>NW_026000242.1:30580344-30597330 GCF_001458135.2 Marmota marmota marmota | reverse complement strand
TGCAGTCCCACCAGCAATGTACAAGTGTACCCTTTTCCCCACATCCTCGCCAGCACTTGTTGTTGTTTGACTTCATAATGGCTGCCAATCTTACTGGAGTGAGATGGTATCTTAGGGTGGTTTTGATTTGCATTTCTCTGACTGCCAGAGTACTTTTTAGTTTAAAGCCTACAGCTATTTCTAACCTACACAGGTAGGCTTAGTGTTTACTAGTATGGTTATCCAGCCCTAAGTAACAAAATTAAAGATTTCTCTATTAGACACAGAGGTCATACTAATAAAAGGATTTTGCAAGATCAAATGACATTAAATTATTAAACTGTATCTTAAGGGAAAGACAGCTGTAACCATAAAAGTTAAATGTTGTGTTTACATCCCTGACAATTCTGGCAATGTGACAAATATCCTTAAAGATTTACATGCTCAGATAGAAGCCATGTCCTCAGCAGCTTTGTCATGGGAACATTATCTTAGCTCCTGGTTCTCCGGTACTTCCTGGTGGAAAACATTGTTAGTCCTTGTCTTTGTCATCATATTCATTGGCATATTCCTGTGCTGTGGCATTTATTGCCGCATTAATCTGGTTCCAGTACTAATAAATTCTTGTTTCTCTTATAGACCACCATCACTCAAATGGCCTTCCAGCCTATTACTTCTCAATCAGACTTCTATCATGGACCATTTGATAGACCCGATTTTTAGAGGGGGACTCCAAACTGCTTGCTCCACACCGTCCCTTTTCAGCCTGAAGAAGCCAGAAGGATCTTCGCCCTCTTTCCTTACAGCAGTAAGGAGTTCCCAAATTAGAGGGGAGAATGAAGCCAGATTTAAAATTAGGTAGTCAGTGTAGTTAGGTAAATCGGGTCTAATATCATATCAAGTGAAATCTAAAATGGAGGCCATGCTGATAATGATTCCGGGAAATGCAGGACAACTCATGGAATGGAAAGGCCCTAGGCCAAAGTCCACCCCAAAGGAATGTTAATGGAACCCAGGAAACAGCCCTCAACAGATTGGGAGATAGCCCATCCCAAAGAAGTGTTAATGAAGTCCTTCCTTCCCAGATTACCTGTGTCCCAACCCTTCCCCCCATTTCATCACCAAAACTATAAAAAGGGGAGACAACCACACTTCCATGGATTCCACCTCTTGGGTCCCCTTCTTCCTCCGGGAGAAGTCTTTTCTGCTGTCCTTTAATAAACTTCTAATTTCTACTCTGGAAAAAAAAATACTTATTTATGGTTTATTAAGTCTTCAATTTTATCATAGTTTGCCTTTTAGTAGGATACCTCCACATATTATTTAAGGAGCTTTAGGACAGCATATTTCCAATTTCTCTTCTCTCTTTGTTATATTGTAATACATTTTATTTTGCATTAATTATAAACCTATATTATTTTTAATTTTCTCTTTAAAAATAAATTAATTTAAAAGAAGACAATAGAAAAATCATATGTACCCATGTACTTATCATTGTTGGGAGCCCTTTATTCTTTTAGAGACCCTAATTCTGTGTTAGAATATTTTTCTTCCTGAAAGATGTCCTTTAATATTTCTTGTGGTCATCAATGCTGATAGTTAATTTCTTAGCTTATTTCTTCATACCTCTTTATTTACCCAAATTTGCGGGATATAGATGAGGCAGTGAGCAGTGAAAAATTTATAGATGTGAATAACAAATTTAAAAAGAAGAAAGATGTTTTTATAATAAATAGTAGTCTATATCTATAAAAAGCAATTGAATGGAAAACACTAGAACAAAAACAAATAAACTATGCAGTATAAAACAAATATAGACAGACAATACAATAAAAGCTTCTTTATTTGAAAATATAAATGAAATTGACAAAATTTAACTAGACTGGTCAATAAAAAATAAATAAAATACTCAAGTTTCCAAGATCAGAGATGAAATATGGAACAGCACATAACTCTTATGAAAAAGAATGATAACTATTAGATACACCACTAGTTAGACAAGCTAATGAACAAAAATTAATTCAAAGTGAACCTAGAGCTAAATTTAAGAAATAAAACTTTTTTAGAAGAAAATATAAGAGTAAGTCTCCATAATATTGGATGAGGTAATGGTTTTTTAGGTGGAGCATTAAAAGAAAAACAGTAAGTTAGATTATATAAGAATTAAACATTTTTGTGCTAACAATTGATACAAACCAAAGAATAATACAAACAAAAAATGAAAGAAAGCATTTATAAATCATATATCTGATAATAAAATGATGTCAGAATGAAGTCTATGATACAAAGACAACAGAATATAAAATAATGTAAAATGTTTCTTCAAAAAGTTTGTATACACATGTCTCCAAAGAAGATATATTAATGGATAAAAGCACAGGAAAAAACATTCAACATTGTTAGCCATTAGGGAAATGCAAATCTAAACCACAGTGAAATTTAAGTTTACACCCACTAGGATGACTATAATAAAAAAGAGAGAGAACAAAAAGCGTTGCCAAATATGTAAGGAAATTGAAACCATTATACACATGTGGCTTGTGCAAATGTATAACAGTGCATTCACTTTGGAAACACTTTGACAGTTCCTCAAAATGTTAAAGATTGAGTTACCATATGACCTTGTAATTTCAATCCTAGGTATATTCTCAAGAGAAAACACTCATCCATACGAAATCTCATGCACAGACATTCATATCAGTGTTATTCTTAATAGTCAAAAAATGGAGACAACCCAAATGTCCATCAACAGATGAATGAAAAATTGTGTTATATATACAAAATGATATTTATTTTGTAATGAAATAATAATATGTGCTATAGCATGGATAAACTTTGTTTTCTACAACTCCCTTTTTGTAAAGTGTCCACAATAGAAAAATATACAGAGAAATCAGCTTAGCGGATGCTTCAAAATAGAGTGAGGGGGTGGAGTTAGAAGGAAATAGGGTCCCTTTTTTGGGGTTAATAAAAATTTTCTAAGTTTAGATGATGATGATAGTAATACAATGCTATGAATATGAAAAAAAAATAAGTATACACTTTAAATGGGTCTGCTTCATGGTGTGTAAATCTTATTTTAATAAAGCTGTGTCTTGAATAGGAATAAATAAGAGAAAAGTTGAAATATTTTTCAGAGGCAGCTTTGTGGAAAGAAGAAGCCATGGAGACCCATAATAAAACAGACAGGTTTTTAAAGTTCTTATTTCACCTTACTTTTGAATGAATTTTGTTGTTGAATATGGAATTTAAATTGAAAGTTTTTCTTATCAAAGATGATACACATCTCTCTTGCTTTCAATATCTCTACAAAGAAATTTACTATAATTTTTTATTTCATTGTCTTTGTAATATGTGTTTACTTTTTTTCAGATTAATTCAATTTGATTTTATTAATTTGGTTTGATCAATTATAAATTGCCTTGCTTTGGGTTTCTTCATGTTTTTCCCTTGTGGGGCTCATTGAAATTCTTGGAACTGTGGCCTTTCAGTTTTCATCAAATATGGAAAAATACCAGTCATATTTCTTTAAATATTTTTTTTCATTCCATGCCTCTCTCTTTCTGGATCCAAATTATACTTATTTTATACTGCTTGAAGATGTCCCCGAGTTCATTAATCCTCTGTTTATTTTTCAGTATTTTTTCTCTTTTTTATTTTAGACAGTATCTCTCTCTTCAAGTTCACTAATGTTGTGAGTCTTTAGTCACTTTTTAATTTCCATTAAGTCAATTTTCCATAATAGACATATTTTTCATTCCATGAAGTCCTTATTTACATTTTTCAGGTCTAAACTTACATTTATACAACCAAATTACTTCTTTTTTATAGGGGAAATATTTTTTTATTTGTTCTTTTTAGATATATATGACAGTAGATTTATTTTGACATGTATATTCCAGTTACTTCTTTTACTTCACTCTTTGATATAAAGCTTCAAACATCTCTATTCTTTTTGCCGTCACATGATATGCTTGATTCCCATTAACAGTTTTCACCCTTAACAATCAATTAAGGTAAAGAAGTCAGGGTCTAATGTAATTCATTCTATTACTTATCTCTCAAGGAGACATAATCTACCAATTTAACTTCTAATAACTTGCTACATTTGTTTTATTTAATTCATCTTTACTGCATTACTTGTAGTTTTAAAATTTTTCACTTTTTATCAGAGTCCAAGTGTGAGGAAAAAAAAGAGAATTAGAATAAAGCATTTAAGTGTTGAAAGCAAAACTACAACAATGTTGAGTTATGTAGAGAAAATTACACTTCAGAAGTGAAGAAAAAAATATTTTAAGCTTTCTGCATTACATCTTATGTTAGTTTTTTTTTTCTGTGACCAAAATACCTGATAAGAACAACTTATAGAAAGAAAAGTTTATTTTGAGCTCATTGTTTTAGAAGTTCAGTCAATGGTTGGCCACCTTTCATTGCTTTGGGTCTAAAATGAGGCAGAACATCATGGTGAAGAAATGTAGTAGAAGGAAGCTGTTTAGCCCAGGGCAAACTGGAAGCAGACAGAGACATCAGGGATCCAGGGATGAGATATAGTCTAAGGCCACACTTGTAGTGACCTATTTCCTCTAGCCACACCTACCTATCCTTTCCACCCACTATTCCACTATTAATCTATTAAATGTGTTGATCCACTGATGAGATTATAGTTCCCCTAATGCAATCATTGCCTAAAAGCCCACTTGTCAATTTTACTGTTTTGGGGACCATGCTTTCAAAACATAAGATTCCGGGGGGGATAAAGACATGAAATATCTAAATCATAACATGTAAAGCAGAATAGTTTTAATTAGAAGATGGAGATAAATTAGATAAAATGTATGTTGTAATTCTAGGAGTTATTTAAAGAAACATAATTAAAATATTAAGAGATGGGACAAAATAGAATTATTTAAGAAGCTCAACTAAACCAGAAAAGGCAGAAAAAAAAAAACAAGCTTTTGGCAATAAATAGAAATCTATTACAGACATGGCTGATATGAATCTAAATATAACAATATTTACTTTCAAAGCCAATCCTGTAAGTGCACCAATTAAAAAAACAGAAATTAGATCCACCCACACTGGCCTGAGTGTGGCCCAGGTGCACAGCAGGCCTGGTCCATCCCTTTCCCAGAGGGGCAGACACTTGCCAGAGCCTACCTAGCCTCTGGTGCAGAACCTCACCATCAATATCTGATCTACCGGGGGTCCAGATCCAGCCCAGATGGCCCACACCAGCCCACTCAGGATCCAGACTCTCAGTAGGCTCTGTTCACCCCTCCCCTGATAGGACAGACACTACCAGAGCCTAGCCTTTGACCCAGGTCCACCTTTTCCAACCAGCAGACTACTGTGGGAGGTCAAGCCCAGCAGCCCAGATCCACCCACACCTGCCTGTGCTGGACACAGGTACACAGTAGGCCCAGTCCACCCTTCAGCAGGTGGGGCAGACACGAGACAGAGCCTAGCCTCTGGTGTAGGACTGCCCCTTCCCACTAACAGACTTACCACAGGAGGTCAAGCGCAGCAGTCCAGATCTACCCACTCCAACTTAAGCAGGATCTAGATCCAGAATGCAATAACATTCATTGAGGGACACCAGCAGGGTCTGAAAGCTCAACATCAAGGTGAGGTAGAGACAATCTGCATGGGTACTACAAGAATATAGAAAAGAAACTGTAATATCTCAGATCCACACTGCAAGAAAGGAAGACACATAGACAACATGAAAAAACAAGGGAAGAAAGTGCCCCCAAACAAACCAGGACACTATAATAACAGAACCCATGGAAAGCAAGTTGATGAAATATCAGAGAAGGAGATCAGAAGGTTCATAATTAAAATGATCTGTGAATTAAAAAATGACCTAAATGAGCAAATACAGGCAAAAAATGATCACTACAACAATGGGATAAGAGAGCAAATACAGGCAGCAAAAGATTACTTCAAGAGACAGATACAGACTGAAAAAAAAAAACAGTCAGAAATTCTTGAAATTAAGGATACAATAAATTAGATTTTTTTTTTTAAAAAAAAAACTCAATAGAAAGCATAACCAACTGACTAGATCACTTGGAAGAAAGAATGTCAGATAATGAAGACAAAGTATACAATCTGGAAAATAAAGTTGATTATACAGTGAAGAAAGTTAGAAACCATGAACAGAACATCCAAGAATTATGGGACAGCATCAAAAGACCAAATATAAGGGTTATTGGGATAGAGGAAGGCACAGAGTTTCAAACCAAAGGAATGTACAATCTCTTCAATGAGATAATAGCAGAAAATTTCCCAAGCATGAAGAACAAATTGGAAAACCAAATATAAGAGGCTTACGGGACACCAAATGTACAAAATTACAACATATCTATACCAAGGCACATTATAATGAAAATGCCTAGCATACAGAATAAGGATAGAATTTTAAAAGCCACAAGAGAGTGGAATTAGATCACATAAAAGGGGAGACCAATTTGTATCTCAGCAGATTTTTCAACCCAGATCCTCAAAGCCAGGAGATTGTGGAACAACATATACCAAGCTCTGAAAGAAAATGGATTCCAACCAAGAATCTTATATCCAGAAAAACTAAGCTTTGGATTTGATCACAAAACAAAAACATTCCATGATAAACAAAAGCTAAATAATTCACAACTAGAAAGCCTGAACTAGAGAACATCCTCACCAAAATATTCCAAGAAAGGAAATAAAATCAATGATGAAAAAAATCAGCAGAGGGAGGGATGACACTACAGGAAAACCTAATCAGAGGAGAAACCAAGTCATATTAAATTCCAAAAATAAACAAAAATGGCTGGGAATACAAATCATGTCTCAATAAAAACCCTGAATGTTCATGGCCTAAACTCACCAATCAAAAGACATAGACTAACAGATTGGATAAAAAAAAAAGACCCAATAATATGCTGCCTCCAAGAGACTCATAGAAAAAGGCATCCACAGACTGAAGGTAAAGGATAGGGAAAATCATACCACTCACATGGATTGCGGAAGCAAGCAGGAGTTTCCATTCTCATATCAAATGAAGTAGACTTCAAACTAAAGTCAATAAAAAGGATAAAGAAGGACACTACATACTGCTCAAGGGAACCATACATCAACAAGACTTAACAATTATAAATATATATGCCCCAAACAATGGAGCAGCTATGTTCATCAAACAAATTCTTCTCAAGTTCAAGAGTCAAATAGATAACAACACAGTAATTCTGGGTGACTTTAACACACCTCTTTCATCACTAGATATATCTTCCAAACAAAAGATGAACAAAAAACTGTAAAACTCAATAATACAATCAATAATGTAGATTTAACTGACATATATAGAACATTTCATCCTTCAAAGAGAGATTTATACTTTCTTCTCAGCAGTATATGGACCCTTCTCTAAATTAGACCATATACTATGCCACAAAGCAACTCCTAGAAAATGTAAAAAGTAGAGATACTACCCTGCATTCTATCAGATCTTAATGGAAAGAAATTAGAAATCAATGATAAAATAAGAAATGAAATCTCCTTTAACACCTGGAGACTAAATAATATGCTACTGAATGAACAATGGGTTACAGAAGACATCAAGGAGGCGATTAAATAGGTTTTAGAGGTGAATGAGAACACAAATATGACATATCGAAATCTCTGGGATACTATTAAAGCATTTCTAAGAGGAAAGTTCATTGCATGGAGTTTATTCTTTAAAAGAAGAAAAAGTCAACAAATAAATGACTTAACACTACATCTCAAAGCCCTAGAAAAAGAAGAACAAATCAACACCAAAAGCATCAGAAGACAGAAAATAATTAAAATCATAGCTAAAATCAATGAAATTGAAACAAAAGAAACAATTGAAAAAATTGACAGAACAAAAAGTTGGTTCTTTGAAAAAATAAATAAAATTGACAGACCTTTAACCATGCTAATGAAGAGAAGGAGAGAGAAAACTCAAATCAGTAACATACACAATGAAAAAGGAAATATCACAACAGACACTACAAAAATATAGAAGATAATTAGAAATTATTTTGAAAACTTATACTCCAATAAAATAGAAAATGTCGAAGGCATCAACAAATTTCTAGAGTCATATAATTTGCCCAAATTAAATCAGGATGATATACACAATTTAAACAGATTAATTTCAAGTGATGAACTAGCAGATGCCATCAAAAGTCTATCAACCAAGAAAAGCCCAGGACTGGATGGATACACAAACTTGTTCTACAAGACCTTAAAAAAGAACTAATACCAGTACTCTCCAATTTATTTCAGGAAATAGAAAAAGAGGCAGCACTTCCAAACTCATTCTATGAGATCAATATCACTCTGATTCCAAAACCAGGCAAAGACACACCAAAAAAAGAAAACTTCAGAGCAATATCTTTAATGAACATAGATGCAAAAACTCTCAACAAAATTCTACTGGGTGGGACTGCAAATTGGTGCAGCCAATATGGAAAGCAGTATGAAGATTTCTTGGAAAATTGGGAATGGAACCACCATTTGACCCAGCTCTCCCTCCCCTCGTTCTATACCCAAAGGACTTAAAAACAGCATACTGCAGGGACACAACAACATCAATGTTTATAGCAGCACAATTCACAATAGCTAAACTGTGGAGCCAACCAACATGCTCTTCGATAGATGAATAGATAAAAAAATGTGGCATATATACACAATGGAATATTACTCAGCAATAAAAGAAAATAAAATCATGGCTAAAAATGTAAGTAAATGGATGGAGTTAGAGAAGATAATGTTAAGTGAATTTAGCCAATCCCCAAAACCCAAATGCCAAATGTTTTCTTTGATATAAGGAGGCTGATTCATAATGGCATAGGAGCAGGAGCATGGGAGGAATAGAAGAACTCTAGATAGGGCAGAGGGGTTGGAGGGAAAGGGAGGGGGCAGGGGGTTATTAATGATGGTGGAATGTGATGATCATTGTTATCCAAAGTATAAGTATGAAGACACGAACTGGTGTGAATATACTGTGTATACAACCAGAGATATAAAAAATTGTGCTCTATATGTGTAAGAAAGAATTGTAATGCATTCTGCTGTCATAAATAAATAATAAATAAATAAAGACAGAAATTTTCAGCATGAATAAAAATACATTACCTAACTCAATATTGTCCAAAAAGCCCACTTTCAATATATGATTCTGATAGGTTCAAATTAAAGAAATGGAGAAATATATACCTTGGAGCTCTATTAGCTTTAAGAAAATTTTAGAACAAGGAAACACTTAAAATTAATAACTTAAAACACCTAAGAAACCAGAGAAAAAAGACTGATTTACATCCTAAGTAAGCAGAATAAAAGAAAATAAAAAATAAATTGATGAAGTTCAAAGTAGAAAAACAATAAACAAAAATAACAAAAGCAAACCATGTTTCTTTGAGAAGGACAATAAAATTAACAATTTTTAACCAAATGAAAACAGGAAAAGAAAGAATTCACACACACACATGCACACACACACACACACAAAAAATGAAATTTTTTCTCTTCACTCCTCAAGTGTGAACTGTACACAATGAATTCATTTAAAAAAACTATAGTGTACTAAAAAAGAAAAAATATATAATGTTACAGTGGAGAATCTTGCAAAACACTACCTCTGTCATGTCATTAGCTTAATATCATTAGTAGTAAGTCATATTGATAGAAAGTTCTTTTGGTATGATGTGATGCAGCACTCTATCTCTGTGGTCATCCCCAAAATGCATAATTCCAATCTAAACATGAGTAAAATACCATAGAATGCCAATTGTGGGACATTCTATAAAATATTTGAACATTCCTCCTCAAAAATATCAAATTATAAAAAATAAGTATGTCAAATTCTAAAATACTGTAACAATCAAGGGAAGGTTAAAGAGAAACAACAATTAAATATAATGAGGTATCACAAATGTTCTTGTAAGATAAAAGTGATATTAGATAAAATCAAAGGAGTTATGAAGACTCAACTTTACTTAATAACAGTTTTTCTTGTTTGTTCACTAACCAATATATCATACTAATGTAAGATATTAATTAAAATGAAATATGGTTCTGATATGGCAATACTGTGTACGATCTTTACTAGCTTTTGAAATTTAAGACTATTCTAAAATAAAAATATTTTACTTAAAAAAAGGAAAGTAAACAAAACATATCAATCAAGGTATTAAGGAGCCAAATGTAAACCTTTAGGAAAGGATTCCCAGATACTGTGGAAACCGCAGTATCTGAGGAAGAGTAGCTGTTATCAAGTAAGCAGGCATTGATAAGACCCAAGGAGGATGCCATCTGATCTCTTCTTTATCCACTTTGTTCCTGCAATCATATTCTATTTCCACTGCAATGTCAATTAATTTTCTCCATTCTGGAACAGACCTATAAACAGGTACATCTGCAGTATCTTTCAAAATAAAAATGTATGTACTTTCATTACATCATATATACTCTTCCTGACACTGATGCTCAACTCACTTTTTGGAATTTTACAAGTCTCAAAAATTGTCTGTAGTAGTGATTGTCTCCACTTTCTCCTTCCTGTGTTACACCCAGACTACTTCACCCTCAGCGTGCCACTAAAAATACTGTTGTCAAGTATGTCAGTGACTTTCAAATTACCCAATTAAAGGTTACTTACCTTCTTAAATCATAGCCAAATTCCCAGCAGCATTTGACACAATCAACTTTTCTTCTTGAAACACTTCTATAAGCTTTCATTTACCATACTTAGGTTTATTATTTTCTTACCTTAGTGGATATTCCACTTTAGACATTTTTTCCTTTTTCTCCTTTCCTGTGAGGGCTCTAAATTTTGTAGTATATGAAGGCTCTATCTAATGTCCACTGTTCTTCATTATGTACATTTTTCTTATATTATAGAGGAATGACTGTAAGTTCCATCTTTACAAAAGTAACTTCTAAATATGAATTCTTAGATCTACCCTCTTCACTGGGCTACAGTCCTTCATGTTCCATACATATTCAACATCTCTATTCAACTAATATCCATTTCTAATTCATCATAGCCAAATAGAACTGAATTTGCACCCTATTGACTTATTTCGTTCTGTTTTCCCCACCTCAGTAAATAATACAACCTCTATCTCATTGTTTAAATCAACAAAAAACTAAGTTTAAAATTATTCTAAACAATAGCTACATTGTTCCAATTTCATTTGGAATCTGATCTCTCAACTTCCCTGCTATAACACCTTAATGTCAGTCGTGATCATCACTCAGATGGGACACTGTAAATGCCACTTAGTTACACTTAACTAGTTACCACACTTCTCTGTTTATCAATGTTCTATAGTATTTAAATAAAATTTTGTCAAAAACCCCTTCCCCATATATATTTGAAAAATTAGCATATTTCTCTGTGACTTCTAAAAGTCTGTGTAGAAATGTCAAGCTCATTTTTTTTCTTTTCCTACTTAGTTTGTATACCTAGTAGAGTCTAAAACTCATTTAGAATTAAAAATGTTTTCTTTTCACAGTTGTTATATTCTTTGACATATGCCACTGTGATATGGGAATAATCCCCGTTCCATGTTTGTTTTAAAAATTACATTTATACAAAGCATGCACAATTTTATAGCAAATTTAAAGGCAATAGGAGAAAAATTTAAATGAAGCACAAGAAGAATATTAGATCATGCAGTTTTTCAGTATCATTATTGAGTATTCTCAGTGCTCAAATCTTCATGGTAATATTTTTATCTATGCGCTACTTGCTGCCATGCCACACAGCCTTTGTCTTCTCTCTTCTTTATCTATATAGTTACCTTCCTGATAATTTCTTATGCTGTTCAGCTTACACAAATCTTATTATACTGACTCTTTCCAAACTATGTACCAGTGTGCAGTGGAGGGTGGCAGGAGAAGGAGAGTACCCTTGTATCTTTCCCATTTAAAATGGCCTATTAAGGTATTTTGCTATAATAGCTACTTACTCCAGAGGGGTATTTAGGCAGAAAAGCAAGATTTTTTTTTAACTTGGATACACAGATATATATTCTTAGCATTAGCTCAAAAGTTACTCTTTCATTATGAAATAAATTTCTCATTTCTTAAAATAGACAATCTGATCCTAATAATTAGTTTTCAGTCTTATCTTCTTTAAAATGTCCTTGTATTGGGCTGAGGATGTGGTTCAAGCAGTAGCGCGCTTGCCTGGCATGCGTGCGGCCAGGGTTCCATCCTCAGCACCACATACAAACAAAGATGTTGTGTCCGCCGAGAACTAAAAAAATAAATAAATAAATATTAAAAATTCTCTCTCTCTCTTAAAAAAAATGTCCTTGTACACTTTATGCTATAGTCAAATTGGTAAACTTATCCTTCCTTAACCATATGAGAATCTTTCATGCCTCCATGACTTACTTTGCATTGATCCATTTTGCTTGAAATAGCCTTTCATAGTTCACTTATTTGAACAATTTACATTTTTTGAGAGAGAGAGAGAGAAAGAGAGAGAGAGAGAGAGAGAGAGAGAGAGAGAGAGAAAATCTTTTTTTTGTAAATGGACACAACACAATGCCTTTTTTATTTTTATGTGGTTCTGAGAATCAAACCCGGGTCGTGCCCATGCTAGGCGAGCTCTCTACCACTGAGCCACAATCCCAGCCCAAATTTACATTTTAAGATACAAAATTCCTATTATCCTGTTTAGTGCCCAAGTAGAAATAAGCATTCCTTACTATGTTTTCAACTGTTTATTTATACCACCAAAGTGGACTATAGTCACTGATTTAGAAATCTTATTTTCCTCACTAGATTGTGTTTCCCTAGAGGATATTTCTTCTCTGTCCCCCAACACCAAAGAATTCTGAATACAGAGTAAACATTTATTTTGACTCTCTAATTGTTAATTAATTCATGCTTATTTTGAATGTTGATACCATGGATTCATAAATGATCATGGGTTAGGGTTAGGGTTTGGCTCTCTATCCTTGACAGAAACATCTTCATGACTTCAAGTAGCAGTCCAGTCTTAGAGGAATCTAAGTTCAGGTTTCATCCATGCTCCTTACTTAACCTTTGTTGTTTGGTAAGTTACTTAGTCTTTCTACCCCTAAATTTCTTCTCTACAAAGTGGGAATCACAATAGTATGAACATTAGAGCTTCTTAAAACTATGTTTAGCATTATCTGGCAAATAGAAAATCCTCAATTAATTATCCCTTTTTTTGTTCAAAAAGGTCTGATCAAAAGTGGTCCTTAGGAAAAAAGAGCAAGCTGTGAGAGAGATCCAAGATGGCCAACTGGAGGGAGGCTGCATTCTTTGTCTCTCTGGGACTCAGGGTTCAAGCAGACAAAATACTTCTTCCCTGCCAGGCAGCCATTGCTGCTCACTGATCCTCTGCTGTTTAGCCCCCATTCGCCCTCTGTCTACCGCATATCGCCCACCTTTTTAGTACAGATCACTGGCTGACTGCTGCTTATCATTCTCCATTTGCACTTTTGCCTGCCTCTTGCCTGACCATTGCCTCCCACCCAAGTCCACGTGTGGGTTGCCTGCTGTTAGCCTGCAGACTGCCTGGAGACCATCAGTGGATCCTCCACAGCCTGCTGCCTTCTGCTGTCAGGAAGTCTATTGTCATAATACCTGCAAGTTTGGTTTCATGTGGCTGTTGTTGCCATTTTGGGACATCAGCCAGGGCCTGCAGGTTTGCCACCACCACCACCACCACTACCACTGCCATCTAGATAGCAGATAAAAAAATTCTTAGAGGTAAATTAGAACACCTATACAACATACAAAAATTTCTGGGACACGATCAACAGAGTGCTAAGAGGAAAGTTCCTTGCATTGAGCTCATTCATTAAAAGAATAAAAAATCAACAAATAAATGACATAACATTACATCTCAAAGCCCTAGAAGAACAAATCAACATTAAATGTAGTAGAAGACAGGAAATAAATCACTAAGTTCAGAGATGAAATTGAAATAAAAGAAATAATTGAAAAATTTGACAAAATGAAAAGTTGGTTCTTTGAAAAAATAAATAAAATTAATAAACACTTAGCCACACTAATGAAGAGAAGGAGAGAGAAAACACAAATTACAAAAATTCATGATGAAAAAGAAAATATCAAGACGGACTCCAGTGAAATACAGAAGATAATCAGAAACTATTTTAAAAATTTATACTACAATAAAATAGAAAATCTCAAAGACATAGATAGATTTCTAGAGTCATATGACCTGCCCAAACTGAATCAGGAGGACGTACATAATTTAAACAGATCAATTTAAAGCAATGAAATAGAAGACACCATCAAAAGCCTACCAACCATGGAAAGTCCAGGACCAGATAGATTCTCAGCTGAATTCTATAAAACCTTCAAATAAGAACTAATACTCCTAAAATTATTCAATGAAATAGAAAAGCAGGGAACCCTTCCAAACTCATTATATGAGTTTGTATCACCCTGATGCCCAAACCAAACAAAGACACATCAAGGAAAGAAAATTTCAGACAAATATACCTGATAGACCTAATGAACATAGATGCAAAAAAGTCTATAAAATTCAGACAATAGCATAAAAAGCATATTAAAATATGGCACACCATTATCAAGTGGGGTTCATCAAAGGGATGCAAGGTTGGTTCAACGTATGGAAATCAATATATCAATAGACTTAAAGACAAGAATCATGATTCTCTCAATAGATGCAGAAAAAGTATTTGAAAAAAATACAACACCTCTTCATGTTCAAAACAGTAGAAAAACTAAGGGATAGTTGGAACATACCTCAACATTGTAACAGCCATCTATGCTAAGCCAATATCAACATCATTCTAAATCATATAAATGAAGAAAAATTTAAAGCATTTCCTCTAAAAACTGGAATAAGACAGGAATTCCCTCTTTCACCAATTTTTTTCAACAGAGTCCTTGATACTCTAGCCAGAGCAATCAGATAGATGAATGAAATTAAAGGAATACAAATAGGAGAAGAACTCAAACTATCACTATTTGTGGATGACATGATTCTATAATTATAAGATCCAAAAATTTCCATGAGAAAACTTCTAGAACTAATAAATGAAGACAGCAAAGTATTGCAGGATGTAAAATCAATACCCATAAATCAACTGTATTTCCATACATAAACACTGGATCCACTGAGGAGAAATTAGAAAAGTACCCCATTCACAGTAGCCTCTCTCTCTCTTTCTCTCTCTCTCTCTCTCTCTCTCTCTCTCTATATATATATATATATATATATATATATATATATATAATACTTTGGAATCAATCTAGCAAAAAAGGTAAAAGGCCTCTACCATGAAAACTAGAGTAGTTATTCTAAATTCTAAAACTACTAAAGGAAGTAATTGAGGAAGATATTAGAAGGTAAAAAGGTCTCCTATACTGTTGGATAGGCAGAATTAATATAGAAAAAAATCGTCACACTACCAAAAGCGTTATACAGATTTAATGCAATTCCTCTTAAAATCCCAATTACATTCTTCATAGAAATAAAAAAGCAATCATGAAATTCATTTTGAAAAATAAGAGACCCAGAATAGCCAAAAAATCCTTAGCAAGAAGAGTGAAACAAGAAGCATCACAATACCAGGGTTTAAGTTATCCTTCAGAGAAAGAGTAACAAAAATGACATGGTATTGGCACCAAAATAGATATGCAGACCAATGGTACAAAATAGAAGACACAGAGACAAACCCATATACATAGTCATTTCATACTAGACAAAGGTGCCAAAAACATACATTGGAGAAAAGATAGCCTCTTTAACAAATGGATCTGGGAAAACTGGAAATCCATATGTAGCAAAATGAAACTAAACCTCTATCTCTCACCCTGCACAAAAATCATCTCATACTAGATCAAAGACATAGGCTATAGAACAGATACCCTACACCTAAAAGAAGAAAAAGTAAAGAGAAAAAGAGAGAGAAATGTGTCACAGTAGATTGGGTAGAGAGAGGTGATGGGAGCGGAGGGGAGGGAGGTATAGGAAGGGCAGCAGAATATAAACACACACTACTAGTATTGCTGTACGTATAAATGTGGCTGTATAACCAGTGTGATCCTGCAATCTGTACATGTGGAAAAATAAGAATTCATACCCCATTTGAATCAAATGTATGATATGTCAAGATCATTGTATTGTCTTGAGCAACTAATAAAAAAATTACATTTAAAATATATATAAAAAAAGAAAAAGTAAAAAAGAAAAAGCTGACAAGCTTAGGACCTGAATTCTTTAACAAGACGCCTAAAGTACAAAAAGTAAAATTAAAAATCAATAAATGGGATGGATTCAAACTCAGAAGTTTCTTATCGGCAAAGGAAATAGTCAGTAACATTGAGAGCCTACAGAATGGGAAAAATCTCTTTACCACATGCACCTCAGATACACTATCAATCTCTAGATTATATAAAGAACTCAAAAAATTTAACACAGAAAGATCAAATAACTCAGTCAAAAAATGGGTCAAGGTACTGAACAGCCACTTCACAAAAGAAGAAATACAATTGATCTACAAACATATGGAAAAATGTTTATCATCTCTAGCAATTGGAGAATTTCAAATCAAAATTATTCTAAGATTTCATCTCACTCGAGTCAGAATGGTAACTATCAGGAACAAGACGCCTAAAGTACAAGCAATAATAAGTGTTGGTGAGGATGTGGGGAAAAGGTATATTAATATATTGTTGGTGGGACTTCAAATTGGTGTAAACACTTTGGAAAGCTGTATGGAGTTTCCTCAGAAAACTGGGAATGAAACCACCATTTGATCTAGTTATCCCACTCTTTGGTTTATACCCAAAGTACTTAAACTTAGCATACTACAGTGATGCAGCCACATCAATGGTCATAGCAGCTCAATTCACAATAGCTAAGCTATGACCAACCTAAATGTCCTTTAACAGCTGAATGGATAAAGAAAATGTGGTTCATATACACAATGGAATATTAGTCATACTTAAAGAAGAAAGAAA
>NW_026000242.1:30571363-30579081 GCF_001458135.2 Marmota marmota marmota | reverse complement strand
GTAAGGGAGAAATTCACTTGGCATTCAGTCTTTGGTACTCCAGGAAGAAACTCTAGCTGAGCATTAACTCAACAGTTTTGTAGCTGAGATAATCATAAGCCTGGGAACACGCTAAGCCAGGAAGCTGAGAGCAAACCATTTCCAATTTCTGAGAGCTACATTTGTCTTATAATGACCACAGTTGTCTCAGTGTCATTTCACTTAAAATACGGTACCTTTCCTGAATGGGGAAAGGTAGAACCAGCTGTGCGGACATGCCATCATCATTGCCTTGAATTGTGCAGTCAGGTTAACTGGTCAGGCTGTTCCTTTGGATTTGGCTATTTTAAAATGGAAAGAAATAGAAGGTAACTATAGCCCTATTGCCAGCTGTCTTGGAAAAGGTACAGTCAGTCTTCTCTTTTGTACTTAGCAGAAACACTAACAGTGTCACCTCAAGGGTGGGAATACCTTATTGCTTAGATATAATCAATATATTCTGAGGGTTGTGTGAAATGTAATACTTTTCTTAAGAAAATAAAAATATTCTAAAAATCTCATTTGCTTCTCCTCAATGGAAAGATTATTTCTTTTCTGTAACAGTCATATCTACCTATCACTGATGCATAACAATATTCCTAAGGTCCTAAACTCTTCATTCATTTAAAATACAAGTTAGAAAGATAAAAATTATCTCCAACAAAGTGCATAGTCCAGACCTCCTCCAATACCTATCCTGTGCTGTCAAGTCCTAAATAGTACTATTATGGAAAAATTACATAAAACTGTACATAACCAGGTGAATTATTAATTTTCCAATGTGGATTCTTAGAAATTTCTTCCAATATCTATTATGAAAGAATTATACTGTTCTAAAATTTTGCATAAGGAATGGCCTTGGCCCTATGCTTTCAATTAATTAAGAGAAACCATTCGCATTTATGTAGAGAATCTGAAAATGGAAGAATATTTGCATTGCCTTCTAAACTGCAGTTTGACTTATCTCTTTTTTTATTTCTTAGAATATTTTTTATCCTTTATTGCAAAGAAGAGAATGAAAGGAGATGATAATATATTGAAATGATTGTTACTTCAGCTCTTGAAATATGTTTTTCAAAAGTTTGATATGATGTCCTTGTTTTTAGTTATACCTATTCCAATGAGAAGCTTTTTCAGGAATTTAATTCCACTAGTATTTGGCAGAAACTTATAAGTATTCATCATAAATGAGGGTATTGGATTAAAAATCATAGCAGTTTAGACAAGCGTTATTAAAAGTATATTACTATTGTATCCAGCCTGCCTCTGTTCTGCTCTCTGTGGTCATTTGATAATTCCCATGATTGTTTTTAAGAGACACATTGAGTCTTCAGGGATTCCAGAGCTCAAAGTTTAAATTAGCATTTCTGTAAATATGCCAGGTAGTACTTTTACAAGATTTCTGAATGCTGAATGTTACAACTTTCACTCTACTCAGAATTGCCACTGGGTGGCAGAAAGCAGGCTGGGAAAGTAAAGAGATGGCTAAGTGAAATCAGAAAAAATAATGACTTGGGACTTATTTGCACAACCACTCACTGATTGCTTTCTATGTACTTCTGTGTGCAATAAAAACACCATTTTTGTTCTCTTTTCAAGGAAAATTTCAACCCAATAACCTGTCAAGCTGTCCAAGGAAAGACTCAGAGTGTATGTAAATGCCAATTCTGAACTACACTAGCCACATGACCTATTTATAGCCTGTAATTATCTGATTTCATTAAACCCGTTTCGCAACCTGAAAATGGGGATAATTAAACCCTGCAGAGAAGGTAAATAATTAGTTTAAAATATATGTAAAAGTACTTGAAATTTTTGTTTGCTTCACCTCCAACAGAGTGCAGATTATATATTTCAAAGCTCTTACCTGAAGTACCCAGAAATAGGGCCAACTGGGTAGGGAGGAAAAGAAACAGACATCATTCCATTCACTCTCATAGATTTCTTTAAGTGGAGAAAAGAACTTGGGGAATAATTTTTCTCTCTGGAACTTGAAAGGGTCTCATATGAATGATAAACAATCAAGGTAATATGCAAAAATTTTAAACCAGTTATATGACTGCGAGGCTTGGGTAAAGGAATTTACTTTGATTTGAATTAGTAACTGAAAGAAAAATCTATTTCAATTCTTCAGGTTTCTCTGGCATGGCAAGTTCTCTCATGCAGCTGCTGTTAGATTATGCTTTAGAAATCTATTCCTCTTTTAAATTGATTTGAATCAACAAATGATTTGTTAAATTATTTGAAATAACTCAAGCAAGTGCTTCCATAAAGGAGAATAGAATCTGCACTCATAAGAGGGCTGTTACTGTAATTAAGAAAGAGGCTTCATTCCACTAGAAAAATACTGGTGTTTTGTTTTGATTTTGGTTCAGTGAGAAAGAAGGAAGTGAAGGAGGCCTCTCACTTCATCTGTGGTACCTTCTCAAAAAACAAAACAACAACAACAAAAAACCCAACTCCACCTACAAGACCATCCCTACCTCTTTCTACAACTAATTGAACTTCTTATGCATATAAGGTACAATAAAACCCCAAACTATTTACTTTCTTTCATGTTTTTTTTGTCTTTATTATTATTTAAAAGTTTAGTTTCTAGCTCATACAATAGGGTAGGAGCTTTACTCAAATGACATTCTCTGTTTTGATTTAGTTTTTAGTAAGAAACCCTACTGATTTTTCTCATGTTTCTCCAGAGCTGGAAAATAATGGATGCCAAAAGAGAATAAGGAAGAACTAAAAGAGAACAAAGAAAAGGCAAAGTTGGAAGACTTGAGTTTAGCCTAAGAATGGCTGACTCTTCTAGCCTGTTCCTTCTTAGGAAATTCTGAATGAAGGGTGCTCCAAAATACTTGCTATGAACCTCAATGATTTATGATAAATACTGTTATCTTTTTAGAAGGGGTCAATCTCTGGGCAAGGCTAATTCTGTCCTGAATTTTTAGTTTGTAAATGTGTGGTAAACAAAATTTGTAGAGTTCTATTACATGATTAAGGGGTAGATATCTGAATAGAAGACAAAGGGAAAGAGGCATAAATAACACACAGAAGAGATTCTCTTGAAACAGGAAAAATGATGTTTTTATTCCAGTTCTTCAATAGGGGAAGGAAGTAAAGGGGAAGGGATTTAAGAGGGATTTGCTAACAATAATATGTGAAGTCACAGATGACAGTGAAATTGAGGCAGTAGGCACAACTAAGAGTTACCTAGAGAAGGAATCCAAGCCAATTGTCACACCAAGGGCGGAGTCATGGACAGAAACACAGGGAACAGAGCTTTGAGCAGAACATCCCATACAACCTTTCAAGACAGGTATCTGACCACAGTAAATTTCATAAGCTATTGACAGAGGTTTACAAAAGTCCAGGACAAGATTAAGAATACAAATTATTCTCTCTGATGTACTAGGTAAATTTTCTTACCACTTGCAGGAAGAGAGGTCTAGTGTAAGTTCTTCACATTTTACTTAGAACAGTTGTCTATGGGTCTGCTCTTGAATGTCACCAAATCTTCCAATTATTTGACATCCATTTGAACTTTAAATACAAGTAGTTACCTTCATATCTCTTGACATCTCTTGTGGAAAGTCCAGTAAAATCTTGCATGGGTCTAGGAAACACATATTGATCTAGTATTTTGCTTCAATGAATTGAAATTTTGCATTCTACAGTTATTCTCTTCTCCCTGTTCTTTATATCCCAAACACTGAAAATCACCCCTTCAGCCAATTCAGAATTGAATTGGCTGAACCAGACCCAATAATTTCAGTAAATATTAAAGAACATTATATGTTCTTACTCCTGTGTGCAATGTAAATATTCAAACTCACAGAAATAGAAGTATAATGGGGGTTTATAGGAATGGAGGGGATGTGAAATGCACAGATGTCCATATATCTATAGATTTAAAGTTTGAGTTGTGTAAGATGAATGAGCTTGATGATTGACTATATAACATGCTGACTAGAGTTAACAATACTCTAGGACTTGAAGTTTGCTAAGAAGGTCCAAATGTTCTCACCACATGCATGCATAATGGTAATTGAGTGAGGTGCTGGATATATTGCTTATTATGTGATATTTTAAAATGTATACATCAAGTTGTACACCTTAAATATATATATATATATTCAATTATATTTCAATAAATTTGGAAAAAAGTAGATTATAGCACAAAATTGAACAGATTATCACTTAAAATTGAACTAGCAAGCAACTCAGATCTTTGGCGTCTTAGATATATCTGTGCCACAGGTGGTTTTTCCCACAGGTCTGTTTTTCATGGCATAGCTTGATGCCTTTTTTACTTATCTGCTGTTTATCATTCATAGCCTTCATAGGTTTGTGATGCTACTAGCGTGTCCACTAAGCAGCAGTCCTAGGTATTTTATTAAATGAACAACTATTTTTTTTCCTGGTAATTCTGTTTCTCCCCTTGAATAATAATTATATTTTTAAAAGTTATTTTTACATTCTGATATAAAAGTTACACATAGAAAAGTATATATAGTTCTCAGGATACATGATGGATTTCAGATTGATTCATTCTTATTAAAGTCACAAATTGTAAGATTGATATAATTGAACTGGGTCGAGATTCTGATACTAAGAATGAAAAAAAAAATCATAAGCACCTTAGAGTTTTAAGAAAAACATTTTATAAAGCTTGTGAAGTCTTACATTTATTATTGTCATTGAGAGTTTTTTCTATGTCCTTGATAGTAAGTTTTATGCATAAAAAGTAAAATTTGTAACTTTTTAACATCTGAAATTAATATTTGCTTTATAGTCAAACTCAAAAATCTATTGATCTGTAAGCTTTTAGTTTTAACTTATAAGTTTTATCATTGTTTTAATAAATCTATCAAATTTTAACAATCATGTATAAGTCAGCCTTTATTGCAATTAAATTTTCTTAAAATCTTAAAATGCCTTTAAAAATTTAACATAATCAATGTTTCTTTTTAAGTACTTTAAATGCTTACCAAAGAAAGACATTCTTAGTGCTTAAATAAGTTTAATCAATCTAAAGGATTAAATGTATAAGTGTGATAATTGTTATATTCCAATAATATAATCAAATGTAGTAACTATTTTATCTTTCACATTGAAATCAAAATAAATTAAAATAACTTAATTATAAAATAGCATTAAACTATTAAATACTGTAATATATATAAATTTTCTATTAAGCAATTGAGTGTCTTCATAATTATATATTTATTATATAAGCAGTGTTTATTAATGTATATATTTGTACATATACAGATTATTCTTTTTTGATGTTTAAATACTTTTTTGTATTTTATTTATTTGTATTGGAGTTTTATAGTTATACATAGTAGTGGATTTATTCCTACAAATTCATACATTTCTGGAAAGTGATTACAGTTTATGATCCCCTCCTTTTCCCTCACATGTTCCTTCTCCTCTCCTGTTCTCTTTCCTCTACTCTACTTGACTTCCTTTCACTTGTCTATTAATTTATATTTAACTGGTTTCTTATATATATTTTAAATTTCTGTTTATTTTTATTCTTTTCTCCCTTACATTTACTTTCTGTTTTAAATTTATATATGACAGCTCTATAATGCATTACAATTCTTATTACACATATAGAGCACAATTTTTCATATTTCTTGTATACAAAGTATATTCACACCAATTCCTGTCTTCATACTTTACTCAGCAATAAAAGAGAATAAAATCATGACATTTGCAGGTAAATGGATGGGGTTAGAAAAGATAATGCTAAGTGAAGTTAGCCAATCCCAAATAACCAAATGCCAAATGTTTTCTCTGATATAAGGAGGCTGATTCATAGTGGGATAGGGAGAGGGAACATTCGAGGAACAGACAAACTCTAGATAGGGCAGAGGGGTTGGAGGGGAAGGGAGGGAGCATGGGGTTACTAATGATGGTGGAATGTGATGGACATTATTATTCAAAGTAATTGGTTCCTTATATTATCTTATCCTTCCCCACATCTTTCCTTTATTTTTCTCTAGTTTTCTCATATGAGAGAAAACATTTGACCTTTGAGTTTCTGAGTTTGGCTTATTTCACTTAGCATATTCTTCATTTCCATTCATTTACCATCAAATGCCATGATTTCATTTTTTTATGACTGAATAGAAATCCATTTGAGATATAACATCACAATTTCTTTATCCATTCATCTACTGATGAACATCTGGCTTGATTCCATAATTTAGCTATGGTGAATTGTGCTGCTTAAATATTGAGGTGACTGTATCCCTATAGAATGACAATTTTACGTCTTTTGGGAAAATACCAAGGAGTGGGGTAGTTGGGACATAATGGTGTTTCCACTCCTAGTTTTTCTAGCAGTCTCCATACTACTTTCCAGAATGGTTGTACTAGTTTGTAGTTTCACCAACAATGTACAGGTGCATCTTTTCTTCCCCACAGCCTTGCCACCACTTTTTGTTGCTTGTATTCTTTGTCATTGCCATTCTGATTGTAGTGAGATGAAATCTTACTGTAGTTTTGATTTGCATCTTGCTAATTGCTAGAGATATTGAACATTTTTTTTCATATATTTGTTGGTCATTTGTGTTTCTTCTTTTGAGAAGTTTTGTTTAGTTCTTTTGTCCATTTATTGATTGGGTTATTTGCTGGGGGGGTGTTTTTTGTTTGAGTTCTTTTTGTATTCTGGATATTAATCCCCTATCAGAGTAGGAGCTGGCCAAAATTGTCTCCAATTCTCTAGGCTCCCCACGATCTTAATTGTTTTCTTTGCTATGCAGAAGCTATTTAGTTTGATGGCATCCCAGTTGTTGATTCTTGGTTTTATTTCTTTCCCTTTGGGGTCTTGTAAAGGAAGTTGGTGCCAGCACTTACATGATGAAGTGTTGACCCTATGTTTTCTTCTTGGTAGTAAACTTTCTGATCTAACTCCTAAGTTTTCAATCCATTTCTATGAATTTGGTGCAGGGTGAGAGAGAGGGGTCTAATTTCATTTTACTACATATAGGTATCCAGATTTCCCAGCACCATTTGTTTAAAAGTCTGTCTTTTCTTCATAATTTGTTTTTGGGGCTTTTGTCAAATATCAGATGTCTATAGGTATATGGATTTGTCTCTGTGTCTTCCATTCTGTTCTATTGGTCTTCATGTCTATTTTGATGCCAATACCATGCTGTTTTTGATACTAAAGCTCTGTAGCATAATTTTAAATCAAGTATTGTGATGCCTCCTGCTTTGCTTTTCTTACTTTGGCTATTCGGGGCCTCTTATTCTTCTAAGTAAATTTAAGAATTGTTTTTTTTTTCTAATTCTATGAAGAATATCATTGGTATTTTGATGGAGATTGCATTAAACCTGTATATTGCTTTTGGAAGTATGGCCATTTTCACAATATTGATCCGACCTATCCCAAATCATGGGATGTTTTTTCATCTAAGGTGTTCTTTAATTTCTTTCATCAGTTGTGGTAAGCCATTCTTATAGACCGTGGCCGCCATTAGAAGATGGCGCCGGCTTCCACTGTGGCCTGTGATAAACAACTCCTTTTATGGAGAGTTGGCGCGCAATCCCTTACCACCCTATGAGAGAGATCCACGTGGCGGCTTGGGATTGGGATGCGGGGGGCTTTATTAAGCTGTGCTTGGGCGTGGCGGGCGCGGGCGCTAGAAGATGATACATGACTCAAGGCCTGAATAAACTGCTGAAAGAAG
>NW_026000242.1:30553787-30566206 GCF_001458135.2 Marmota marmota marmota | reverse complement strand
TACTTTTAACATGTAATAAATCAATTATTTTTTTCAAAATTTAAAAGATATTTGCCCACCAAGAAGCAGTCATATAATTTTAAGTAATTCAGAGTTCTTTTCTCAAAGAATTCGAGTTCATAATGTCCAATCTACCAGATGTTCCATATCAACCAAAGATTTTGGAGGATACTTGAAATCGGGATAGTTTTCTCAGCTATGTAAGACAAATGTAGTGAACACACTTACAATTTTGATATATGGTGTTCAAGTCTATACTTTCTCAATAATGTTCTTTTTCTAGGCTACATCTCCTGGATTTATGTAATAAATACTTTATAAAGATAGCTTGAGTGTCAAACCATTCTTAGTTTTTGTGCCTTAGTGATACATTTTGTTAAGGGCACTAAACTATGGTAATAACTATAACAAATGTAAATTGTGGATTATTATTGCTTTGTCTTAGTGATTTATATATTGAACCAGAGATATGTGTTTACTATCTATGTGTGTGTATGTGTGTGTGTGTGTGTATCCCAGTGTGGAACCGTGGAACCATACTATTTATAGTTCTGCATGAATTAGTACTTTTCACAAATTCTGTAGTTTCCTTGTGCATAGTTTATATTTTAACATCTATTTACCATCTATATTTTAATTATATACTCATTTAATGTAAAATTTTACTACAGTATCAGCAATATTTTTCTAGCTTTATTTTAAATTTTCATATTCACTTGTTAAGCTTATGGTGTAAATTTCTAAGAGGAAAATTTATTGAGTGGTACATCCTGATAGCTAATCAGGATTTTTCCAGTCATCTTCTTGTTCTTATCTGTGTACATGTCAAATTTTCACATATTTCTGCTCTTATTACATTTTATATATGCTACATATTATATTTTGTTTTAAAGTTCCCCAAAAAGGAAGTAGCCTGTGCCTCTTTGGATATCTGAAAATATCTGGGTCTTAAGCATATTTGGGAGTATGACTGGCAGCTTAAGAGATACTAGATGATATGCAATTACATTTGTTCCCTAGACACTTCTTTATGATGTATATGGTTTCAAAGCTGAAAGTTATAATAAACTGGCACAGAAATGCTAAACATTCTATTCACTTTTTAGCTTAAAATATTGCTTATGTTTGGTTATAGGTTCTATGATATAAATAATTTCTTATCTATTTTGTTTCTTTATCAGATTCAACTTTATTAAATAATAATTCTCAGTGTATTTGGTTGTGTTTCTTTCTGTAATATATTAAAAAGGAAGGACCATGGTGATACTTAAATAGTGGTTCTCAAACGATAGCTGGATCAATCTTACTTGGATGACTTGTTAAAATATGGAATGCTAGGGCTCAATCCAGAATCTCTAATTTAGTAGTTCTAGAATGGAGCCCCCAGATTTGTATTTCTGATGGCTTTCCAAGTATTGCTGATGGATAGTACAAAGGACACATACTTAGAACTACTGTTCCCAGGAGTTGATAAGAAGGACAAAGGACACATACTTAGAACTACTGTTCCCAGGAGTTGATAAGAAAAAAATTAAGATAGAATGATTATTTATTTTCATAATTTCTATTACCCTGTCCATTTACTCTTCATATTGAAGTGGGAATTTGATGGACATTTGTATGAAGCAATCCCAAAGGAAAGTGTCCCAAACAGGGAGCACATTAACTATAATTCAAGGAGGATTGTTTATCAACAAAGGATTGTTTATTTACAAAGGTGGGAAGTTTAGTGGAAGCCAAACTATCAACATCCTTAGTCCTAAAACAATGAAGTGAATAAGGGGATATTGGAATCTGGACACACAGAATGGTTTAGAAGTTCAATATTATGGTTTGAATTTGAGGTGTCTACCAAAAGCTCATGAGTGAGACAATGTAAGAATGTTCAGATTTGAAATGACTGGGTGATTAAGGTTGTAACCCAATCAGTGATCTAATCCCTAGAGGGATTGACTGGGTAGTAAATGAAGGCAGAAAGGGTGTAGCTGAAGGAGATAGGTCACTGGGAGCATGACTTTGGGGTTTGTGTTTGGTCCATGGTTAGTGGAGCTCTTTCACTGCATCCTGGTGGCCATGTCTGGAGCTGCTTTCCTCCACCATGCCTTTCTGCCATAATGTTCTGCCTCACCTTGGGCCCAGAGCTATTGTGTCAACTATCTGTGGACTGAGAACTCTGAAATTCTGAACCCAAATAAACTTTGCCTCCTCCTGTCAGGTCTTTTGGTCACAGAGATGAAAAAAGCTGACTAAAACATTCACTGACATTCAATTAAAGAATTCAAGTAGCTTGAGGTGGCTTTATAACCTGGCAGCAAATCCCTCCTAACTACTAAGAAAGAAGTCAAACCAACCCCCAAAAGAAGTCTTTGTTTACTGTAATCCATAGATGCACTCTATGTGCTTTACCTCCTAGAAAAGAATACATTTATCAGATCAATGGCTCCATACCACTTATTGAAGATTGTATTAATTTTTTCCAAAAACTTACCACATCCAGCATAACTGGGCCAGTTTTTCCAGGGATGAGACTGGGTGTATCAAGGGGTAATATGAGGGGGACCACCACTCCTGCATCAATTTCTTTAGGATGATACAAATCACTGTTATTACCGTGATCATGCAGATTGTTTATGATTTACTACATTGAATAGAAGGAGCATTTTCAGATTTTCTTAGCCTCTACCACTATGATAGTTCTTATTCTACAGGTAAAGGAAGTAAAGTGAAGTTTTTGCCAACTACAAGTATATATACTAAAATACTCAGCTACCAGAAAAGAAACAACAGGCTGTATTTTTCATGCTACTGATCCACTGTAGGCTAGATATGAGCCTTTATTGTTTGCTTGCATAAATCCTTACTCTTACATGAGTTTTGTGGTACTTTTTGGATCCTGGGTCCCTGTGTCTAGCAGTCCTGGAGCACTATGGGTATTCATCTTTTCTCATAGTATGGTTACTGACTAAATGGCTGTATATCCCTTTTTGGAAGGGATAGGAGAATCACTACTGTATATATTTGCATGGTGCTTTCTTCCATGTAGCCTCTTTTTCAGTCAGTGCGTTCCAAGTCATAAGAAGAAACTGGGAAAAACATCATTAATGCAATGGATGTCTACAGCTTCTGTATAATACAGCTTTGATTTATTTTTATTATAAAAATGGAGCAATATATTTTTGGCTGCCCTTCTATCTTGCCCTAAGAACCCTGTTCTATCAACAACCTCCTCAGCTCTCTTCAGGTTAGGACTCCTGACTGCCATCCAACTTTGTGCAAGTTTAACTCTCTGTAGGTTAAAAGAAAAAAAAATAACTTAACCCTTCTAAATGTCTTTCCTATGGCCTTACAAACTAAATAATTAGAAGAAAATAAGAGTGTACATGAGAGACAGGTTTTACCTTATAGTGCTTTCAATCAAAGATGCTCACAACTAAGCCTAGTAAAAGTTTCCATTAGTAATTCTCATATAGAACAAACCTTGATATGGCATTAAATCTTTGGTATGAACTTAAATGTTCATAAATCTCTCTAAGCATTTTCTGGAAATCTGTTGGCTCGATTAGATGGTGAATTAACTAAGCTGACAAAGTCCATTCTTCAAAATGAGATGTAGAAGCTAAACCCAGATCTAAAAAGAAAATGAACTATGTGCCTTCCCTATAATGTGTTTTTTAATTTTTTTTCTAGATAATGAAAAATTATAGGGATAAAGTTTTTTTTTCCTTAGAAATTTTCTATTTAAACAACTGATAACAATAAAAGTTATCATATAATTCTAAATTACATAGTAGGCATAACCAAGTGAGAAAAATGTTGGAAATCATACTTCAAGTAGGAATTATAGCCAATTGAATTATCTCTGAATAATTTGTCTGGAATATTTTATTGCAGCTTTTCAATAAGTAAGCTCTAAGATCTTTAATATGTTCCTATTTATTCTGAGCCTGTTTCTTCATTTGAAATAGGGCAGCAAATATAGGTATTAAAGAATTCTTTCTTTTTTCTTTTTTTTTTTACTTTGTGGTGCTTTCCCCTAAGTACAAGGCAATATGGCAGAGTGGGTGCTTGCTTGAATAGAAGAATTGACAGAGGAGCAAACGCAACATAAATGAGTTGATCTGGGCTCTAACAGTGTGGTCTCTAACTTTATTTCTCTAAACCTCAATTTCCTCACCTGGTAAGTGGAAAAAACAAATATAAGTATAAAATACAATAATTTACTTGGTATTATTTTTGACACATAGAAATGATCTGTAAGAGGAAAATGCTATTCAGCATAGTATTGGAGAATGAAGACTGTGGAATCCAACTTCCAGGTTTATATCTTGATTCTTCTGTTTACCATCTGTATGACTTTAGGTATGACTTTAATGTCTGTGTAACTCACTTTCCATCCTTACTAAATAATTACAGTACACTATTTTCATCTGGTAACCACATCAAACATGAAGCAGAGTCCCTGGAGTGCAGTGGGTTTCTCAGTTGCAGGCTATTCTGGCGATGCACACGTGGCATCATAAGGAGTGTATGCATCCTGTGCTCTCAGCTCTCAGCATCACCTGGAGACTCAGCTGGACATTATTAAGAGGCTCTCTTTCTGACCAAATTATCTCTTTGGATAGGTTGCTTGCTCATCTCTTTTAAAAGTTTTTATTTTAGGAAGGGATCATCTCCAGCTTAATAAAACATCTTGGGTCCTTGCTTAGAAACACACATCAAATGATAGGAGTGTGTATAAAATATTTCTAGATGCTTTTCCATTCTTAGTGTCTTCTATTTGATATTCAAGTCCACCTATTTTTTCTTTAAGATGTCTATTGGGAACTAGAAGGGAACTTTTCTGGCTAGTATATCTCTCTGAAAAAAAATGTTTTTCATGTCTCTGCCCCACTTACTGTCTCTTCAAGAGTTGCTGTTGTTCCTGGGGGAGTATGCCACAAAGGCCATGGAAGCAGGAATCTATGAACAGAAAATTTATGAAGTGGTGGAAAGTGAAGGGGGAGGTTGAAATGGGAACACTCAGGCTTTAGATTAAGGTTTTCTGAATTTTTGTGCAGCTCTTTTCCCACCACACCATAATTATTCCCTAACTCTAGAGAAGTTATCTATTCTCTGTTGCCCTTTTCTGTTTTGTGTGCCACATGGGAACAGATAGATATAACTGTTCTCTCTGGTAACTAAGCTTTGTGGAATGAATAAGTTATATGTCATGGTGTTTTATAAAAGTTAAATGTGCCATCAAGTCTATTGTGATTTTTCTTACCAGTAGATTTATTATAAGAGAATTAAAATGGAATTTTTGTAATCAGTTGAAGCAAATATTGTTATTTCCTTGTGGCAGCAGTGCAACCCCTTCCGTTGCATGAGACATATAAGTGTTTAAAACTGTCACAAAGAGGAAGTTGTTGTATTTGGCACTCAAGAAACCTGGATTTGATTCAAATTATTACTCAAAACATGTGTAACCTTTGACAGGTTTCTTAACCTCTTTAATGTCCAGTTATTCATGTATGAAATGGGGAAATGATAAAAATTTCTAAATACTATATTGAAGATTGATTATAAACATAATACTTGGTATAATACTCAAAATGGCAATGGCATTAGAATTAAAATGATTCCTTGGTGTTGCAGGCAAGGTAAATGAAAACTACATGAAGTGGTGTGAACATATTTTCTATACAACTCTATATGTGTAACAAGAATTATAATACATTCTCGTGTCATTTATTTTAAAAAAATCAATAAAAGGGACAACTAATTTAGATTACCTTCATTTCTATGGAAGGATACATGTATTGAATCATAGAATCCTAAATCTCATCAGTGAAAGAACTCCAAGAGACCACTTAGTTCAACCTATATTCAGGCAAAAGAGGTGTCATTATTATTTCCATTTGGTTCATCAAGCAATTGAGTCCTGAAGATGGTGTGAGTTGGTTATATGTAGATATGAAAAGGAGACTTGATCCAGTCACCTGTCATTTAGTGTAATGTTTCTCTCGTTTCTTGACATCCTTTTAATTATGTAAATGAAGTGTCATTTTTCTCTTGGTAAATACTGGCATAATATAACAGTTAACTGTTTCATGATTTCTGAAATGGATTTTTAAGTGAGTATCTAGTTTCTAATGTGCCAGTTGATTATCACTTCTTCCTAGAGGTTTTGCTCTCCAAATAGAAAATCAGAAAGATGTCATTGATGATCCAGTTCTAACATTGCAAATCCTTATAGATTTCAGCTGCTGTCACCTCTGCTACTCAATAAGAACTCTCTAAGTGATGCCACCAGGGGGAACTGCTTCCCTCCTCTCATTCAAGAAACATAAAGAAGTGCTAACGTGGTGTCATGGATTAAGGCTTTTATTTATTTAACTTTGAAACCAGGATTTTAGCTAGAAGTGCTCAGAAAAGTTGACAGTTTTATTTAGATAAGGATTACTAATTCTTTCTGGCTCAAATTCTAGTTTGGACCATGCCATTTGTCTCATTTAACTGTACCTCTGTAATTACTTGAAGAAAATGACTTCATGCTATTGCAATTAACTATTGAATAGTCCTCATAATTTAATTTCAATAAAAGAGTATATGGAGGAATTATATTTACTTCAAGATTGATCAGGTTCTTTTCTGAGTATTTTCCTCCATAGGTGGTAATATTAATTGTAATTTTGTAATAATTCACCTACTGACAAGAACCTATGTGTGCTGTTGGTAGAGTGCATATTGTAATGCTTACTTGGACAATAATAAAGCTACCAGTTTAGCCAATAACAACATTTTGAATATTGTTTTTATTATTAAATTTTTGTTATTTGGGGTTACTAGTTAACTTCTTTTATGGGAAACCTATAGCACAAAACATTAAGAAACTTTTTCTTGGCATGAAATTATGCTAAAAATATTTCCTAATCTATTTCTGCACAGTCATTTAAACTCTTTTTTTCTGTTTTCTGCACAATGAATGCATCTAGTTACTTTCTTTGTTTTGCATTGGAAACACTCCTTTTCTGCTACAAGATCCTCTGATTAACTTTAGCTTTCTTGGAAAGGTTTCACATAACAAAATATTTGTGATTATTATCACTTTTGCTTTCTTGACTTTGGACTCTGATACTGTTATTCTAAACATATACTTGGTTGAATGGTTCATGTTATGTCTGTATATTTACCTTTTATAAAAAAATGGAAATGTATGATCTAGTGAGTCAAAATATTGAAAAGCGGCATCTCTTTCATTGTCACAACTTTTATCAACAAGTCACTAAATTATCCTCATAATTTTCTATAATAAATTTTCACTTTGCTTGGAGAATGTGCCTTTTCATGATTAAAATAAAAATTTGACCAAGAAAATGAAATTTTTCTTCTACAACCTAACTTCCTATTACATAACTCACTATTCTATACTCCTGAGTGTCCTTGTCTCTGATCTTGTGTGAATATTTCTTAGGTATTTATTTCCTGTTGTATATCAAGCAGCAATATAATTTTTTTTTCTTTTTTGGTACTGAAAATTTAACTCAAGGGCACTTGACCACTGAGCCACATCCCCAGCCCTATTTTGTATTTTACTTAGAGGCAGAGTCTCACTTAGTTGCTTAGCGCCTTGCCACTGAGATTACAATGTGCACCACCTCTGTGCCCAGCTCAAACATCAATTTTTATTTGAAGAAGTGCTTCCATGGTTGAAAGTATTATTGTTACAGAGCATAATGAGATAGCAAAATAACTCTACTATTTGGATTCATTTGCAAAGTACCTTTATTTACAAAATAGAGTATTAAATTAATAACAGTTTAAAACATTGAAAACAAAATATTTTATGAAAAATCAAAATACAATGCAAGACTATATATCCTACATAAAATCTTTGTAATAAAATTCTATAAATAAAAAACTGTATACTAATCAATTGAAAACAATTTGAACTATAAAGTAACATGAAATTATATGAGAAGCAATTTTAAAAGACAGTCTCTTGAATCAAAGTGTGAAATATGATATATCAAGAACTATGTAATGTTTTGAACAACCAACAATAAAAAATTAAAAAAAAAATAAAATAAATAAAGGTACTTGGATCAAAAAAAAAAAGACAGTCTCAAGTACAAGCATATATAGTTGATAGAAGTGTGACATTTATTTAAACTAATTTTCAGCTACTGAACAATTTTCTTATTCTACTCCAGTCAGGGGATGATGAAAAGATAGTGATTAGTTAAGTCCAGATTTTTACTCTATTTAATAAGAAAACGATTTTTTTTTGTTTGATTATTTTAGGCTTTTTTTTTCTTCAGCTAGTTTTGTATTGATGATATGCTATCAATGGCTTATCGTTACTTCAGAAGGAACTCTTCTGGTTCATCTTTCTCTCCTGGAGTTTAGTCTTGGAAATGTGGAGATTTCAGAGCGGAAGTCTGTGTATCATTTTCATTATTGCCATTTTTATATTCATTTGTTCATAAAAATCTTTGAACTTGGATTAAGTCTTGTCCATTTAGAGAAATTGTACATTGTCAATAGTGATTTTCTTTCTCCTCTGAGGATAGTGTAGGCAAAAAGAATTCTTTCCAAATGAGTGTTCCTTTGATTTACATTGCCAATGTCATGTATGCCTTCCTGGGTATAACTGAAGAGGTAAATGATTAGAGGTTCGTTTCCAAAAATAATACCAAGTCAGTTAAAGTTAAAAAATGGAATTTCAATACATATAAACAGCATGGTATGTCATAAAGAAAAAAATTTGGTTGCAAATTATTAGATGTTGTGTTCTTTCTCTCATTGTGATGTCACAGGGAGAGTGCACTTTTCCCTCTTCCCCCACTCTACCTAGAATGATTGACTTTAAGTAGTGATGTAAGGATTAAAAGGCAGTTGAAACTCACATTTTGATGTTAATATTTTTATATGGTGATGGGTTACAGCATATGATTAATATGCTTTCATTTTTTTTTTTTTTGATACCAGGGATTGAACCAGTGGCACTTAACCACTAAGTCGTATCTCTAGCTCTTTTTATTTTTTATTTTGAGACAGGGTCTAAACTAAGTTGCTTAGGGCCTTGATAAGTTGCTGAGACTGGCTTTGAACTTGTGATGCTCCTATCTCAGCCTCCCAAACTTTTGGGATTATAGGTTTGTGCCACCACACACACTTGCTAGATATTTCTTATTTTCTGCCAGATTTTCAAAATTGTCTATTAACTTTCCTGTTTTCTGAGGCTAGTGTCTCAGCCTTTTGTTGATTCTTTAAGCTCTCCCAAATTTTTCAATGTATTTGCTATTTATTTAAATCAACATTGTCAGTTTTATGTAGCTTTTACATAAGAATTATAGATCATATTCTTCTATCCTTGTAACTTTTGTTAATATTTTAACACTCATGGCAATGGCCTTATTGGTTGGATCATTAGACAAGAGGAAAGGGATTAAGAGAAGGAAGAGAGGAGAATAAGGGGTAAATACAGGGGTTATAAAAGATCCAATGTGTTATATGAGTGTATGAATATGCTGTAATGAAAACCATTAATCTAATAATTAATATGATAAAAAATAAATTTAAAAACTTCTTAAAGTGTGTCCTTCATTTTCAAATTGAATGCTGTTGATCCTTGCTCTGAATTTTCACTTATATAATTTATTCTCTTTACAACTTCTAAATATGCTTTGTTTTTAATAGATGATCAGTTTTTTACAATTTTATTTTCTTATAAGATTGTAAATGCCATCAGAGAAATTATTTTTTCTTTTGCTTATTTTTGCCCCATACACATATTCAAAAGCCTCTTATTTATGAGAGAAGATACAAATTGTTCAGGGTTCATGTGTTCAAATATATGAAGAAGAAATTTAACAAAAAGGTTTTTAAAATACATAGTGTACTGAAAGAATGCATTCATTTCATTTTATTTTTAATATTAAGTTGTATGGTGAGTAAAAAGGTATTTATTATGTTCTAGTTAGCATTTTATATGTTTCTTACATTTACTAACACACGAAGAAAACCTACATGAAGAGTATCACTGTTAGCAAGTTTTAAAATTTTTATCTTTTGTTCATTATGGTGTGATTTTTAGGTAACTAAATTAGTTTTTTATTTTGACTGAATGTCATGTCAAAAATCACCTTTTACTATTTATTGAAAGGTCACCTCAAATCATTGGCCTGGCATAAATTCTATTCTATTGAGTAGAGCCTTCTTGTCTATAAACTATTAAACTAAACAGTATGGCATGCTCCCTAGGTTCATGGGTCTGAATTTTGTACCTTCTTATAAGAAAGTTAAAAAGTCTGAGGCCATGTTTTAGACTACATTTTAAATGTAAACATTCTCATAGAATTTGAGTTACTTAAAAAAATTCTTTTTGGACCCATTTCTGATATTTTCTATCATGCTTTTTGGTTTAATAAAAGTGGTAAATTAAATCTACTGGCAATTAAAGAAATGCAAAATAAAAAAGGAAAAAGTTGAAATTACAGCCTACTTGTGAGCTTAACATTACAGTGCTAATTAGAGATATTTATTGTGTGCATGGGAAAATTTGTTTTCAATAAACACAACATTCTCTTATCAAACCCTGCCTCATCACTGGAATGAACTTCTGATGATGTTTAAATTATTTATGTTGTGTTTGCAAAGAATTTAATATCTTTAATTATGCCCCCCTTAGGGATATCTTGCACATATCCGCTGCCCAAGTCATTCTGAATTCAGCCAAAAAAAATTTAGTAACTGAAATAAGTTTGCATGATTTCACAAGTAATAGCTGTATCTTACTACAACATCTGGCAGGGATATAATGGGAATTGGGCACCCAGAAATTTAGTGGGATAATAGTCGTCCCAAATGAGGTTACCGTCCTATATTTTCTTTGTTTTCATTTTCTAGCTTGATAAAAATTCTTGTGATTTTTATATGGTATCACACAAATATTACTGAGATGTTTGTTTGTTTTAGGCATTATGTATCAGATTTCATGGACTACTGTAAGTTTAATCAGGTTTCCAAAATACCTCCTTCATCAAGGCAGAAGCATTACATAGCCACCTGCATCCTAATGCTTGTTAAAACTTTTTTTCTTTATTTCTTGAAGGACAAATGACTCTCCATGTTCTACAAGTCCAAGATTTATTTATAATGAATGACACCTTTGAATAATGGCAATGTCATTTATTTGTTAACCAGACCAGAAAGGCAATATTATATACACTGAAATTACCCACATAGATTTTTATTTCAGATTTATTGAGGGAAAATTGACAAATAAAAATTGTCATAAAACATAAAATTTTGTATATATATAAATTTTGTTATTTTTATATTTTTATATATATACACACATATATATTCAACATATATAGAATAATGGTGTGACATTAATATGCATTGTGAAATGATTTCTGTAATCAAGTTAGTTTTCTCATTCATCACCTCACTTAGTTACCATTTTTTCTGTGTGGTGAGAATATTTAAAATCTACTCTTTTTCTAATGAATAGCAATGCATTGATGTAATTTATTTTGAATTCAGAAGTATATATGTATTTATAATGCACAGAATGTTATGTTGAAATATGTATACATTGTGGAATGGCCAAATCAGGCTATTTAACATTGTATTACACACATATTTATTTATTTGTTTGTTTTGTGGTAAAGACACTTAAAATGTTCTCTTATAGCAACTTTCAAGTATACAATATATTTTTATCAAGTATGGTCACTATGATGTTCAACAGATCCCCTGAATTTATTACTCCTAACAGAAATTTTGTACTTTTGCTAACATCTCAACTCCCTGCTACCCCAACCTTCTCGTAACCTTTTTACCTTACTTGTATAATTTTTTTTTCATATATAAGTGAGATCATACCATGTTGTGTTTCTGTGCTTGGTTTATTTCACTTAATATAATGTCTTTCAGGTGCATGATTTCTTTTCTAAGGCTGGATAGTATTCTGTGTATGTATACCATATATTTTTCAATCCATTCATCTGTTGGTGGACACTTGATTGATTCTATACTTTGGCTATTATGAACAGTGCTGCAATATAAACACAGGGATGTGGATATCTCTTTGACATACTAATTTTATATCCATTATGTAAAAACCCAGTAGTAAGATTGTTGAATCATATGTAATCCTGTTATTAATTATAATTTATTTATTTAATTGTATCAGTGCATTATAATTATACATAATACTGGAATTTGTTGCACTATATTTGTACATGCTCTATTTTTTATACATGCTTTATTATTAATTTTTGAATTCTATTTTCCACAGTGACTGCTGCCAATGTATAGGCATGGGAAATGGTGCAGCCAAGATTAAGACCCATAAGTCTGACTGGAGAACTTACTGTTTTTTAAAATTTTCTGATACTTTTTATTCATTCTTTTTAAATATACATGAC
>NW_026000242.1:30544789-30547651 GCF_001458135.2 Marmota marmota marmota | reverse complement strand
ATCCACTTAATAAGGGATTCAGGTTTTTAATTGCTTGAAATAGAGTATCTGTGGTTATCTATCATATTTTATTATATATGTCATTATCAACACATGGAAGAATTATACCTAATAAAGGTTTATTTGTGGACAGACAGTGGCAAAGTCATCATCCCACATTTTGAAATAATGTTTTCTTGGAGGTCATTAAATCTACATATGCAAGAGGTGCATTCTAAAAATTGTACTGCAGTTGTCACAGAGCTCTGCCAATAATTTTTTAAAAATAGCAAAAATAACAGATTCTTTTTACTGAGAGCACACTTTGTTTCCAGTGCTGTATAAAGTGTTTTAAATGCATCATCTCATTTAGTCTTCAAATTCACTCCTTTGAGGCAGGCATTATATTTGCCCCTCCTCTTGATGAATTAGATCTAAAGAAGTTAGTAATTTGCCTAACTTTAGGCAGTCAGAAACAGGCAGGGTCAGGATTCAAATCTATTAACCTGTCCCTTCAGTGCCTAGAGTCTGAATTATGACATAATAGAATTTCTCAGTAAGTTTCAGACAGGTTATTTTACATGTTTTTCTAAAAGACATCGTGTTTTTATAGTTTATTATGGGTGAGTTCTCTGCTCTGTGAATTTTGCTGTGTCAGTAAATCCCAAAGCCATATTGAGTCATCAATACAGAGGGAATATCTAAGAAGTTTCAGTTAAGTGATGGATTTTGAAGAGTTATCTGAAAAGAGGCAGGGTGACTATGCTTTCATAACAGGAGGCAACGCTGTTCTTTTTGAGTGAAGATTATAGAGAATAAAATCAAAGATCTTATATATAAAGAGAATGAAGAATATTTAAAGAAAAACTATAGACGAGAATTTAATAAAGTGCAATCTTTTGAAATTGCAACAAAAACAATGTTCCTTGTATCAAAATATCTTAGTATATTTTATGGTATCTCAACTTTCTAAGTTTATATAAAGTCAAATGCATATTCTGGTTACTATAGATTTGTAAGAATGTTTACATGTTTGTATAGTTAATATGCTTTGTATATAGTGCTTATATTTGTATATTATGTGTATGGTACACATTGCTATATAGATCAATCTGATGTAGGATGAGTGTTGGTGTAATGTGAGTAGGCAGAATTCCTTTTTTATTTAGCTATACATGGCATATATTTTTTCCAGATCCTGATCTTTTTGGAAATAAAATCAACAGAAGTGTTGTTACAATCATTCATATATGTATACAGTGTTAATATATTTATGATTGTGTATCTCTTATTCCAAGACTGTGTTGACAATTGAATCTTTTTTCTGGCTCCTAGTCCTTTTACACTGCATGTGTTTGCATGCAGAATCTTTCAACCTTCAACAAAGCTACTAAATTATAATGCTAACCAGATCTTAGTGTCTCTGACAGTGTCTCCTTTTGCAGACACAGAGCTCAGAATAGCAGTAATTTGCTAACTCCCTGTGACTGACTCACAGAATATTTGGCAGGGATGAAGAAAAGTGAGCAGGAGTAAGTGCTGTTGTGGAGAAAGCCCAGAGGGAAGAGCCCTTCCTCCATTACAGGAGGCATCATGCAAGAAAGTAGTCACTGAACTGTGTGCACACTGCATATTTAGGCAGCACTATTCATCTTTGAAAGAGAACCACCTTTTCTCTTTTGTTTAAGTGTGGGTTCACAGCTAATCTTTGTAAAGTCCTATAGCAAAAAAAAAAAAAAATGCTGGGCATATGACTGCATTCTATCATGTCACTAGAAGAGACACCAGTAGTACCATATGAGGAACATGTACTTTAATGGAAATAAATTAAAATAGGAAAGTCTAATGTTTTAGGATGTGAATCAAAAGAATTACTTAACTCTTTGGAGTCAAAAATTACTATTTGGGTATTTGACAGTACAAAGTAGTAATGAGACTCTGTCCTTCCTACTATTATTTATAAACATTTAAGTCCCTATCAAATCTTTATTATTATTGTATGTTATTTAATAGTATTCTGATCTCTTAGAATAATCCTGAGATTTAGTTGTATTTCCACCATTTTATAGATAAGTTCACTGAGACTAAGAGTGATTAAGTAATTTTTTTGAAATCAGAGTTTTCAAAGCAATGGAGATGGAATCTGTACTCAAATGTGTCAATGCCCAGAACTGGCCACCTTTTATTATATCATTATTTCATTGCTAGAAAGAAACATGGCCAATTTTAATTTTGACTTGTTGCTTGATTTTCCTGTGAGAATCTCCCCTGTGCATTTCTTCTACCTGATATGACTACACTTTTGATAAATGTGTTGCATTTCTGAGTAAACATTTGCCACACTTTTAATTTAATAATCTGATATTGTGTACTAATATATATAATTAATGGGAATCCCAACCCTCCTAGTTTGAACCATACAAGACGTCAACTAACTTTGCTTCTAATATTTCAAAATTTAAAACTTTAGGGAAATATCAGTGTTTTTTTTAATGATATAACACCAAAATTGAAATAAATAATATTTCATAAGTATGATTTATATTCCAGCATATGGATGTTAATATACTTGAGCATCCCTTGAATAATGTACTTACTTGTCAACCCTAAGAGAAAAGGTACAAGTGACAGGAAGGGAAGGAGATAAGAGGAGAGGAGGAAAAGGGAGGAGAGGAGAGAAGACAGGGAAAAGGAAATTCAACACTGGGACTATGTGATCAAAAGAAACATTGAACATCAATTCACACATGAAACATTTTCAAATGTTATCCTGATGGTGAAATTAGCCTCAAGTGGGATTTATTAGATAGTGTTCTCTGTTTTCCAAATTTGACTTTTTAACCTCTCTCGTTTTTTTTTGTTGTTGTTGTTTTGTTTTGTTTT
>NW_026000242.1:30528985-30542733 GCF_001458135.2 Marmota marmota marmota | reverse complement strand
GGTTTTAGTTTCAATGTCTCACTTTTCATCTTTAATTTATTTGAAACCTTTATTTTGTTCTACTCTAAGGGTTTGTCAATTTTATCTTTCCAAGAACAAACTCTTCATTTCATTGATCTTTTGTTTTTATATTTTTTGTCTCTGTTTCATTTATTTCTACTCTGATCTGTATTATTTCTTCCTGTCTACTACATTTGGTTTTGTTCATTTTCCTAACTCCTTGAGCTAGGGTGCTTATCTGAGATCTTTCTGGTTTTTTGATGTAGCCATGATTGCTGTACATTTCCTTCTTTGTACTGATTTTATCACATCCAATAGTTTTTGGTATGTTGCAGCTCCATTTTCATTTGTTTCAAGAAAATTTTAAAATTCCTTCCTGATTTCTTACTTGATCAATTAGTCATTCAAGAATAACTTGTTTAATTTTCATGTATTTGTATAATACTTTCTAAAGTTTCATTTTTTTGTTTTGTTTTGTTTTTGGTCATTGTTATTGATTTCTACTTTTAGTGCACTATGGTCAGAAAAAATAATCAATATAATTTCAATTTTTTATAACTTTATTAAGACTTGTTTGTGGCTAGCATATTATCTATTCCAGAGAATGTCCCATGTGCTACTGAGACTAACATGCAGGCAGCAGTTGTTGAATGGAGTGTTCTGTAGCAATTATGTCTATTGGTCTAGGATTCAGTTTAGCTCCAGTTTCTTTGTTGATTTTCTGTCTGGATGATCTATTCTTAACTGAAAGTGGGATGTTAAAGTCTCCACCTATTATTGGATTGGAGTCTATCTCTTCCTTTTTGTCTATTAATACTTCTGTTACATGTTTAGGTGCTCTGATATTGGGTGAACGTACCTTTAGAATTGATATTTGTTTTTCTAACTGACTGGACTCCTTTATTATTACATCTTCATCTTTCCTGTCTCTCTTGAATTATATTTTATCGGATATAGCTAGACTACTTCCACTTTCATTTGGACTCCATTTGCATGGAATGTTTTATTCCATCCCTTTGTTTTTAGTCTATATATGTCTTTAGAGGTGAGGTGAAATTCCTTCAAGCAACATAGAGCTGAGTGCTGTTATTTTTATTCAGTTACTCTTTCTTTCAATTAGAGAATATAATCTATTGACATTTAAAGTAATCATCAGTAGGTAAAGCCTTACTGTCGCTATTTTGCAGCTTGTTTTCTAGCTTTGTTATGATTCCTTTCTTTTCTTTTACAGTCTTCCTCTATGGTTAGGTGATTTACTATAGTAGTGTGTTTTCATTTCCTTACTGCTTTTTTTTGGTCTATGATTTTTGCTATGTGGTCCCCATGCAGCTTATCAAAAATATCTTGATTTTAATAAGTTTTCTTGAAATGATAACATCACAAACATAAGAACAAAAACAACAAAAAAGAAAATATACAAATAAAACCCATTGCATTCTATTCCTCCTATTTTACATCAAAAAAAATTCTTTTATATAACTCCACCTACAAGCATTGAATAGTGCAGTGTATTCACTTTTTCAAAGAACTTTTAAACTGAATTGAATGATAATTACTACCTTAATCTCAGGTTACTTCTATAAAGCATGGTTTGAAATAAGGGATTGAGTTTGTTTAGAAAATCTGGATGTTAAAGTTTTGTGTTCTCATATGTTCAAAGCTACTTGACAAATTAGTGCTCAGACAACTTCCAAAGTTACCTTAGAAATTTTTTAGCTTTTTTCTAGGGATCTCAAAATTTAGCAGTTTATGATACCTATATTTTCAATAGAACCCTATGACATTATGGATGAATGGTAAATTTGACAGTGGTTTTTGGCAAAGCAAATTAAAGTACTATATTAAGATATGCAAAGTAGATTATTTTATTCATATAAGCAATATATATTGATCCTCAGTTGTACATAGTACACAAAATACTGTTTTTGTTGTTGTTGTTGTTGTTGACCTCTTCCATTAGATTATAAGCCTCAGGAAAGCAAGAAAGTTTTTCTTGTTCACTTTTAAAATTCAATGCCTAACACAGGGATAAATGAAATTAACTCTTAATTGTCTCCCCTGATACTAACTAGCTGCAAGTTTTCTTAAAATAAAGAGCTGATTATATAATTTGTTTCTTTTGTATACATCACAACAAGTATAGGACTAAAATATATAATGTTTTCTGCCTTTTCCTACAAAGATTTCTTTCTTTTGGGAACAGGGAAGCTCTCTGTAAAAAAAAAAAATAGTCCAACATCTTGACATGGCACTCAGGATACAAAATGGGATCCCAATTATTGCCCCAGATTCTCACTCCTAAAATGTTGTCCTTTTAACATGACTCTAATTTGACTACTACAATCCCCAAAATAAGTGCTAATCTTTATTTTTCTGAAATTGGATGTACTTTCCCATCCCCAGAGTACCTTCTGATTTATCATCTGTATTTAAAAAAATTATAATTATGCCTCAAATGTAGTAGTAAAGTTATCAGTGCTGTAAAGCCACATATTCCCCCAGAATTCATTTATTTTTTTCACTGTGCTCTCATAAGAGAGTTTATGCTTCTTATAACATCTCTTTCTTCATATATTTTTTGTTGGCCTCTCCCGTTTAAAGATCATGAACTTGTTGAAGTCTATATACACCCTTATGGACACACTTTCCATCCTTAATCACCATTGTCTTGAATACTACTGGGTATGTGGTGAAACTTCATACATGTTTGAATTTCATTAAAGATGCATTACAATGTATTACATGCACATGGTTAGCAAGATAGTTGACCTATAAGTGCTAATGGGTGATACCATAATAGTAATTAGCACTAAATTTGCATCAAACAAGTGAAAATTAGTAATAATAGCATGAATTAAAAAATAGTTTGGTAATTTTTTGTACCCAGTTTTTATGAAATAATTTATTTTCTCTAATTTATTTCTTCAACTCTTTTTATTAATCAACCAATAAGACATATATATGCATTTATATCTTAAGTTCTCAATTTACACAAAATCCATCAATTTAGAAAAATGAGTAAGTTTAAATGTTTTAATTGGCATTTTATAAATTTTTTTTAAATGAATGACTGGATAAATTATTATTATGAAACTGTTTTGTGACAAATCAGATGGTTAAAAGAGAAAATATTTTTGAAAATTTTAAGCTTTTAAATTTTCTTTCTTTTGTTTTGTCTGTACTGGGAATAAAACCCAGGGCTTCATGTATGCTAGGCAATCACTCTATCACTGAACCTCATCCTCAGCTGTAAAATTTGTTTTGGTTTAAATTTTGCTGGGAATGTTTTGCAAAAATGTGATCTAAGATGGTTTATGATAGCAATCCAACTTGGTTTGGACATTTCAAAGGGGGAAAATACTTATAGCATAGCTCATTAAAAGTAATGAAATGGATTATGCAGATTACTTTATGGTATTAGAAAATTCTCAAAATAATAAAACTTCAAATATTTTATAGTCAATGACAAGAACTTTGTTTGTATAAAGGTATAATTTACAATGCTAAGCGAAGAAAGAACAAAACTGTAGGCATTGTCCTACCTAATCTCAAAATGCACTACAAATTTATAGTAATCAGAAAATCATGGTACTGGCATAAAACTAGATGGTTTAGACTGCCTAGAAATTAATCCATTTAACATTATTCCCTCAAAACAGGCAACAAAAGCTGAATTAAATAAGTAGGACTCCTTAAAAATAGAAAATTTCTTAATAGGTGTCGTGGCACGCACTTGTAATACCAGATACTTGGCTCTCAAATTTGAGGCCTTCCTGGTGACTTAGCAAGAAAATTATTGGAGCTAAGGATGTAATTCAGGTAGAATGCTTCTGGGTTCAATTCCTAATTGCAGAAGAACAAAACTAGAAGGCTTCTGCATAGCAAAGTAATCAATCAATGAGGTAGAGTCAAACACAAAATTCTTAAGGATAAATTGAAGTCTTTCACAAATGCTTCTCATAAATTTTTGTGGAACACAATATATCTAAAAATATCAACCCCTATCATGATATGCAGATATTCAATTTGAGGTGTATCAGCTACAATGTAGAAGGCTAAAATTCTGAAAACTCTGGAAGAAATCATGTGATATTTTGGAGAAGGCAAATAGTCTTAAACAGGACAAAAAAAATCAAAGTATCATAAAATTAGTAAACTAGATGACCCAAATTAAAAATAAGATCATAAAACAAATTTGTTTAAAAATGGATAGGTAAATGACAGATTGAAGGAAAATATTCTCAACATATATAAAAATAGTTCAAAGTTGAAAATTTGCATATAAACCTGTGTATCAACTAAAAACTATACTCGATAAAAAATAATAAATACTTGATCAGATACTTGATAAAGTATTAATAAAAAAGAGTATTTATTAGTAATCATAAGAATGCAAATTAAGATCTGTGTGATATCATACGATATCTGAGCGATATATCTTCCAGGAAGGCACACTTTAAAGAAATGAAGATACAACACAAAATAAAATTAAACCCTGATGTCACCAAATGTTGGTTCATTATTTTGTGATATGAATACATGTGATAAAACTGGGATCATTATATATTGGTGGGTGAGAGTGGAGGCTAAATGGTATATCGATTTGGAAAAGTATTGATTGTTTCTTATAAAGTTGTACATACCTAACAATCCAACAATTCCTATTGTGTGAATTTTCTCTTGATAAGTGAAAATATATGTCACAAAAAAACACATAGCCACAAATTTTCATAGCAACTTTATTCAAATTAGCAAGAAAGAAGAAAATACACCAAATGCCAATCGATAAGGTAATAAAACAATATCAAGATGCATATGCATAAGAGAATAGTATCAGCAAAGAAAAGGGATGGACCACTAATACACACGGCAACATGGATGTATTCATGTCTCAAACAATGATGAGCAAGGTAACTCATATACAAAAGAATACATAAGTGGTGAATTTAGCCTTTTTAAATTCTAGAATAAGTAACACTAATCTATGGTAATAAGTATCCAATGATGTCTGTTTCTGGAGGGGACAGTAATTGGACAGAGGAGTGAGGGAACTCCCTTCTGATATAAATGCTCTGTATCTTGAATAGTTGTGTGCATTTTCTAACTTACCAAGCTTTCTTTATAATCTATTCATTTTGATGCCTACAGATTATACTTAAGGAAAACATGAAATTCTACAGATATTACATATTTTTCTTATGTTTAAAAACACTTGGATTTAAAAATCTTTATTATGAACAGAAGCCTACTTATCATACTTATGGATCTCTTCATCTACATTAATTTAGCTACATCAGTAAGTCTGATTTTTCACGTAATTTTGTGCTTCTTAATTAGAGACCAAAAGTTATTGAAAGTGTAAAAAAAAATCATTAGAAGATTGATTAGAAAGTCTGTAATTCTGGCATGTGTCACCTCAAGAAGAATCTTTTCTTTCAAATTAACTTGAAATGTAATGCCTAAAGTTCTTGAATATCTGTTTTGCTGCTGTTGCTTTTCAACTTATTTTTTAATCAAAATAATATGTACATATTTTTAAAGAAATTACTTAATTCTAAAGAATTCTATGAAAAGTATCAATCTCTTGGCCATGGCTTCTGTCCTCCAAAATATATGTGCATTGCTACTTGAACTCTCTACTCCCGATATTATTGTCTAGCATCTTCTTCCTATGGAAGTTGAGTGACTCCTTCATGAATACATACTGTCCTAACTTCTGCTTTTCCCCTCCTATCAGTATTTTTCTCATAACTTTTTATTTAATGAAGCAATTGCCAGAACTTAGGATGTTATAAATATCCAAATATTTTTCACCAATGAATAATTTCATTATCTAATTATTTTGGCTTATTCTTCAGTGTATTTTATTTTTATTGGCTTAGTTTTTTGCACTGTGGCTTGAATTCCACACAGTACACTTCAAAATGTATTTGAATAACTGGGAATATGTTCTTTATAATGTCTGAAAATATGTGTTAATATTTTAATATTATATGTAAATGTTTTAACTTCCATTCTCTCACCCTTTTCACCCTTCCCCTTTTTCTCATAGCTCCCTGTCTTGCAGCAGAAAATCAGGGAAGATTGCTCTTGATGTGTGGAGCACCACTTTTGTCCTGGGAGATCCTTTCCATTCTCCTTTGTTGGCTTCTATGTCATGACCTCATATTTTTTTTCTCATCCTCTTTCACCATTCTTCTATTCTCTTTGTCCTTAAATTAAACTATTTCTTTCCTTTGATTTCACTTAGATCTGAGAGATGGCAGAATAATAAGCACTTGTGTTCATTATGCCATGTTTAAACAAACTTTCTGAGCATATACTTTTTATTGTTTTCTTTCATTGTTCTTTTGATAAGACACCATTTCTATGAAGAAATGGACAAATAACTTTGTTTTAGGGACACATAACCCAATATTCACATGTGAAAAATGCCAATCAATTAAATTATTGAGTCAAAGGAAACAGAAATTCCCTTCGTCTCCAATAAGCCGTATGCTGTACTGAATTCATTTTACTTGTGCTCAATATCACACTGTTAGTACTTATCTTAAAGGCAATTACTGTTAACTAAAGTTTCCAAAAAAGATGACCTATCTGGATTACAAAGAAATACCTATGATTAAAAGTATTTAGACACTTGCCAGCTCCATAAACATGAGCATATTCTCAACTTATGATATTTAAAATGGGACTAAAAATGACTATTATATTATTTTGAATAGATGAAATTTTGCATTAAAATGATTTTGAATTATGAAGTGTTACTCTAAGATGGAGGTTTTTGATGTATAACATCTGAACAAAAGGAATTAATCATGAGATGGAATGATATGCAGCAAATGCACATGGAAAAACTAGTTTTTTCCTTTTTTTTTTCTTTTTTGGCAAAAAGAGATGTGTAAAGGACCCAAAGCTTGGACAGTAGATAGGGTTCATTTGTTGTATGCAGAGGGTACAAGTAATGATTTTGGTAGTTTGATAATCAAAAAGGAAATAAGTAGGCATCAGTTCCAGGACTTAAGGGAAGTTTTAAGGGTACTGGTATCAACTTCTTGGCTGTGTGTCATGACTGACAACTAATATAACTGCAGTGAGAAAAGTGAAATGTATTTTATTTATTTGCATTACATTAAATGATGGTAACCAACAGTAATTTTGAAATATGTGATGTTTCAATATGGATATATTATCATCAATCTCTTTTTTATAAATGAATATAGAGTCTTGTGGTACTTAGCAATTACATAGTTAAATAATAAAATCTACAAATGAAATTGAATCATAGAATATTCAATGATAGTACAAAGGAAGGGTTGTAACATCCATATCTTTTTATATTGTAGGAAAAATATTTTTGAGCTTAGATCATTGTAAAGAAGCAGTAGATATAACATCATTCCCCATTCTCAAAATTAAAGCAGAGATGCAGAAGGGGAAGCAGTTGCTCAGAGCATAAATAGTGGTTTAATGCTCAATGACAGGAAGGCCACTTGGAGGGACATAGAATGAGTAGTATCAAAACTTTGCAAAGTTCAAATATATCTGATAAAGGCTCTAAATTAAAAGTAAAAGTACAAGCAATTGCAAATGTTTCAGGCATTATACACAAATAATGGTAAGCACCACGATGCATGGAGACATGCATATCAGAGATTTTTAAAGCCATCATTGCAAGAAAAAAATACATAAAACAAGGCCAACAAAATGTGGGCAGTATAAAGAGGAGGTAAAGTGGAACCAAATAAATATTGACATATTCTCTTATTCTAAGTCTCATGAATTCCTTGGAGGAAGAAAAGTATAGGTATTTAAAAATTCACTCATACACTATTTTTAATTATTCTATATAATTTTATATAATTCAGTTGTATGAAATATGGTACAATTATCTCTTCTTGGAGGTTAAATATTCTTAACTCATTCTCATGTCTTTTTTCATATATTTCTGAGATAGTGTTCAAGTGAGATGTCTGTACTATATTGGTAATATGTCTACTTGCATACATAGACTCTGATACCCAAGTGGGAAAAATAGGTGAGTCTCCTCTATAACAAAATCCTACTGTGATGATTTACTTCTAACTGGATGTGCTTGAGCTTGCACATACATAATTTATGTTTGATTTTTAGAGCTAGAGTTAACCTCAAATTTAGAGATCTATCTAACATGATGGTCAGAAATCTCAGATTGGAGAATCTCACACAGGTGATGCTTATTTGCTACTTATTGATAGAAATGTTAGTGATTATAAGATTAGTCTGAATTTCTGTGCTAAAAATCTGCAATGAATTCACAGCTGAAACAGAATTGTTGTTAAGAGTCAGAGGTATGGACAGAACCAGAATATAGTGACAGAAGTATTGCCAGGTCCGAAGAAAGTTAAGTAGAATTTGTATCTGGAATAGCTAGAAATGATTTCTGAAAACCATAGAATCAAAAGGCTGGAGATAGACCTATGTAAAATTAGGGCAGGAAAAAATGACACAGTGAACCTGTCCCAAGTGTTGGCTGGCATCCACATTTTTCTTAAATCAGATAGCAAATATGTGTTATAAGGTATTTCAGACTCATTGTAAGATACATCACTTACCACCCAGAAAGTTGTCTATTTAAAAATAAATAAATAAATAAATGTTGACCAGGATGTGGAGAAATCTGTGCTCATGTGGATGCTGATGGAAATGTAAAATGGAATCATTGTTGTGGTAAATGTTACAATGATTCCTCAGAAAATTAAATATAAAATTATCATATGAACCAGGAGCTACACTTCTGGGAATATATCAAACAGAAAGAAAGCAGAGGCTCAGAGATATTTGTATAATCATGTTCATAGCAGCATTATTTATAATAGTCAAAAGGTGTAAGCAACCCAAATGTTCATCACTGGATAAATAGATTAACAAAATGTATTATATAGATAAAATACAATGTAATTTATCTCCAAAAGGAAGGAAAATTCAGACATATGCTACAATATGTGAATGAACCTCAACGACATCATGCTAAATGAAATAAGCTGGTAACAATAAGTTATAAAATTATACTATCAAGATAAACATTTTTATGAGTCCATCTACATGAAATAACTAGATAGCTCAAATTCATAGAGACATAAAGTAAAGTGATGGCTTTCAGGAACTAGGGGCAGGAAAGCACTGGGATTTCATGTTTAATGGATATATAGCTTCAGTTTGGGAAGATGAAAAAGTTCTGGAGATGAAGAGTAAGTATGGTTGCACAGATCATAAATGTCCTTAATGCAAGAGAACTGTACACAAAAATGATTAAACTAGTAAATTTTATGTTCTGTATATTTTACCATAAGAAAAAAAGAAGTAAAACATTATCAACATTCTCTCCAAAACAAAGAAACAAACAAACAAAAAGTTGATGTAAGTGTGTAAACATGAGTTACAATACATATTTTTATATTTTAAATCATGGAACAGCATTATGATTTTATGTACTGAAGAATATATCTATGCTATAATGAGTGTATACTTATAAGTAGAAGAAACTATAGGGGTGCATATATAAAAGTAAATAAATTTTATTAATCTTACTATAAATATCCAAAAAATAGACAATAATGATTTAAAAATGAGAATTAAAATAATATTAATGGCAGAGAGTATGGAAAATTCGTTTTTACATGGAAGTCCTTTCCCTCACATATGCTTGTGCTGCAATTACTTAGTACCAGGCACTGTCCAGTTTCAGCAGGAAGCAAACCTCCATGTTTGGGGCAACTCCACCAGCCAATTTATATAATTATGGAGAAATGTTTGGTTATAATAAAAGTATGAAGGGAAGCCTTGTTCATAGTATACACTTGATGGGAAGTGTTGGTAAGTATAAGAACCCAAGGGAAGATAGTAAGGAACAAGCAATGGCAATACCAACACTGCTGATCTAGGGCATCTCTGATGTGTTAATGTCTTAGCTTACAAGGAGCTACTTTACTTTGCTTTTAAGAAGCCAGTATTGGTCATTGCCTGACCATTTAAGTGGCCCTGAGAAAAATACAAAATGTCTCTAGTTCAACATTCTCACCTGCCTGGTAATCTAACCTCTCCCAAATCACCATACACATGCTTTCCGTTTAAAAACAACTTTGTTCTTAGTAGTAATAAGCTATTATCCTAAGTGTGTACAGTGTGAGGAATATCCTAAAGAAGTTTGAAAACATACACACACACACACAAAATCTGGTCTACAGTAAGCATTCTGGTAACACTACAGTAAGATGTGCCTAACTCTGCGTTCTGGAGTTTGTGCTCCTGCGATTGGCAATCTCATGAGTACCCAGAGGAAAAACATTTACAGAAGTAATTTCATCAGTACCCAGAGGAAAAACATTTTCAGGACTGATATTCATTACAGAATAGCTTAACCTAGATGCCGACAGAGTGCAGTTCTCATGCCTAAGATTGTGAACAAATATAAAGCAGATACCAAGATGAATGCACTGGTCAGAGAAAAGACCCAGGACTGGGGTCAGTACAGCTGCATGGAGAAATTAAGGTAAAGTGATAAGCATTATTTAATATATTCATTTATTCTTTACATTCATTTATTAAGTGGTTTATCTTTGGCAACAAAGATGTGAATAGGATGAACAAGTTCCCTGTAGTCAAGGAGCTCACTGTACCGTGTCTTGGATCATCTCCAGTGGATATAACCAGGCATTTTGGTCTTATCCCTTTTTTATAGATAAAGGGTTGAGGTAGCAAAAGAGATCTGCAGATTGTCAAACTATGTGTTTTGTCCCTTCTTCTTGGCATTAAAGTGATATGGAAGAAGAGAGTAAGGAAGAGAGGACATTTTTGTAAGTCCTCTTTTTTTTTTAAGTTTGATGTAGAGCTTTGATTTTTTTATTTATATATGACAGCAGAAAGCATTATAATTCTTACTACATATATATACCACAATTTTTCATATCTCTGGTTGTATACAAAGTATATTCACACCAATTTTTGTCTTCATACATGTGCTTTGGATATTAATGATCATCACATTCCACCATCATTTATAGTCCCATGTAAGTCCTCTTATCCTCATTGTGTAGGATCTTTCCTTGGTACCTCCCTTGCTAGTTAGTATAGTCAGTATGACCACATCAACAAATGGGGCAGAGTCAGAAGCACAGTCCCCACTTACATCCATCCTGAATACTGAGAAATCTGCTTAAACAGATCCTTCTCAGGCATAGGGGTGAAGTCATGAAGGCAAAGAACAAAACATACAAAAATGGCCCATAAACTCATACAGCTTTTATCCTAAAATTAAATTCATTTTCTTTTTCTAAGAGTTGAATGTCTTCAAAAAATTGAATCTTGTGACTATAAATCTCTAAAATATTTTAGAAAGCTATTTAATTTATTTCCTTCACATGATAAAACAAATATCACCAACTTCTCCATTCTATCTTCTGTCAAAAGTCTCTCGATTTCTGAGTTTCTCAGTACTAACTAAAATTGTAGTGGTCCCCTTAGCCACAGGACATAGTTCTAGTACCCTCAGTGGAAGCTTGAAATCACAAAAAGTATCAAATCATATACACATTTTTTATGCACGTACATATATATAACAAAGTATAATTCATTATTAATATTACTGTACCTAATTTATAACCAATAATACAATGAAACAATTTTTATATACTTAATAAAAATAGATGAATGTGGTCTTTCTCCATTTTTCAAAATATCCTACTGTATTTTATTCACCCTTCTTGTTGATCAAAGAAAGTAAAACTGTGGGCAAGGAGGTGAGTACCAAAATCCTAATGGAATCCAGTCTTCTCTGCCTAGAAGCCCTTCTTGTCCCTCTGTAGCTGCCTCCCCCATGACCACCAGTGACCTTCCTTCATTGTACAATGCCTCCCTCTACTGATTGCCTCTGTTCCTACTTCACCATGACATCAGGTACACTGATCCTTCTGTTTTCCCACAGAAGGCATGAAAACATTTTGCTTTGTGAAAAGATTTACTCATGGCTTAGAAATAATAGGAATATAACTAAAAAAAACTCACATACAACTGCTATTCAAAAGCCCATGAGCTTAAGCCTGAGCTCAGAGTCCTGCATGAGGCTGGCTTCTTCTCCAGCCTCTGGAAAATCTTTCATTGAAGGGATCAAGTCATTTTCACGAATGCTCTTGCACCTCCACCAATTAACTTTAGGCCCATCTATTTTATTTTAATTAACTGATGAATTATTTTTGTGATGCTAGAAACCAAACCCAGGGCTTTGTGCATGCTAGGCAAGTGTTTTACCACTGAGCTACATCCTTAGCCCTCAGCCCCCAGGACCACAGAGACCTAAAGAGAGGGCATACCTTTCTTCCCCTCAGTTTAAGAGCCAGCTCTCTTATGATGTAGAATTCACAACTTTCTGGAATGAAAATGGTGAAGTCTTAAAAGAAGGATACAACACTCTTCCTGGCAAGTGTGGCTTCACAAGCTCCAGAGGAAAGAGATGAGAGTGTAATAGTGTATTTATCACTCTAAAACTTCAATCACAAAGCACCAAGATTTTGACCTTACAGTATATATTTCATAATGCCAAGACCCATCTTGAGGGGTAACATTGAGTAAGGCTAAAGGAATTGGTAGTTAAAATGCTCATTTGAATCCTTGTTTTAAGCTAACTAGTTCACATATATGATCCTAGAAACAAATAATTTTCAGTTACAAGAAAATTTAAATCCATAGTTTTGAAAATAAAAAAATTAAATGTGTAGACATATACTACACCTAATATACTCAAATTACCTTTTAAAATTGCACATTTGTAACTGGTGGCAGTGGGTGATTACACAGGTTTACATATTTTCTTTGCCAACAATAAGAAAATATTTGTCTTATATCTTAAGAATTAGGAGGCTGAGAATTCAATACCTTTTAGTATCAAGAAAGTCACTGTCTCAGAATAAATTTCATTCTTCCATCTAAAAACTTTTTTGCAACCACTTCAACAGGAACATCCTCATCCCCAAGCATTAGCACTCTCTCTAGCCTGCTTTGAATGACTTGATCATATAGTATTCCCACACACCCACAACAATTACATAGTTTTCCTACCCCACTACCATCTCTGTTATGCTCCTTCCTGGAAACAGAAAGCTTCTGAACTTATATTTACTCATAGGAAATTAAAGCAAGTGATGGTTGAAATAAATGGTTCAAGGTTTCACAACCAGAAAGTAATAGCATCATTATCTGATGTCTGCTGATTTCAAATTCAGTGATTTTTATCCACTTGAATTTCCTTTTAAAGGCTTGGATTCATATCTCAATTATAACTCAAATTTTCATTATCTCAGTTCCATACATGTAAATACAGACACTATTAAAGGTTAAATGACTTGCCAAAATTCATATGGATGGCAATAATTCAAATGAAGTGCATGTACTTGCAAACATATTCTCTTAAAAAACCATGAATGTTTTTGAAAGTTAGCCTGATTAGGATAAAATCATTGGATCTTAGGATAGATTTACTCCTCCCAGCCAGTACTTGGGTAAGACCCATGGTTTTGACCTCATGAGTGCAGCACTCAAAGCAAATGGCATGATCAATTCAGTTTTGCATTGATCATGACTGGTGTGAAGCCAATATCAATTTATATTGAGCCAAAATCAGTCACAGAGATTGCTTATTAGTAGGGTGACCTTATGATATATCACCCAAATTGGGACGATTTTGAAAGTGAAGTGTTGCTATTAATAACAATGCT
>NW_026000242.1:30518359-30527755 GCF_001458135.2 Marmota marmota marmota | reverse complement strand
GGGACATAGCTCAGGGATAAACTGACCCTGGTTTTATTCCCAGTGCCAAAAAAATATTATCTCAGTATAATAACATAACAGGTAGTTCCAGAGTAGCAATCCATTACTGTTCTATTTGTGAGTGTGCGTGTGTATGTTGAGCATTTTCTGGCAATTGCAAGATGATCTAGTCTAATCTTGTGCATTTCTTTCCCCATTTCTAGAATCAATTATTTCTCCAAGGATCTTTGATTTCTTTCATTGAATAATGGTTCTACAAATAAGATCTGAATGGTAGATGTGTTTATAGCTACTGGAAAGTCACTAATGCTAGGTCATCTCAGTGAGTACAGCAAGGAAATACAGTAGTTTTGTCTTATCTTTGGAAAGTACATTCCAATCCTCTCCAGTGTGTATCTGAAACTGGATACTACTGAACTATATAAATATACTATTTTTTTTCCTGTACATGCATACCTATGATAAAGTTTAATTTATAAATTAGGTAAAGTAAGATATTAACATCAAATAATAATAATTACAACAATATATAAATGCAATAAATTTATAAGAATGTGATCTCTCCCTTTTGCTTTTTTCTCTCAAAATGTTTTACTGTAGTGTACTCTACTTCTTATGATGATATAAGATGGTACCATGTCTTTGGGGAGAGACACAGTGTGGTGAATGACACAGGCACATGATGAGGTGTTTGACTACTATGTGAGGGTTACCTGAACACCAACCCTGTGATTTCAGGTCAGTCAACTAAATAACTCAAGCAGCTGCTATGTGACAAGCAGGCAAGTGGGCTCATATCTCTTTGTCCTGGATATGCAGGACGAAGGGATGATTCACATCCTGGGTGGGACGCAGAAGAATAGCATGAGATTTCATCTTGCTACTTACCAGCATGCAATCCAAAACTTAGGAATTGTCCACATCTGAAATCTTCCATGTAATATTCATAGACTGCCGTTGATGGCTGGTAACTGAAACTCTGGAAAGCAAAACCATGAATAAGAAAGTGAAACTGCATGTGTCTGTAATGAATTCATTTATATATTCATACCTATGAATAGTTTTATAACCATCTACAAAATCTACATTAAGTTCAACACGTGCCTATAGTAATGTCTCCAACTCTAATTAATTATCACAGGAATCATTTTAGATCTTTTCATTTGCTTGTCTGTAATCTCTCCATCCAACCATGAGAAATCTGGTTCTCAACATGATACTTGTTTTTAATCTTGTTTTATAGACATGGGCAGTCACATTTACAGAAATATTATGACTTGCCTAAGGTCTGTAAGTGGTGCACTTCAGCTTTCAACCCAAAGCACAGTCAGGTTTTAAATCCAAATCCAATGCTCTGGAGGTCTTTATTCTACAACCATGTACTTCAGGATTTGTCAGTATTACATGTGGTTTGAGAGAGTGCCTCTGCTATTATCTCTAACTACTGAAGTAAAAATAAAAATACAATCTTATAATAGATATATAGAAGACTGTGTATGTTTACACACACACACGCACACACACACATACATGGTACTTGGTCATAACAAAAGAATATTGTAGAGCTGGTACATTCAGCCACTCTTCTAGAAACTAGGGAAGCATTTGAACAAAGCAAAACAAAACAAAACAAAATTCTGCCATCATTCTTAGTTATACAGCATGTTCCGAGTTAACATGTGCTAAAGAGAAAACAGAAGAGAATGGATTTAGTTTTAATTTTATTATGGTGATTCCTGTTCAGCATTGTTGAACTAACTGATAAAGAATACTGCCTCATTAGCATCATTTTTTCTCTTTAGCTGCCATTTAGTAATAATATTCATGAGATCAGACCCTTGCTTAATTTTCTATGCATTGAGAAATTTTGATACTGTGTTTCTTTTTAAAGCTAACCTATGTTATTTACACTTTATGTCTGTATGATAAACAGATATTTTAGTTTTACTTTTCTGGAAGGTTGTCAAAGCTCTTTTGTCTTGGTCTGTACAAGAAGAGATCAGTTTTATTGTGATTGTGATCTCTTTCTCATTCTAGTGGAATTTTTGTATAAATTTCCTGAGCATCTTTAAATTGTTATATACACAGCTGTCAGTCTGGCATGACTTAAAGAAATTTTAGCTGGAGGCAAAAAGTCTAATCTTTGGAGATCTCTTTAAGCTCTGGGTTAATATTTTTTTAAAAAAATTGATGTTGTGGTGGAATATTTTTAGGTGGAAGCAAATTCCCTTCCTTAGAGTTTATCAAGTTCAGTTTAGGGATTTAGGCATCAGCCCTGGTTGAATAGAACCTGAAGAAGAAAGGATATTCTATTAATCTGTAATTATTCTATTTTTTGTTAGAGGATGAGCATGCCTAGAGCAAACAATATTTCCTTTCTGGCTTGTTTCCACATTTCCATAGCCAGGATTTTGCAGCAATATCTTTGCTCCATTCTTGACTTCAAATTAGTCTTCTTAAACATAACTACCCTCATGGCATATACTCCCTTGTTGAAAAGTCATATAGCTCTTCATTTCCAAGATTTTGACCTCACTTGAATTCAGAGTAGGAATTTTTCTTTTGCCCTATAATCGCCATATTATTCATATGAGTTTTAAGAGTTGTTTAAATTGTCATTTCACTGTATTCAAACTTTCCAACTTCAAATTTTCCTATGCTTTAAATAATGCTGTTACCTTCACCTAAAATTGTTTTCTCCTTCTGTTGCTTAGATATGTCTTACCTCTCTCAGAATAGCCAAAGTTTCACTTCCTCCTTGAAGAGCTCCTTACTGCTATGAGCTCATTGGTTTCTTTAAAATAGTCATAGAATTTAAAGCCTGTTATGTCACATATATATACCTAGTGAAACTATCTATGTCTATAGTTGGCGTGTGTTACATAACTGATGCTTATATTCTGCTATCTAGTGTTTTATCTTATTCTACATATAGCAGTATTCTCTTCCCAACTGTATCGTAAACTTGTTCCAAGTTCTATGCCTTCTAATTCTTAATCTTTACATTGTCTTATGAACAGCTAAGAGCATCACACTCAATACAGATGATCCCTAAATAGAAAGCATCTGACTTGCNCCTATGCGAATGGCAGCATTTCGTTCTCCTTGCCGGGCAACCAAAGCAATGGGTGAGTCCTGACCGGCCCTCAGCAGGACCCGGACCGAGAAGCAGTTTCCGCGGGCTCCTAGCCCCAGTCCAGGGAAGTTCCGGGAGCCGGAACTCGGCCGCTCCGTGCTCAGTGTAAGCTCCTATAAGTGTAAGCTCCAAGAAGCAGTCCCCGCGGGCTCAGTTCTAGGAGCCGGAATTTGGCTGCTTAGTGCTTGTTGTATGCTCTGATAGGAGCAGGGTCCAAGAAGCAGACTCCGCAGGCTCCGCGTCCCTGGGCCAGGGCGGTTCTGGGAGCCGGAACTCGGCCGCCCCGCGCTCGGTGTTCGCTCTGATAAGCTCAGGTTCTAAGAAGCACCCAGGGGCTGAACCCTAGCAATCTGTCTGCAAGCCGCAGGCGAATTGCAGCCTGAAATTACCTGATCTATGGCTGAATCCCCTGGTCCTTATTTTAAACTACCTTCCATATATCAGAGAAAACATTTGACCTCTGACTTTCTCTGAGTCTGGCTTATTTTCTCTTAGCATGATGGTTTCCTGTTCTATCTATTTACTGGCAAAGGTCAAAATTTCATTCTTCTTTAAGGCTGAATACTCCATTGCACATATATATCACATTTCCATTATCCATTCACCTGTTGACAGACCCCCTAGGTTGGATGCATAGTTTGGCTATTGTGAATTGTGGCTCTATAAACATTGATTTGGTGGCAATCTTATAGTATGCTGATTTTAGATCTTTGGATATATACCAAAAAGTGGGGTAGCTGGATCATATGGTAGTTCCATTCCTAGTTCTTTGAGGAATCTCCATACTTCTTTCCAGACTGGTTGCACTAATTTTCAGTCCTATCAACAGTGAATAAGGGAACATTTTCCCCTACATCCTCACCAGCATTTATTATTATTTTTATTATTGATAATTGCCATTCTGACTGGAGTGAGATGGAATCTTTTTGATTTTCATTATCCTGACTGCTAGAGTTGTAGAACATTTTTTTCATATAATTGTTGGCTAATTATACTTTTTTGAGAAGTGTCTGTTAATTCTTTTGCACATTATAGGTTATAAGTTAGGTTATTATTTTGGGGAGGTTTAGTGTTAGGTTTATAAATGAGTTTTTTATATATATTCTGGATATTATTTCCCTGAGAAGTAGGTGCAATAATCTCCCATTCTGTAGGCTCATTCTTCATTCTCATAATTGTTTCTTTCACTGTGCAGACAATTTTTATTTTGATACCATTCCACCTATGATTCTTGGCTTTACTTCTTGTGGTTTGGAAATCTTTTTAAGGAAGTCAGTTCTTATACCATCATGCTGGAATGTTGTGCTTATATTTTCTTCTAGCACTTGTAAGGTTTCTGATCTTACTCCTAGATATTTGGTTCACTTTAAGTTGGCTTTTGTGTAGGGTGAGAGAGAGGAATCTAGTTTCATTCTTCTATATCCAGTTATCTCCACCATTTGTTAAAAAGGTTTTTTCTCCAATGTATGTTTTTGGTCCCTTTGTCATTTGATTGTATCTTTGTGGGTTTGTCTATTTGTCTTTTATTCCATTGATCTTCATGTCTATTTTGGTATCAGTATCATGCTGTTTTTGTTTCTGTTGGGTAGTTCTGCCGTACAATTTGAGATCCAGTATTATGATGCCTCTAGTGTTGTTCTTCATGCTCAGCATTGTTTGCAGTGCACTCTTATCAACAGTATATTCATGTTTCTGCTACTCAAAATCCAATATTTAAAATTTTCACAATTCATAGTTTTATGATGGCCATTTAAATTTTTTAATTCTTTTTAGTTATATAAAATAGTAGAATGTATTTTGACATATTATGCATACATAGACTGTAACTTCCCATTTCTGTGGTTGTGCATGATGTAAAGTTATACTGGTTGTGTATTTATATATGAACATAGGAGAGTTATGTCCAATTCATTCTACTGTCTTTCTCCCATCACCCTTCCCTTTCCCCAACTCCCCCTGTCCAATCTGGTCAACCTCCACTCCTGTATCCCCACTGCCTATTGTGAGTCAGTAGATGATGGCCATTTTTGAACTTGATATTCTATTGCACTGTATTTTAAAATCATTTCTTTTATTACCTTTCTGTGATCTTAAATGTATATTTTTCTGATGACATATAAGTTTGAGTAGGTTTCTGCAAGTTTATTATTTGGATTTCCTTTTTTATGAAGTACTGATTATCTTTTCTTATTGATCTTCAGGAAATATTTATGCATTGTAGTTATAAAATTTTCATAACTTATATATGGTACAAATATTTATTTCCACTTGCTGGCTTGAATTTTAACTAAGTAAATGATATATTTTAATTAAGAAGTACCTTAATTATAATGTACTTTCTACTTGATTAATTCTTTTACAGGTAAAGTTTTTTAATTTTTGTTTTTTAATAAATCATTTTCTATTCAAATGATATAAAACTTTTGTTCTCTGTTATCTTCTAAGGTATGTATTATTTTTCATTTTACCTTTAAGGTTACTCTGTAGTATTTGAGATATTTGTATATGGAGAAGGTAAAATTCCCAAAGTATTTTTATTTTTTCAACTCTCCAATTATCCCATGTCTTTAATGAAAAAATACCACAATTTTCTAATCATTCTTTAATGCCAACTTTTTCATAACTTAAATGTCTATAATTATGCTCCATATTTGGATGTACCATTTTATTTATTTATTTATTTATTTATTTAGATTTGCCTATCTCCAGGGTTACTGTCTCACTGTAGCTTTCTGATAAGTCATCATGGCTCAATTAAGTTACTCACCCCTCTGTTTTTCTTAGTAGTCACTGTTCTTGGTCATTTGATAATATACTCATTTAAGAGTAATTGACAATTTCTACTGTAAAATACCTGCTATAATTTTCATTAAGTTCATTTTGAATCTATAGACCAATTTAGAGAGAATTGACATTTTATAATATGTAAGGACATATGATAAAGAATGTCCTATTCATAAGTCCACATCATTTTTTTTCATTATATTATTTTAATTATTCCAGAGATGGCATGTGTGTGTGTGTGTGTGTGTGTGTGTGTGTATATAGAGAGAGAGAGAGATAAAGAGAGAGAGATAAATCTATACCACCAAATCTGATATAAGTATGATTTTATAAATTAAATCTATTGAAAATAATATTTTAACTTTTTTCTTTTATATTTAAAAAACTGAATTTAATTTATTTAATTTGGAAAGATTCACAAACTTGGCTGGCATTTTGAATTTTAAAATGCACAATCATATGAATACCAACTATTCAATTTCAAAACTTATTTTTTCTTACTTAAAGTACTGGTTAGGGTTTTAACAATGTTGATAAATTATGGTGATAGCAGGCAGTGTCTTATTTGTCATATTTCAGAGAAAGCTTTAAAAATTTCTATGCTCATTATATGCAAGTGTGTGCATTTACACAAACAGCCTATCATGATTTTTGCAGATTCTGTAATTCAAATATTTATTTGTACAAATTTATTTGTACCTCCAAAAGACATGCTTTCTGTGCTTTTTTGGTTATTCACATATATGCACAGAATTGTAAAAACCTTGAACTGCCCAACATGCATGTTCTCAGCTGAGGTTGAACTAGATGATTCTGTCTTCTTGTTGGAGTTTTCACACTGTAAGCAATGTTGTTTTTGTAGTCTGTGCTGTTATTTTACATTTTTTGTGATTTTTTTTTTTTTTTTGTGATACCACTGTTTAATAGGGCCACCAGGTGCTGAAATGCTGTCTCATATTTCTAATCTCAAGAAGGCTGTGATGTGCCTCCCAGAGAAAATGCTGTGTATTTGATAGGTTTTGTTGAGCCTGAATTATAGTGCTTCCTGTGACTTCATTGTTAAATTATTAAAAAAATATTTATTAATATGTCTATAAACATTTATTTTCTATTTGTATTGTGCTGATGCTGATATGGGTTACATACATTGCCCCTCTCAATGATTAGCAATGACAATGGTGCATATTCTGCATTTCTTGTAGTATCCTTGTAGGGTCTGAGGACCAATGTTACAGTAGCTAAAAAAAAAAAATAGTTGGGAAGTGTTCCCCCTTTCATATTCTGTGTATCAATCATGACTGAGGGAGCTATTTTTTTCCATTAATAAGCAAACTTTATATTCTCATACTTTGCATACTTCCAGAGGCACACATACATACTACTTTTCTCCAATGTAAAAAATCTGCTTGTCTTGGAACATTGTATATATACAGAAAAATCAACGAGACTGTACAGCTTTGCTTTTCAAAGATAAGCATCATCGACCCTTTATTATACTTTCTTTGTTCATTTGTTACATATTGATTTTAATTTCATTAAATTATGTTCTTTTCTATAACTTCCTTCCACTTTCTTTGAGACTATCTTGCTTTAACTTTCTTTTATCTTGGACTAATTCTTTGCTTCATTAAGTTTTGTACAATAAAAGCCTTTAAATTATTAAGTTTTCTTTAAGTACACTTTTAGTGCACCCCTCACATTTTTGACATACGGTATTGCCATTATTACTTAGTCAAAATATTTTCTCAATTCCATTGTAGTCCTAGAGCTAATACTTCCCTCAGAGGCCTTAGTATAAGCATAGCTGTCTTCATAGGTTTACATTAGTCTTCTAGCCTCTAGAATTATGAGAGAATAAATTTCTGTTGTTTTAGAGCACCAACTTTGTCATTCTTTGTTAGGGACCTGTAGGAAACTAAAACATTTAACTAATAATTTGACTTTTGGGACCTCACATACTCCAGGGTGTTCACACCCCACTGACCTTTCCTAAATTTCCTTGGCTGGTCCTTCCTCTTACCCTGATGTCTTGACATTGATGTTTGTGCTGGGTCTTCTCCACAACATTCATCTCCTTAGTGATTTCACGCACTCCCATGCCTTTAGAAAAGCATGTGATAACTCTCAAATGTGCATTTCCAGCATGGAGTGTGCTTTAGCCTCAAGTCTTCGTGTGACCAGCTGCCTATTTTGCATCTTCCCTTGTATTCTAGTAGACACCTCAAATTCAGTATGATTTACAAACAGTAAACAATGATGACAACAACAGAACCTGCCCTTTCTCACTCCCCAACCTACTTTATAGCCTTACCTTTATCATCTCTGGTTAAGAATGCCATTCTTCTACTTGCTCATCCAAGGACATAGATCTCATTTTTTTTAATTCTCAGGAAATACCATAAACTTTATGTTCAGAATTTTTCTGGAACCCAATTACTGCCCTTCACCTGCTGCACCATTGTCATTCAGTGGTGTTATTGCTATGGCCTCCAAACTGCCTTCCTGCATCTGCTCTTGCTTTTCAGCCTCCAGTCTATTTGAATACATTAGAGAAAGTGATTCTCTTCAAATACAAATTTGACTGTATTGTCCCTGATATCATAAATATCCCCTGGCTCTTTCATCTGGAGCAAAAATCAAACTGCATGTTAAAGCCTGCGGGCCCTGTGCAGTCTGACCTCCACTCTCTTTTTGTCTACTCTAAACAATTGGATTGCTACCAAATTGGGCTCCTTGTTCCTGAAATACTGAACATGTTCTTCCTTCTAGGACTTTGCATTATTTATTTTCTGGACCTAAAATGCTTTTCTTACAAATATTTTCACAACCTCATTTTCTTTCATATTTGTAAATAGTTATTAGGTGTTAGGCACTCTTAAACAATATAATGATATAATAAAAATATTGTAGCACTATTAATTGAGCAATTACTACCCTTTCCCCCACATAAATATGTATATATTTACCCCTACATGTATAATCTCACTTAATCTTTATCACAATTCTAAATTAGATATTGTTCCCAATTTAAAGACTAGGAAATGGAGGTTAAGAAGTTAATTACATTCTCTAAGTTCACACAAGTAATTATTAGAAGATTTGAACCACTGTTTGTTTAAAAGCAATTCTATTACTGAGGAACACTGCCTCAAAGTTTATAGACAGGAAGGAATAAAAAAAACTGACTCAATGATTTAACAATTGACTGTTAAAAATACTATAGTATTTGCATACATTTTTAAGAAAGCAAAGTATACACTTTAGCTATGTGTTAGGGTTATTTACAAAAATTCCTACTTTAGGAACCATGAACAGACTCCTAATATAAAGGAAGAAGTTCTCAAAGCAAAAGGAGGATGGAAATTAAGCCATAACAGGAAAAAAAGAACACCTAATATACAGAAGAGCTTAAGATGAATTCCTCAAGGTGAAAAGCTTTGTTTAATACATAAAACATGTTATATCTATTATTTGAA
>NW_026000242.1:30510579-30514572 GCF_001458135.2 Marmota marmota marmota | reverse complement strand
CTGTACTAGAAGTGTACAACAAATGAAGAAGAAAACAAAATTGCTTACAAAATTGTCTAAGGATAAAAGTAAAGATTAGAAACAGTAATTTAGTTAGAGAATCCTTATCATTCCTTTTAATATGATGAAGGAAGGGTCTAGTTATTATTTCCACAAACCCATGAGGCTATACCAAGTTTTCTTCCTGTGTCCATATTTCTGAGGCACATGCCCTTTGTACCATTTGAAACATAAACTAATGAATTTGAGGCTGGCATGCTGATTCAGCTCTAGTTTTGTTGCAAGATCAAGTTTTGGAGCTTATAAAACAGCAATTAAACATTATTTTTTATGGTTTACTTAAGACTGAACTCATTTCACTGATCTATCATAATCTACTTTAATTTTTATTTCTGCTAAGAAAGGAGTAGGCAGTGTATTTATTGTTCTACAGTAATATCAACAACCTAGTCTAATTTACAGAGAAAATTCAGTATTTACTATTCAATTGCACTTATAACACTGATTATTGAATGGGCGCTGTACTCAGAGGGTAAGATAAAGAAAAAGAAACAGCTTCTTTCTTTCTTTTTGTGTTTTGCACCGATCTCTTTCAGCTGAAAGAACACTCTGGTTATCAGATATTACAAAGTCTACTTCAGGTGAAACCAAGGTTTTGAACTCATTTTTTCCTTTTCTTTTCCTGGTCAGAAGTGTAGGAGGAAAAGTGATCTCCTTTGATTTTTTTTTTTAATGATTCATTTTCTATTTCCTCTCATGGGCTTTTGCTTTCTGTTTCAAGTTCCGTAGAGAGTTGTGTAGGGGAGGAAAAGAGATGAGAGAAAAAAGGAGAGCCTGCCTCCTTAACTATTGCTGATTTTTACAGTTGAATATATCTGCCTTTTGCAAGCAACAACATAGATCTTTGTTTTATTTGGAAATCCTCTGTAAAAGTTTCTCATATCTTTCCTCCCTGAGAAACTGCTTGAGCAACTCACCAGATGCCTATGCTTTCCTTGTTAATTCCTTTAACGTAAGCAGTGCACTATGTGTGGCTTCTTTCTACTGAAGAACCCATCTCTAAAGGACCTACAGTCCTATTTCTTTTTGTGTTTCATGATATTCATGGTATTCACTCACAGGAGAAACTACATACCCCAAATTTATCTTTTCAATCTACTGCCAATGAAGTCTCCAGGAAGCCTCCAGGTTTTATCGTTCATTGAATTTATATTTGAAAAATCTTGGGGGTACCTTTCTAATTCTCTCAAGAACACATGCTAATTCTGACTAGGTATACAGGTCTGGCACACAAATCTCTGCTGTAGAGAGTGGAGAGTGAAATGCCCATATTTTGTCTTGCAAACAACCTTGGTATTTATGATCTTATTTCTGGGATCCCCTTTCATTTATCTAGGGCAAGGAAAAAATCATTACTCTACTTTTGTCCACTATAGGAATTGTTCACTATTTTCTAGGAAGACTTCTAAGCATATTGTATGTTGGTATCTCAAAGAGATGCAGTAACAAATGTCTTTGTTCCTTGAGTGAGTTGTGAACCAATTGAAAAATACAACAGAGAACCAGGAAAATAAGTATCAAAATTAAACCCTTTATGAATGACAAAACCAAAGGTTAAATGATAAAGCTTGATGTGGGGACTAGATGGCTCCTTCTAATACCTTATTTTGAGCCCTGTAAACAAACTGATGTACTAATCCTGATCAGAGAGTCTGGGCCTGTCAATATATGATGCTGTTCCCTAGAGGGCAGAAGAGGATGTTGTTCCCAGAGTACATTCCCCTCTCCCAGAGGAAGAGGCATAGGAATTGAGCTCAGTATCTTGAGTTAGGAAAAAAGGCAGGGAAAGGCCAGGATGAGGCAGCAACTGGGTGTGCTCTTGAAAGGAATCATCAAAACAAGGGGAAACATTTTCCTTAATGACAAATGAATTTCTTTGTGTCAAATGACATCAAGAAAAACTTAGCAATTTATCTTTAGAATAGCATATGGCATTTTAGAAGTATGCACATGATACCCTGTTAGTACAAAACATCTATTCTAAATTGGGAGTGAAGGTAAAAAAGACTGTAATATTTAACCATATTATAATTATTTAAAGAATTAAAAGTTAAAACAATATAATTAAGTTTGTTTTATTTCAGACATATCTTATAGATGAAAAACTAAAGCTCAGACAGAATAGTTTTCCCAAAACTCAACACCCCAGAATTAAAATTTGGATTGGTCTGATTTCAAATTCCACATTTTTTAAAAAATGATGTTTCTACTGATTCCTAAAGGAAAAGGCCAGATAGGAGTAATTAACTAGAGTGGGAACGTAGGAAAGAAAACTACCCTGAAAAAAAAAAAAAAAAGGTTACTTTAACTTTTAACTTTACTATGTACCAAACAAATGTAAAATTTACTGGTGAGAAATAGGGTTCAATAAGGTACAGCAATAGTACTTTTACTGGAATTATGTATTGAGTGTAAATAATTTTATTGGTTTACATGGTCATTTCCATTCATTTATCTATTATCTACTGTTGCTTCCTGTTGCAACTAAAGAGTTGAGATCAAGATTGTATGAATTATAATGTCAAAAAATATTGTCCTATGGTGCTTCACAGAAAAAGTTTCCTGGCTCCTTGTTTAAAACAATGTATATTCATTATTTATCTCAGTTCATTGGGTTAACTGGATAGTTCTTATGAACTGGGTAGTTCATCCAGGGTTGCAAGGACAAGGATAGTCTCCTGCATGGTATTCAATAGTAGAAGGATGGTTCATTCCTGGAAAGTTTTCAGCTGGGCAGGCTAATCTGTCCCCCTTCCCCCCACCCCACCAATGGTCTCAAGCCTTTAAAGAGGAGCAGGAGAGGGTAAGAACCAATGTATACACATATGTTACGTATGTTAATCCTATTTAATCATAAACATAATTTATATCCTTCATGTCAATTTCACATCAGCCAAAGCAAGGGAAAGGCATGGAGTGAGCACTCTAACAGGGACCCTCGGACTCCACACAGAATGGGAAGACCATGGCCTTTCAGGGTTCAACAGCAGTGCTTATGATCCAAGCATAGTTCTGATAACTCGAGAGTACTGCTTTCATAATTGTTGCCCTGAATTATGGTATATCTTATTCCCCGTGCCCCCACCCCCGGACTTTGAATCAGATGATAGAATCCTATAGTTAGGTAGATAGATAGATAAATAAATAAATACAGAACAAAACAGTGTTTGTTTGTTTGTTTCCCTGAAAGAATGTTTCAGATAGGTGTTGTTCAACAACTTAGCACTTTCCAAAAACTATGTCACAAATATATTTGAAATGTGCCAAAATATAGAAGCCCTTAAGATGATGTAACCCAGACAGGACCTGGGCAACCAGGACTCTTGGTTGGTTACCTCTGGCCTGTTTCTCAGTTTATGATAACAATTTCACAACTATTGTCATGTTCCATGTATGCCTTGTCATGGGAAAGGATAGATTTTACTGACTTGGTGATTTTTCCTACTTTCTCTCTCAATTGAATTGTCCAAAGCTGAAGAGCTTTCAAGACCAGACTTTTCTAAGTATAATTTTCACAATATTTTTCACACTTGATTTCTGGTAGCATTTCTAATATTTACCATCATTTAAACATTTTCTACTTAGTGTGTTCTTAATCGTTTCAATTACATATTTCACAGATATATTTAAGCCAATTTTTTTCTGCAAGGAAAATGTAAGTATGAAATAAATAAGAACATTTCTTCTCCTTTCCTTTGTTTCTATTATGATACTTATTGTAGTATTGGGCACAGGGTAAATATTTATTAATTTCTTTAACAGAGTAAAAATAGTATAATTGAATGGAACTAATGTTGGAAATGGGATGGAAGACTAGAAAATTTTCAGGTACTGAGGAGTATCTGTAAAGAAAACATAAGATACTTGCATTAATTTGATTAACAGTATGTCTTTAAACAATTTTAAGTTGTATAAGAAAATGTATGAGTGTCT
>NW_026000242.1:30485510-30501932 GCF_001458135.2 Marmota marmota marmota | reverse complement strand
AAATATTTTAAATTAAGAGAGTTATTTTAAACTCTCTTTATCACTGGATTTATCAGGAAGAACAACTTTATTTTCTTTCTGTTTTCTGATCAGAAAGAAAATTAAATAATTGGATATAAGTTGGTTCTATCATAGTGCTTGTTTCCTATATGAGAATATCAGAATCTCAAACTAGGGTATATAAGCAACCATTTATTTCTAATTTATAAACTAATTTATATCAAAGTTACTAATTTATATAAATTAAATCATTATAGTTATGCCTTAAACTGAAGTGGTTTAATTGAAAATAATAAAATTATAGGAAAAGAATACTGTCCCATAAAAGACAATACCTGTAGTTGCCATTGCTTTTATACAATAATCCCCTAAAGAATCAGTTGCAGCCTGTGCTCAACCTTTTTATTTTCTTTGGCAATGGGCCTTGCATCACTTCCCTTAGGAGACTCCACTTCCCTTGGGAGACACCGCATGAACGGACAGAAGGTTTTCCCACAGAAGGTTTTCTTTAGTGTGTTTTCAGCTGGCAAGTGGGCTCCCACTAAATTTTGAATCTGAGTTTCACTCAGAGGTGAGTCACACCTAAAAGAGGTGTGACTTTCAGAAGAGATAATTCAGTTTTACTTAGAAGGCAAAAAACAAACAAATGAACAACAAACTGCCAAAAGGCACATTCAAGAGAAGGTCTCGTGAAAATTTTATAGGAGGCAATTCCAGCCACCAGCTCCATGACATCAAGGAAAGTGAGATCCTGATGCAGGGAGCAATATTTTGAAACATGTATCTAGGAAATAATTGAACATTTTTTTCTTCAGCTTTGACAGTAGATGTAGCTACATTATCATCCATATACTGCTACAAATTAGCTCTCAATATGTTTTCTATATATAGGCCTTGTCGTCTTAAATAGCTATTAATGGGTGCCATTCCTACTGAACTGAATTCTTTCTATAATACTAGCCAGTCAGTTTGTCTCAGACTTTGGTACTCTTCCTGGAAGCTTCTTTATTTCTTTGGGGACCTCTAATAAGTTAGGGCTAATCTTAGAGGAAAAGCACAGAAAAATAAAATTGATTAAACATCCAAGGTAGCTTCCATTTGCTGAGTACTTCCTATGGGATAAACACATTTAAAAATTTATCTCAAATTTTCGTGGCAACTATATGAGAAAGGTATTAATCATTCTATTTTTACTGTGAAGGAAGTATGCCAGGAATAAATAGCCAGGGTATGATATGACTGAGATATGATTCTGAAGTCTGTTCTTTCCATTAGTCACAGGATGTCTTTCTAATAATAAATTCTTATTGTGGGAGTGAGCAGAAAACACACAGCTGACAACTAGTTATTAAATCATAGTTCTTTTATCAGAAACAGAGATCACAAAATAAGAGTCTTTCTTTTTTCTTTAAGAATGAAATAAATCCCAGCATAGTAGCTTTCATCTGTAATCCCAGCTATTTGGGAGGCTGAGGCAGGAGGATCACAAATTTGAGTTCAGCTTGGTGAACTCAGCAATACTTTATCTATTTAAAAAAAAATCAATAGGAAAATAAATCACTGAAATTGTGGCAAACCACTATGTTTTCAAGTTTTCTAAAAGCCTCAGTTCCTCATCTGTAAGACAGATAAATGCATATGTCTCAGAATTGTTACAAGGTAAATGTGTGTAGCTGCTCATCCCAGAATTTATCACAGGAAAATAACCACACATTCAAATATAGACTGGTCTAGTGGGCATCAGTGTAGCACTGTTTGGATGTGAATACTACAAACTACTTAAGCCCTCTGTTTCTTAGCTTTCATATCTGTAAGAAATATTTAATAGTAACACTTACTTGATAGGCCTATAGTAAGGAAAATATTAGTTTGCAAATATAAAATTTATAGAAAATTCTTAGCTCATATAAGAGATCACAATATGAACTATTAATAAATAATCAGTTGCTACATCTAGATTTTGAAATCTTTCTTAGTGTCAAAATTTTTTGTTTTGTTGTAGGGCTCATATAATATATATTTGCTTGTTTTCTTTTACTTGTCTTCTCTCCAATTCTGTTCAAAAGCTATTTTGTTTGTTTTTCCCATAGTGCTATGTTGTGTTTATTGTGTATACATACTAGGTTTTAAGATCTGAACTAACAGATCAAGGGAAAAGTATTTGTCTGACTGTACAGGCTGCTCACTCCACAGTTAGCATAAAATCTTAAGCACTGTTGTGGAATCTGAATGAGTCTCCTTTTCTCCTTCTCCGCTCAGCTGATTTGATATCAGCTTTCTCTCTCTCTTAAAAAAAAATGCAGAATCTCTACATTTACAAATTCACAGAACAGAAAACCCCACTACTATGTAAATTTAAATTTAACCTTCATATGGATTTGCTGCTATTCTTTTTTTTTTTTTTTTGTCTTCTTTAAGATGGAGGCAGAGAGAGGCTTTCTTTTAATTTCCCTCCAGACTTCTCAATAGCATTTAGACAAAAAGGCAAGCAAGCCATGTCCTCACTGTTAGGCATGCTTATTCTTTGCTTTCTATTCCTCTCTATTAGCAGCTTCATACATTAGACTTTTGTGAATTTTTGCAAAATAAAATATATTCTACTATCTCCATGAGGTATTGACAAATTTTGGTATTGCTGCCCTCCCCAAAAAATGTTTGCTTTCTTTACTTTTCTCAGTGTGAGGGAATAATAGAAATAATTAGAAAATATTTCAATGTAATACATAAGTCCTGGTGTCAGCAAAGTCTGATTTTTTATAACACTGTTCAAGTTCTCACTGTTGAAATGCTCAAGAGAGGATAGTGGCACAAGAGTAGGGACCTGGTCCAGGTGGGGTGGTGGAAGTGGTGGTGGTGGTGGTTGTCTCTTCCACAAGAAGTACTTGGAATGAGATTTTTACACAATCAGAAGGAATATCAATAATTAAACAAAATCAAAACCAAGTAAACTGCCTGGTCTATATGTAATTTATGTGGGTCAAATTCTAGTTTTGTCTGGAGTAAAATCTTGCCACATTTATACTAGGGAATACAATTCTTAGGTTAATTTCACACTTCTGTCGCTAGATGGGAAATAAGTTAAAATTATCTTAAACTTGTATTTCCTACTTAATTGTACTTCTCTAAATTAGAGAAGAAAACGTTTTGTTTTCTATCCATAAGCGTGAAATAAATGGCACTTTAGAAGCTGCTAGTTCACTGTCCTAATAGAGAGCAGCTTTTATTATTAAGATGAACCAGGTTAAAAATAATCTGCATTGTACATAGATTCAATACAACAGCTGTTGTAAAATTACATCTTAAAATTAAAGTCATTTAAGGTATTCTTATTTGAATGTTTAAAGTGGGTTGCAATTTGTGAGGCAGAAATCAAATGTGATTTGTTTCAGTTACCTTCAAAAAGACCCTTATTTAAGCATATTTAATAAAATCATTATTGTACTTGTTACCTTAAATAAAGACTGGGAGTCTTGAGTTCTTTATATTTTGATGTATTTGTAAGAGTTGTATTTGAGACATATCACATTGACTGTGTTTGCTGCTAGATGTCACTGTTGTTTCAATGTTTTTCAACCATGTGATACTTTCTTGTACTTTAAGAAAGGAATCTCACAGATAGTTACTCTTGTTGGTCAGCACAACTCATCAAAGAAAAAACTAAATATTATCTTTATTACAAAAAGTAAATTACTACATACTCAGAGTACACATTAGCTTTAATTTCACTGAAGATTTCCTAATGACATGTTTTCTTGCATTGATTCTCAGCATGGCTCCAGGTATTAGAGGAACAGGGATCAACAATTTTGACTGTTTTCAAAACTAGATAAGAATTTGAGGAAATATTAAAAACAAATCTTTATTTTTCTAAATCTAGAAATTCCTGTTTATTTTAAAAATACCCCAATATCTTTATATATTTCTTTTATTTCTTTGATTGACTTTCATGTACATATAATTAAATACATTGTTTCTCCCTTATCCTTACATCACTTCTCATGGAACTTTCATAGGTTATTAAATATGTTGCTATTTCATAGCTTATAGAGGTGGCTGCAGCTCCCTCCAGTTGAAATTCATTTATGTTACCACTCCTCAAGATAGGATAATGTGATTATTACTTTTGGAGATAAATAAATATCAATACAGTTTTACATATTTATGAGGAGAAATTGGTCCTGCTAAATAAAAGTTGCACATATTTTATTTGAACACTCTCTATTAACTTTAATCTGAAATCACTTGATTTCATTGTCCTGTTAAACAACATGATGCTACTTACTTATAAGGTAATGAAAACAGTCATTTTGAGTTCTTAGCATCATACCTTAAAAAACAGCACATCATTAAGCCAAAATAGATTTTTTATTAAAAAACAATTATGAACAGTCATCAAAGTCCCATGGTGTGGGGGAAAAAGAAAGAAACACTATAGTATAGTTCAAGAATACATTATAATTTAAGACAAAACAGTAATGATAACACATATTTCTCAACAAGGTGCAGAGTCCTTATTTCTTCTAATTTATTTGGAGTGTGGAACCTGTCAGGATTTTCTTTTGACTTGTCACACAAAATACATTATTAAGTATTTCACTTATGTAAAGCAATGTAAAATGGTCTCTTCACAATGAAATGGGGTAATATGGTTCAGGAATAATCTAAAATGACAGTTCAGCATAATGTGATTTAATGTGTGGCTGGAGTTTCAGAGTATGAACAGTCTCACAGGAAATAATCCAAGAGCAGGGAGAGAGATATCTTTTTTGTTTTTTTCTAAATTAAGCAATTGTGAACTTGCAGCTGTGATTTCATTTTTCATGAGTTTGTTGATTGAGAGCAATTAAATGATACAAGTCAAATTATTTTAGGGTGTGTTCTTTCAAAACATTTTTAATCCATGCTTGATTTTCTAAATGTATTTTCACTTTAACTAATGTATACAATTGCACACATATTTGTGGGGTATAATGTGACTTTTTTTACATTTATGTAATGTGTAATGATGAGATCAGAGTTTTGGGCACTTCTATCATCTTTGACATATGTTATTTCCTTGTGTTGGGAATATTTAAAATCTTCTTATCTACCTATTTTGAAACATCTAATTACTTGTTGTCAGCCATCATTGTCCTGCTGTATGGTAGGGCATTAGAAGTTATTCCTTGTACCCAGCTGTACCCTTTATGCAATAATCATCCTCTATTTACCCTACCCAGACTCCACTAACCACTATTGGATTCTCTAATTCTATGAGATCAATTTTTAGCTTCCACAGACAAATGAGACTATGAGGTATATATCTTTTTGTGTTTGACTTATTTAACTTAGCATAATGCCCTCCAGTTCCACCCATGTTGCTGCATAAGACAGACTTTTGTTCTTTCTGTCACTAAATAATATTCCATTGTGTACATATAGCCTGTTTTCTTTATCTAGTCATTCATTGAGACTTATGTTGTTTCCTTTTCAAGGCTATTATGAATTGTGTTGCAATAAATTGGAAAAGCAGATGTTTCTTTGATACTATGATTTCATTTGTTTTCATATATACCCAGAAATGGATGGATGGATCATATGGCAGTTCTATTTTGAGGTTTTTGAAAACTTTCATATGTTTTCCTTATAACCAATCATGTCTTTAATAGCACAAATATGCAGATCACCAGAAAGCAAACATATTTATGCTGACCTCTATTTCAATATATGCATTTAACATATTAAACAAAACAATATTCCTTACTTTGCTAAGGCCTAGTATGATGTGCTTATTCTAGAAGATACATAAATCAATGTCTGTCTCAGCCTTTTGATTGGAATAAAAGAGCTGACCAGAGAAAGAGACCTAAGCTTAGGAGCTGGTTCAGTTTACTACAGAGAGGCAGAAAGCAAAAAAATCAATATGTGACTTGTGAAGGGGTTTCTTGGCGCCCTCCCCTGACTTTTAAACAGTATAATCAATGACCAGAAATCTGAAATTCCAGTATTTTCATCTTTTGGTTGTGAGAAAAGGAAATGCAAAGTCCTGTGTTTATGTTAACATAAAATATAAGTCATGAGACATGATACATGGGATCATATTACTGATCTAGCACAATCACAACTTCTATTTTGATCATGATTCTCAAAGACATTTCATGGAAGAAGAAGACTCTTTTTTCCCACTATACTCTAAAACACTTCTTAAATTTTCTTAGTCACATTCTAAAAGACTTACATACAGTTATATTCTTTTCTCTTGGCTATAGAAGAATTGTGCCTTGGTTATATTCACTACACAAAAGAATAAAAAAAAAAAGAAAAGAAAAAAATCCCAGAAGCTGTACTTAGAAAGCATTACTGTCTCAGTTTTCAAGCTTTCATAAAATGAATTATAGTCATTGAATTTAAACTGGTGACAAATTAAACATAAAAATGCTTTTGGATTTAAATAAAAAGCATTCTATATTTTTAAAAAATTTTAAGAATTTTATCAGACATAACACTTGATTTCTCTCAAGGAGCTTTCCTTTTTTATTTGTGTTTGTGTGTGTGTGTGTGTGTGTGTGTGAGAGAGAGAGAGAGAGAGAGAGAGAGAGAGAGAGAGAGAGATGGGGATTGAACCAAGCACCTTGTGCATGCTAAGCATGTGCTCTATCACTGAGGTATAATACCCCAGCCCTAACTATCCTCTCTTTAACAATTAACTTTCTCCTTTTGGCAATTCTCCCCACCCTGTATCACATTTAAATTATAAGGCCATTTTTAACAAGAAAATATATGCAAAAATTCATGTAATTATATTTGCTTTTATTTTTGATACTAATAGTCAGATACATCTTGTTTGGGGAATAATATATTAATATATCCCTGATTGAACTACATTTTCATAGAGGAAGGACTAATTTGATTCAGATTACCTTCTAATAGATATATTAAAAATGCTTCATTTTTTGTTTGTTTCTAAGAATTTTCATCTATTTTTATATGGTTTCTTCTTGCGTATAATATTGTGGTTTAACTTAATTGTTAGTTAAGGACTTTGAAATACAGCAGAACACTCTGGTTCTTACTCTAAATGAACTGGGGCAGATTGTTTAACCATTTGATCTAGCTGCACTTTTCACAATGAGGGATAGAGTGGAATTCTAGGTATTTTATTTCTTGGACCTATAAAATAACTGGGAAAGGACTGTGTGGCTAAACATGGGTGGTGATGAATCAGTTCAAAACAAGGAAATAGAATCGAATAAATATGAAAGTGGCCTTAAACATATTGATCCAAAGAAAAGGACATATATGTGGCCAAACCATTGATTTTTATTGATAATCCACACAGGGCATTCTATAGTATGGATCTCCCAAGAGTCCCCAAAGGCTCATGTGTTAAAGACTTGGACCCCGGGATGGGACTGCTGGGGGATGGTGGAAACTTTGAGAGGAGGAATTTTGTGGGAAAACCTTAGGTCATTGGGGAATGGCTTCAAAGGAGGTTGTGGGACCCTGACCCTTTCTTTTTTCTCTTTTTACTTCCTGGCCATCAGCTGACCAGTTTGCTCACCACGTGCTTCCCTGCCATTACCATCTTGCACAGCCCGAAGGCCTAACGGCAATGGGTCTGCCTGGTCACAGCCCAGAACCTCTAAAATTGTGAGCCAAAATAAATCTTTTCACTTTAAGTCAATTATCACAGTTATTTCATTAAGGTAATAGAAATCTGACAAACATGGTAGCTAATGGAAATTTATAGCCGAAGAACTTGAAAAAAGCAAAAACTATTATGACATGATATGCCTTTTTTTTAAAGAAACACTTTTATCAAACAGACATGTTGTCATATGGGTAGCAAACTATGATTACATTGATCATATTCTTTTGTCAAGTCTTTTGATACCAGCACAACTCAGAAAGATTTCCTTAATGATGTAGATATTTTGAATAATCTTTTCAGAAAAACTTTTGTGTCATAAATAAAACTTCAAGGAATCACATGTCAGTAGCAAATATTCTAGTGCTTATATACTCCTGTATGTGACACATGATGCTTTTGAACTTTATAATACATGGGTAGCTCACAAATAATTTTTATTCTTTTTTACTTGGGTTTACCCTTCAAAGTCACCTCAAAAGTCTTCTCTTCCGGGGTCCTCTCTTTAACCCATTTCCTTGCCCTCAAGCTGAATCGAATGCTCAATATTGGTCAGAAACTTTAGGTACAGACCCTATAAACACTCTAGATTATTGTGATTTTTATTGTTAGGATTTCTTTATAATTTTGTCTTCAGGTCTTTTTCAAGAGTGGCCATAAGCTAAGATAGCCACTCTAGGAAGGTCCCAACCCAGGGAAAGTTAGGTTCAGATGTGTTGGTCAGAAGAGACCCATGAGGAAATGAAACCAAAATGTATGAACAGTAGAAATTCCCTCCAGATTTCAGAGAGAATTTTGGTGCCATGCAATGGTCAGGGGCAATGTGAAGTCTGGAGGCATCAGGGAACTCAGCTAGCAGATGGGGTCCAAGAGAGAGGACCTATGTGACCCCACCTTTATTAAGGTGCAGAATGATGTCTTTTAGGATTTCCCTTGGGGATAATGGATTGGCTAAGTTAAAGAAAACTTACAAAGTGTACCTGGTGTGAACCTCCTTGGTACTTTCATAGGCAGCAGCTGTCGGGTGCATTGGGTGAGTGGGACAAGGAAAAGACAGATTATATCATAAGCAACACAACAAGAAGACAATTTAGCCAAGTCAGAGGTCATAGGATATGACTGAGTTTTAAACAACTATGTCAAAACTAAAGATGGATGCTGAGGCAACCACTATATTAAATAATTTTATAACAATAGTATAAACAGAAATAATCTATTAAGTGTTATTAACAGCTTGTGGTGTTAGGCAATATTTACTAGGAAGGCTTAAGAAAAGAATTCTGAGCTAAACTGCCAGGAAAACTTTCTAGACCACAGCTCAAAACAAGGTCAAAGGAGCTTTGCCTCCACCATGACTTGATGACCCAAGAAATGGGTATTGTGACCATGAAGTCTAGTATAAGCCACCTCTGCCATAACTGTGTGGTGGCCACAGCCGTAAGTCAAGTGCATTATTGAAAAGCATTTAGCACTCAAACTACATTTGTTGTAGTACAAATGTAGTTTTGATGTACATCATCATAAGTAGAAATTTTCTGTACTCTGCCTCTCTTCTCAAAGAATCTGGTTTTTTTTCCAGATTTGATGTAGCCTAATGATGAAGTAAAAATTTCAGGCTTTGATGTATTCCAGCCTCCCTATCTTTTCGGTAGAGAATAGAACACCAAAAATGTAACCACAGAATCTGCCAGTGCTTCTTCACTGTATTCACTAGAAACTGATGTAAAACACTCCTTGCATAGGATTACAACCCTACTGCAGAGTGTCTGTAATTTTTAATCAGTTTATATCAGCAGTTCATGCCTCAGTATTGTTATGATCTCAAAATAAATACATAAGAATACTTCAGTTCAGTGTAATCCATACAATAGGGATTCTGAAAATAACTGAAATTATGACACTGCCCTCTTACTTACATATCTACCATTCTGGACTACAGATTCTTTAGGATAGTGGCTATATCTTTATTTTTTCAGTACTTATTAGAGTATTATGGCACATTTTAAGTGAACAATGAATTTTGATAGAAGAAAGATTATAAAGTGCAAATAAATGCATTCCATTTAGATTCCTTAGAGATTAAGGCTATGGGTTTTCTGAATGTATTTGATTTCTTGAAAATACTTCAATTTTAAGGAATTAGGACAGTTTGCATAGATAATGATATCAAATTTCCTTGATCTTGTGTATTTGCAGTCAACTAAAAATGAAGTTGTTAATAAGTATGCACTTTTCAAATATTAAGAACATTAAAAATCATGGGATACTTTTTTGCTAGTTCACATGTAGCATAATCAGTAATTCTAAGGAATGTATTAAACGTATTAATCAGCAAATACATTTATCTCCACATATTTTGGAGTCTATTTTCTGAAAACAAATTTAGTCTGTTAGATGCCTTATTATTTACTATTTATAGGTCAAATGAAACATAACTTTCTTGTAATACTATGTATATATCTTCTTTATGAGACTAGGTGGGGAAGATTTTTCAGTTGATGCTATGGATCTAAACTTAGAAAATAAATGAAAAATAAAGTACTATTTACAAATTCCCTTAGCAAATATTTTGGATTTTTCCAAGCTATTACTTGTTTTCTGGATTTTATTTTTTTTGTAAATAAGCATGTTCAGGTAAACATTCAAGCCTTTTAGAGTTGAAAAGGACCTTTAACTGTCTGCTGAAGTCTCATCCTCAGAATGGAAGTCCCTGTGTACAATTCCTGTCAGGCAATTGTGCAGTCTCTGATGGAGAATCTTTTTCATAACATCCAAAAAGGGAACCTATTATCTCACAATGCAGTCTGATTTTCCACAAAATTCTAATTTTTACAAAACCCTTTCTTAAAAGACAAACAAATCTGTTTTAATTGGCCTCAAACTTATTGGTGCTATTTTAGAACTTTTTATTTAAATTATTACTATTACTTCTTAAGTCAAAGTTTTGAAATAATTTGCCAAACCTCCAAATATTGCATTTATTATTTTTACATTTGAAAGAGGCTTCCAGTTTATCCAGATTGGTTTTCTATGTCCATAAATTATACAGTAAATATAGTAAATGTCTACTGAAATTTTATTTTTTACCTACTCCCCATCTTCCTGATCCAATATATCCATTGTCACATTTCAGGCTAGGGAACATTTTTCTCTACTAAGAATCCTGCCCTTCAGGGTTTCTGTTTGGGAAGTTTCTTTTAGGTCTACGACACATCTACACATTAGCTCACAACTGTGCTATTGCCATATATGTAAGAATTAGACATTCTTTCAGTCTTCTTTGTGAAAGAAGTCTATTTAATGTTTTTAAAAATGAGGCAACACCCCTTCTTCACTGGCACAATAGGGCCTTATTCCCTGGGGCACACTCTCTTACTTTGCCACCATTACTGGGCAGAGGTGGTGGCCATGTTCAGGCATCAGAGGTATTCTTCCAGGCTCTTTTTCTCTTGGAAGGAAATCATTCATGGGTGGCATGAGGCAATAAGGGGTGAAAAAATCTCTAATTTTCTAGAAATAACACCAAAAGACAAGAACTCTGGAAACCAGATAGTGGAGTGTGGGACATGGAGAGAAGAGAGCTTGAGAAGGGATCCTTCAAATCACCATATTCAGTTCTGAACTCACCAAAAAGCTTCAGAGGCTTGATATGAATCAGAAGTGGCCCCGTAAATGTTTGAGATTTGATCAATAGTGAGGGTCACTGTATATGTCTCAGAATGGCACATGGGAGGTGCATATAGAGCAAAAGTCAAAATAATACTACAAAGGACTTGTAAACTAAAATACTATAGAATAAGTTCCTCATAAAGACCAAATTGGAAATTGTGATCTGAATCCAATAGGATTTACCTGCTAAAAAAAGTAAATAATATAATCTGCAAAATTTTAGCATTTAGTTTCCATGAAAAAAAACACCCTCAAAATGTAGTATTCAAATGGCTCAGTATGCAATCCAAAATTATTTAACATAATAAAAACCAGAAAAAACAAAAACAACTTTCAAGGTGGAGAAATTAACAGATTCCAATAAACAAATGACTTAAGTGTTAGATTTTTCAGGATATGATTTTTTTTAAAAACAGAGTCTCTCTATGTTGCCCAGATTGGCTTTGAGTTTGCCTCAGTCTCTCCCAAGTGCTGATCTAAAAGGACAAAGATTTTAAAATAGCCATTAAAACAATACTCCAAGAATGAGTGAAAACATTCTTGCAATGAATGAAAACAGAATTTTTTTCTTAAAAGTAATTAAAACAATAAAAGGAACGAATGGGAAATTTATCACTGAGAAGTATGAGAATATAATAAGAACATTTCCTCTACAGATTCAATGGCAGAAAAGAAATGATGGAGAAATAACTAATAAATTTAAAGGCAGGCCAAAGGAAATTATCTGACCTGAATAATATGGCGCCTCAAACAACTATTAGACATTATCAAAAGGTCTAACCTTTGTCTAATTGGAGTCTGAGACAGAGAGAAAATTTTACGTAAACAAAAAATGTTTAAAGATTAAATGATCCAAATTCTCAATTGGTAAAAAACAAAAACAAACACAAAACCACACAAATTAAAAAGTCCAACAAGCTCAATGAATCCAAAAGTATAAATTCTATATCTAGAATCAGACTGCAAGGTACCAAAGATAAGAAATATAGAGACAGAAAGAATTCAAAATAAATATGACACATATCATATAAAAAGACAAAGTTTCAAATTACTTCAGAATTTCCAACAGAAACTATGTAGAGTTCTAAAGACAGATAAACTACATATTATATNTAAAACACTTCTTAAATTTTCTTAGTCACATTCTAAAAGACTTACATACAGTTATATTCTTTTCTCTTGGCTATAGAAGAATTGTGCCTTGGTTATATTCACTACACAAAAGAATAAAAAAAAAAAGAAAAGAAAAAAATCCCAGAAGCTGTACTTAGAAAGCATTACTGTCTCAATTTTCAAGCTTTCATAAAATGAATTATAGTCATTGAATTTAAACTGGTGACAAATTAAACATAAAAATGCTTTTGGATTTAAATAAAAAGCATTCTATATTTTTAAAAAAATTTAAGAATTTTATCAGACATAACACTTGATTTCTCTCAAGGAGCTTTCCTTTTTTATTTGTGTTTGTGTGTGTGTGTGTGTGTGTGTGTGAGAGAGAGAGAGAGAGAGAGAGAGAGAGAGAGAGAGAGATGGGGATTGAACCAAGCACCTTGTGCATGCTAAGCATGTGCTCTATCACTGAGGTATAATACCCCAGCCCTAACTATCCTCTCTTTAACAATTAACTTTCTCCTTTTGGTAATTCTCCCCACCCTGTATCACATTTAAATTATAAGGCCATTTTTAACAAGAAAATATATGCAAAAATTCATGTAATTATATTTGCTTTTATTTTTGATACTAATAGTCAGATACATCTTGTTTGGGGAATAATATATTAATATATCCCTGATTGAACTACATTTTCATAGAGGAAGGACTAATTTGATTCAGATTACCTTCTAATAGATATATTAAAAATGCTTCATTTTTTGTTTGTTTCTAAGAATTTTCATCTATTTTTATATGGTTTCTTCTTGCGTATAATATTGTGGTTTAACTTAATTGTTAGTTAAGGACTTTGAAATACAGCAGAACACTCTGGTTCTTACTCTAAATGAACTGGGGCAGATTGTTTAACCATTTGATCTAGCTGCACTTTTCACAATGAGGAATAGAGTGGAATTCTAGGTATTTTATTTCTTGGACCTATAAAATAACTGGGAAAGGACTATGTGGCTAAACATGGGTGGTGATGAATCAGTTCAAAACAAGGAAATAGAATCGAATAAATATGAAAGTGGCCTTAAACATATTGATCCAAAGAAAAGGACATATATGTGGCCAAACCATTGATTTTTATTGATAATCCACACAGGGCATTCTATAGTATGGCTCTCCCAAGAGTCCCCAAAGGCTCATGTGTTAAAGACTTGGACCCCGGGATGGGACTGCTGGGGGATGGTGGAAACTTTGAGAGGAGGAATTTTGTGGGAAAACCTTAGGTCATTGGGGAATGGCTTCAAAGGAGGTTGTGGGACCCTGACCCTTTCTTTTTTCTCTTTTTACTTCCTGGCCATCAGGTGACCAGTTTGCTCACCACGTGCTTCCCTGCCATTACCATCTTGCACAGCCCGAAGGCCTAACGGCAATGGGTCTGCCTGGTCACAGCCCAGAACCTCTAAAATTGTGAGCCAAAATAAATCTTTTCACTTTAAGTCAATTATCACAGTTATTTCATTAAGGTAATAGAAATCTGACAAACATGGTAGCTAATGGAAATTTATAGCCGAAGAACTTGAAAAAAGCAAAAACTATTATGACATGATATGCCTTTTTTTTAAAGAAACACTTTTATCAAACAGACATGTTGTCATATGGGTAGCAAACTATGATTACATTGATCATATTCTTTTGTCAAGTCTTTTGATACCAGCACAACTCAGAAAGATTTCCTTAATGATGTAGATATTTTGAATAATCTTTTCAGAAAAACTTTTGTGTCATAAATAAAACTTCAAGGAATCACATGTCAGTAGCAAATATTCTAGTGCTTATATACTCCTGTATGTGACACATGATGCTTTTGAACTTTATAATACATGGGTAGCTCACAAATAATTTTTATTCTTTTTTACTTGGGTTTACCCTTCAAAGTCACCTCAAAAGTCTTCTCTTCCAGGGTCCTCTCTTTAACCCATTTCCTTGCCCTCAAGCTGAATCGAATGCTCAATATTGGTCAGAAACTTTAGGTACAGACCCTATAAATACTCTGGATTATTGTGATTTTTATTGTTAGGATTTCTTTATAATTTTGTCTTCAGGTCTTTTTCAAGAGTGGCCATAAGCTAAGATAGCCACTCTAGGAAGGTCCCAACCCAGGGAAAGTTAGGTTCAGATGTGTTGGTCAGAAGAGACCCATGAGGAAATGAAACCAAAATGTATGAACAGTAGAAATTCCCTCCAGATTTCAGAGAGAATTTTGGTGCCATGCAATGGTCAGGGGCAATGTGAAGTCTGGAGGCATCAGGGAACTCAGCTAGCAGATGGGGTCCAAGAGAGAGGACCTATGTGACCCCACCTTTATTAAGGTGCAGAATGATGTCTTTTAGGATTTCCCTTGGGGATAATGGATTGGCTAAGTTAAAGAAAACTTACAAAGTGTACCTGGTGTGAACCTCCTTGGTACTTTCATAGGCAGCAGCTGTCGGGTGCATTGGGTGAGTGGGACAAGGAAAAGACAGATTATATCATAAGCAACACAACAAGAAGACAATTTAGCCAAGTCAGAGGTCATAGGATATGACTGAGTTTTAAACAACTATGTCAAAACTAAAGATGGATGCTGAGGCAACCACTATATTAAATAATTTTATAACAATAGTATAAACAGAAATAATCTATTAAGTGTTATTAACAGCTTGTGGTGTTAGGCAATATTTACTAGGAAGGCTTAAGAAAAGAATCCTGAGCTAAACTGACAGGAAAACTTCCTAGACCACAGCTCAAAACAAGGTCAAAGGAGCTTTGCCTCCACCATGACTTGATGACCCAAGAAATGGGTATTGTGACCATGAAGTCTAGTATAAGCCACCTCTGCCATAACTGTGTGGTGGCCACAGCCGTAAGTCAAGTGCATTATTGAAAAGCATTTAGCACTCAAACTACATTTGTTGTAGTACAAATGTAGTTTTGATGTACATCATCATAAGTAGAAATTTTCTGTACTCTGCCTCTCTTCTCAAAGAATCTGGTTTTTTTTCCAGATTTGATGTAGCCTAATGATGAAGTAAAAATTTCAGGCTTTGATGTATTCCAGCCTCCCTATCTTTTCGGTAGAGAATAGAACACCAAAAATGTAACCACAGAATCTGCCAGTGCTTCTTCACTGTATTCACTAGAAACTGATGTAAAACACTCCTTGCATAGGATTACAACCCTACTGCAGAGTGTCTGTAATTTTTAATCAGTTTATATCAGCAGTTCATGCCTCAGCATTGTTATGATCTCAAAATAAATACATAAGAATACTTCAGTTCAGTGTAATCCATACAATAGGGATTCTGAAAATAACTGAAATTATGACACTGCCCTCTTACTTACATATCTACCATTCTGGACTACAGATTCTTTAGGATAGTGGCTATATCTTTATTTTTTCAGTACTTATTAGAGTATTATGGCACATTTTAAGTGAACAATGAATTTTGATAGAAGAAAGATTATAAAGTGCAAATAAATGCATTCCATTTAGATTCCTTAGAGATTAAGGCTATGGGTTTTCTGAATGTATTTGATTTCTTGAAAATACTTCAATTTTAAGGAATTAGGACAGTTTGCATAGATAATGATATCAAATTTCCTTGATCTTGTGTATTTGCAGTCAACTAAAAATGAAGTTGTTAATAAGTATGCACTTTTCAAATATTAAGAACATTAAAAATCATGGGATACTTTTTTGCTAGTTCACATGTAGCATAATCAGTAATTCTAAGGAATGTTTTAAACGTATTAATCAGCAAATACATTTATCTCCACATATTTTGGAGTCTATTTTCTGAAAACAAATTTAGTCTGTTAGATGCCTTATTATTTACTATTTATAGGTCAAATGAAACATAACTTTCTTGTAATACTATGTATATATCTTCTTTATGAGACTAGGTGGGGAAGATTTTTCAGTTGATGCTATGGATCTAAACTTAGAAAATAAATGAAAAATAAAGTACTATTTACAAATTCCCTTA
>NW_026000242.1:30473089-30483381 GCF_001458135.2 Marmota marmota marmota | reverse complement strand
AGAAGAATAGGAATACTTTGCTACTCGGACAAAGATAATACAAGAAATGAAAGCTACAGGCCAGTGTAAAAATTAGTGTGAAAAACTTCAACACATACAATGAAGTTGAATACTAAATATATAAATAATATGATATACCATGCCAAATAGTTTTATGCCAAAAAATCAAAATTTAACAATCAGCTATTGGTTTATACAATATTAACAGACTAAACAAGAAAAAATCATTTGATCATATCAATAGATTTAGAAAAAATATTTAACAAAATTCAACATGCACTTATTATTTTTAAAATTACAGAATTTTGTTCCAGGAATCAAAGGGTTGCTTTAGATATTATTGTGCAGTGAGAAACTCGGCACTTTCCCCTCTGTGTCTAGGCAAGTACTATTAGGAGCCATGACTGAATTATGGGTCTTGAACTATCCTGTGACAGAGGCAATGCCTCTCTTGGGAACTCTGGGTATGGAGGCATTGATTTGAGACTATCCAGTTATTATGGTGATGCCCTGTTCAATAGGAGGTTCTGTGTCAGCCACAGAGCTATTTGGTTCTTGACCTTGAGGTTCAAAGACCAGCTGCCCAGGGAGAATTATGGGTACAAGCTGATAGTTCTAATTGGCTGTTTACACCCCAACTTTGGTTCTGTCTATCTTGAAGAAACTTTCTGACAATAAATCCTTTTGATGTTTATACCTATATAATAAACATGCTGAGCTTCTTGTGCATCACTACTTCCCTACCCAGGTTGTAGTCAACCATCAAGACCCAGCTTTTTCTCTATTTGTGTGTGTGTATGTCTTTTCTCCATCCCCCTAATTCGGGAACCTGAATTAATGGATGTGCAGGTTGAGGCAAAGGATGAAAACTCTTAATCATGCCTACTGAAAACTAATGCAGAACAAATATGCTGAAAGTTCTAGAAAGTGCAATATAAAATTTTATAAAAATGGTTTTAGTTGTTAATAGAGAAGCAAAATATCCTTTTTGCAGCCACCATGATTTTCTCTGTGAAACCCCCAATGTTTATTATAAATAGCTTCTAGAATTTATAAGTAAATTCATTGTTTGAACAATAGAAGGCCAATAAATAACAATTAATATATGCTGACAATGAACGGTTAAAAAACAAAAATTTAGAAAGAAAAGAAAACAGTAAATTTTGCAATAACCTCTGTATCTCCCAAAATATTTAGGTACTAGGTACTAATCTAACAAAACATGTAAAAGATATATACTTAAAGCTACAAACTCTTATAGAAATCAGAAGGAGAAGTTGTATTAGTAGATTGAAAGATACAATGAGATATTGATTCTCCTGAAACTGATCTATAGATTTAATGTAATTCCAACCAAAACTTTAGAATTGATGGGAAATATAGAAAAGCTGATTGCAAAATGCATATAGAAAGCTATAAGAACCTGAATAGTCAAAACAATTTTGAGCAGAATAAAGTTAGAGAATTTACATTATCTGATATGAAGACCTATTATAAAGTTACAGTAATCAAAAAAGTGTGGTATTGGAAAAAATGTACAGACCAACTGAAAAGGATACATATCTTCAGATATTATCAGTTGATTTTTTTATATAGTTCAAAAGAAATTTAATAGAGAGCAGGTAGCATTTTCAACACATAGTGCTGTAACAACTGAACATTCATAAAAAAATTAATCTGTAATAACACTTTATATCCAACATAAAGTGGGCCATAGAATTAACTATGAAATAAAAAACACTAAAAATCTATTAGAAAAATCCTTTATGACCATGGATAAAGCACATAGTTCATAAATCAAAATCAAGTACATGATCCATAAAAGAACAATAAAATGAATTAGACTTCCTCAAAACTAAAAACTTTTGCTCTCTGAAGGACATCATACAGAAAATGAAAATAAAATCAAAAGGGAAGTAGAAAATATTTACAGTACACAAAATCAACAAAAGATTTGAACCCACAATATATAAGCACATGAAAATAAAATCAGTATGAACAAAAGAATCAACCCAGTAAAAAATCATCCAACTCTTTCAAGAAGCTCTTAAAGAAAATATTTTCCTGTAAAATAAGATCATGAAAAGGTGTTCAACATTATCAATTGTTACATCATTTGAAGTTGCTATCATATTGAGATACCACTAAAATATTCAAATAGCTACTACAAAAGCACAACAAAGACTAGAATGTCTTCTATATCAGTTTTCTGAGGGAATAACAATTCTGCACCATAGGAAGTATTTTGAAAGTTAATTGCATAGTTAAAATTATCACATATCCCAGTAACTCTATATCTAAGTATTTATCCTAGAAAACTCACAACATACATTCACATATAAAGAACTCATGAACTAAGGGCAATTTTCACCTACCTGCTGGTAAATTTGGCAAAGTCTGTACACTTAGTTTTCTCAGCTAGGGAGAAGATGCCACTGCTGTATAGTAGTAAGAAGACAAGGATGTTACTACATATTCTATGGTGCACATGACAGCTTTTGATAACAAATAATTATCTAGTCTAAATTGTCAATAGTGCTGACATTGAGAAACCCTCGTGAACAACAAAGACTTACAGCAAGATAATTTGTAATCACCCCAAAGTGGAAACATCTTAAGTGTCCCTCAATGAAGGAATAAAATGGGGTGTATCCATTTAATGGAAAATTACTCTGAACTAAAAAGGAACAAACAATTTACATATACATATGTAACATATATACAAATTGTGTGTGTGTGTGTGTGTGTGTGTAAAAACTTGGGTAAATAGTAAGGGCTTTATGGTAAGTAGGATAAACCAGACCAAAAAGTTGCATACTTCTTGATTTCCTTCACATGACATTGAGAAATGCATAATTTTAATGACAATAAAACTTTTTGTAGTTCCCAGGGATTAGGATTTGAGGGTTAGTCTAGCATGAAGAAATTCTTGGAGATGCTCGAATTGTCTGGTATCATTTTAATGGTGATGGTTACGTGAATCTATATACACTTTTCAACTCACAGGACTTTACATGGAAAAGATTACTGAGGACAAATTAAAATAATAATAATAATAATAACAAGAAATCAGTTTATAAGTGCAAATTCCCCAGTCCTGTTTATCATTAATGTTATTATATTAGCATGTCTTCATTAAGCATACCTCAGTTTTACAAAAGATTTTATTTTCCATTATTTGTTACATGGTATATATTCTGTACTTACAGATATTATCTAATACAATTGCTACAACAGCACTGAAGGGAATTGTTGTGCTTTAGATATGAGATGTCTCCTGAACTCTCATGTGTGAGACAATGCAATAACTTAACCAATAGATTATTTAATTAGATGGATTAATAATTTGATTGGATAAATGGGTAGTAACTGATGCAGTTAAGGCATGACTGGAGGGGGTAAGTCATTGGGAGCATGTCCTTGGAGATTATATTATCCCTAGATTCCTGCACTCAAACCCTCTCTCCTTCCTGACTGTCATTAACTGAGCATTTTTCTTCCACCACTCCCTTCTGTCTTGATGTTCCGCCTCACCTTGAGCCCAAAGCAATGGAGTCAGCCAACTATGAACTGAACCTCTAAAAACATGAACCAAAATAGTTCAGAGTAGTTTTCCATTAAATGGATACACCCCATTGTATTCCGTAATTTTGCCTTTAATTGTTCTTGGCATGTCTTTTGGTCACAGCTAGAAAATGTGACTAGAAGAAAAATTGGTACTAGGAATGGGGCCTTCACTGTGACTAACCTGAACATGTGGTTCAGAAGAATGTGGGTCCTAGATTGTAAGAAGAGTTTGGAAAAGTTTGGCAATGCAGGAAGGAGAAGCCTTAGAATGTAGTATTCAGGGATTAGTGTGTGATTCTGGTGGGAGCTCAGAAAACCAGAATGCTGATGACTGCAGACAGTGAATACTGGCCTCATGATATTTCAGAGTATGACTATTAGAAATTGGACTAGAGGTAATTTCTACTGCATTCTGGCAAAGAAGTTGTCTACATTTTGTCCATGTATTGAGATTTTATGTTGAGGATGAATTAAAAAGAAGAAGAAGGATGAGGAGGAGGAGAAAGAAGAAGAAGAGGAGAGGGAGGTGAATGAGTGGTTGTGGAAGAGATTATAGCCTCAAAAGTGGTGCTAAATATTTTACACATAGAAAATAGGAAAGGAGGTTTAAGGGAATCTCAGGAATTGACAAGACCACATCCTTCACAGGATCAAGGATGTAAAAGTAAAATTTCGTTTAAGAAGGAGCCATGTGGATACCTTACTTGTGCAGAAGTGATAGAAATTTGTTTCCCTATGCTCAGCAATCCAGGCGCTCAGAGGCCACTGCAGTCATGGTCCAAGGAGGCTTAAGATGGTGACAAACTTGATATAATGCACATGGCTTTGTTCTGTAGGAATGCAATATGCTGGAGTTAGCAATCATGGAGGCTTCCACTAAGATTTCAAAAGAATGTCTGGGAAGCCAGGGAAAGTGTAGCAAGGNTAAGGGCAATTTTCACCTACCTGCTGGTAAATTTGGCAAAGTCTGTACACTTAGTTTTCTCAGCTAGGGAGAAGATGCCACTGCTGTATAATAGTAAGAAGACAAGGATGTTACTACATATTCTATGGTGCACATGACAGCTTTTGATAACAAATAATTATCTAGTCTAAATTGTCAATAGTGCTGACATTGAGAAACCCTCGTGAACAACAAAGACTTACAGCAAGATAATTTGTAATCACCCCAAAGTGGAAACATCTTAAGTGTCCCTCAATGAAGGAATAAAATGGGGTGTATCCATTTAATGGAAAATTACTCTGAACTAAAAAGGAACAAACAATTTACATATACATATGTAACATATATACAAATTGTGTGTGTGTGTGTGTGTGTGTGTAAAAACTTGGGTAAATAGTAAGGGCTTTATGGTAAGTAGGATAAACCAGACCAAAAAGTTGCATACTTCTTGATTTCCTTCACATGACATTGAGAAATGCATAATTTTAATGACAATAAAACTTTTTGTAGTTCCCAGGGATTAGGATTTGAGGGTTAGTCTAGCATGAAGAAATTCTTGGAGATGCTCGAATTGTCTGGTATCATTTTAATGGTGATGGTTACGTGAATCTATATACACTTTTCAACTCACAGGACTTTACATGGAAAAGATTACTGAGGACAAATTAAAATAATAATAATAATAATAATAATAATAATAATAATAATAATAACAACAACAACAACAAGAAATCAGTTTATAAGTGCAAATTCCCCAGTCCTGTTTATCATTAATGTTATTATATTAGCATGTCTTCATTAAGCATACCTCAGTTTTACAAAAGATTTTATTTTCCATTATTTGTTACATGGTATATATTCTGTACTTACAGATATTATCTAATACAATTGCTACAACAGCACTGAAGGGAATTGTTGTGCTTTAGATATGAGATGTCTCCTGAACTCTCATGTGTGAGACAATGCAATAACTTAACCAATAGATTATTTAATTAGATGGATTAATAATTTGATTGGATAAATGGGTAGTAACTGATGCAGTTAAGGCATGACTGGAGGGGGTAAGTCATTGGGAGCATGTCCTTGGAGATTATATTATCCCTAGATTGCTGCACTCAAACCCTCTCTCCTTCCTGGATGTCATTAACTGAGCATTTTTCTTCCACCACTCCCTTCTGTCTTGATGTTCCGCCTCACCTTGAGCCCAAAGCAATGGAGTCAGCCAACTATGAACTGAACCTCTAAAAACATGAACCAAAATAGTTCAGAGTAGTTTTCCATTAAATGGATACACCCCATTGTATTCCGTAATTTTGCCTTTAATTGTTCTTGGCATGTCTTTTGGTCACAGCTAGAAAATGTGACTAGAAGAAAAATTGGTACTGGGAATGGGGCCTTCACTGTGACTAACCTGAACATGTGGTTCAGAAGAATGTGGGTCCTAGTTTGTAAGAAGAGTTTGGAAAAGTTTGGCAATGCAGGAAGGAGAAGCCTTAGAATGTAGTATTCAGGGATTAGTGTGTGATTCTGGTGGGAGCTCAGAAAACCAGAATGCTGATGACTGCAGACAGTGAATACTGGCCTCATGATATTTCAGAGTATGACTATTAGAAATTGGACTAGAGGTAATTTCTACTGCATTCTGGCAAAGAAGTTGTCTACATTTTGTCCATGTATTGAGATTTTATGTTGAGGATGAATTAAAAAGAAGAAGAAGGATGAGGAGGAGGAGAAAGAAGAAGAAGAGGAGAGGGAGGTGAATGAGTGGTTGTGGAAGAGATTATAGCCTCAAAAGTGGTGCTAAATATTTTACACATAGAAAATAGGAAAGGAGGTTTAAGGGAATCTCAGGAATTGACAAGACCACATCCTTCACAGGATCAAGGATGTAAAAGTAAAATTTCGTTTAAGAAGGAGCCATGTGGATACCTTACTTGTGCAGAAGTGATAGAAATTTGTTTCCCTATGCTCAGCAATCCAGGCGCTCAGAGGCCACTGCAGTCATGGTCCAAGGAGGCTTAAGATGGTGACAAACTTGATATAATGCACATGGCTTTGTTCTGTAGGAATGCAATATGCTGGAGTTAGCAATCATGGAGGCTTCCACTAAGATTTCAAAAGAATGTCTGGGAAGCCAGGGAAAGTGTAGCAAGGGCAAAATCCCTGCAGGCTGTCCCTAAGAAGATTATGCATGAGGATGTACGAAGGAAACTTATGCTGAAGTGGAAACCTCTAAGACTAAGAGATGGTAATAATATGGAATGTGCTGAGGAAGTGCTGACATACAACAAAATGACACCAGAGAGAGATCATGTTGGTTGTAATCTGCAAGATCATGAGGCAGTGCTACACAAGTCCTTTGGAAAGAACATCATTATGCCTTATGTTCCAAATGCTGGGTGTAGAGCCATAGGACTTGATTGCCCAGCAGGATTTTGGTCTTATTTTGGTCCCATCCCTTCTTATGATTCCCTTATTACTTCCTTTTAAAATGTAAATTTCAAATGTTAACTCAGTGCCATTGTATATTGGATATGAGTAACTTTCTTGTGATTTTTACAAGGGGATCACAGCCAACAGTATGCCTTGAGTCTTAAGAGACTTTGAATTTGAATTTGGGGAACTTTTAAAAATTATGGAAATAGATTAAATGCATTTTTTATTAGTAGATGGGCATGTGCTTTGGGGGGCTAAGAGCAGAATATTGTGGTTTGTATGTGAGGTGTCCCATGAATGTTCATATATGAGACAGTGAAGGAATGTTCAGAGATAAAATGATTACATTATGAGAACAGTAACCTAATTGGTAGATTAATCCATTCAATGGATTAATAATCTTAATTAATTAATGGGTGGAACTATAGACAGGTAAGGCATGGCTGGAGGAAGTAGGTCACTGGGATCATATCCTTGGGGATTATACTATCCCTGGATTCTTGCACTAGAGCTCTCTTGCTTCCTGGCTTTCATTAACTGAGTAGCTCTCCTCCACTATTCCCTTCTACCATGATGTTCTGTCTCATCTCAAGCCAAGACCTATGGAGTCAGTTGACCATGAACTGAATCTCTGAACCAAGAGCCAAAACAAACCTTTCTTCCTCTGAGTTATTTATATCCTGACTAAAACAATATATTATTCCAATTTTATAAATGAAAATACAGTATTTGAACATTACTAACAAGGGGTTCATAAATTTAAAATGAGCTATCTGCAGTGGCTGTAATCTGTAATCCCAGTGACTCAGGAGGATCACAAGTACACTTCATCTCTTTTCTCAAAGATTATCTATCATTTTTCTCTTTATTACAAAGCATGGAAAAAGAGAATAAAGGTGAATATAGTGTTTGCATTTTCTTAAATTGCTCCTCTGACTTCTTATTCTCTATAATAGTTTCTTCCCTTCTGTTCTGGAAGTTTTCTCTGCACATACTAAAAAATTTCTCCCAAGATGTTTTGTCTTGAACAATCTCTCACCAAGCAAGTGTTCTCACTTATCTTTATTAGTAATGTATCTTTATTATGTAATGTTTTACTTATATTTCTTGTTTACTTTTGAAAATTACAACTTTTATTGTATTTCTCAACAATGACAGGCAAACTTGGAAGAAGAAAATGTCCTGTATGTGGCATTATAAGTATCAGACTATGATTGCAGCTCCTCTCAGCATGAGACACAGTAGATGAAGGTGTGGGGCTGCTGCATAGATCCTCTGACCACCTGCAAAGTCCTCTCTGCTGAATTATTTCACTGAAGCCATTACACATTTAATTCCATTTGATACCATGTCTTAAATATTCAGTATGTAATTAGGGAGAATGAAAGAATACTTTAGAATGAATAATGTTGCATTTTAAAATTACATCTTATTATTGAAAAAATGCCAACAAATACATTGAATAATGCATGTGTGCATTTTTTAATTGAAGGTAGGTTTTTATTCCAAATAGAGCTGTCAAGTGCTCTTTGGTATTACTAATATCCATATTTATCATTATTTCCAACCCAAATTTAAAAGGTACAATTAGGTGCTTTACAATTATATATTTTTGACCTAATAGTACTGAGCCATGATCATAAGAATAAATCCTCTGATAATGAACAGTTTCTGTAGCTCTTTCCTTCACTGGGCAGAGATTTTGAAGGGATAATATTCAAACTTTTGTATAACTCTGTGTAGGGAAACTCTCCAATAAGCTAGAAGTATATTTTTGGAAGTACCTATTATAATAGAGATTAAGTTTACTTGGGCCAGAATATTAGTTCTAAAGGAATCATGTATACTTATTCTTCTAGAATCTTTATTAATATGGGAATCTACAGTACAAAAAAGAAATAAATCATCTTATAAAAGTCTTTGCATTTCACTTGAGGTATAGTAATGGACTAAGGGTATGGCCTTAAGACAGTAGGAGATCCTATTTCAAATTTGGCCCTGTGGCTTATTGCTTAGATCAATATGCAGACAATTTACCTAACCTCTCTGAATCCAAGTTTTTTCATCAGTTCACCTACTCTATTAACGTATCATTTGTTTTGGGGTCAGTTGTAACAAAAAAAGCTCACTCATCTGTTATAGTCTCTGGGATAGGTGGCCTTTGAGCAGAATCGCATGTGTTAGAATCCTATCTACTACTCTCATTAATAGGATGAACTGCACAGATACAATGTTTTTATTTCCTAATCTGTAAAATAGATATGCTGACAGTCCTATTACATATGATAAGTTAGATAACTCATGTCAATCACATAATACTCAGGTAGGACAGTGACAGTCAAAATGTTGAAAACATTGATCCATAAATGAACAACATTATAGTTACCTCAATAAGTATCATCTGGTTTTTTTGAGGGTAAGTATTGTTCAGTGTTGTTAGAATATTTTATGGATCTAGATTCTGTCATTTCACCTATATACACGCTAGCTGGTGCCTCCATTTAAGGTGACACCATGCAACAAGACATGTTGCATATTGTGTTGAACTCCAGGGGTAAGAAAGGAAAATTTACTCTCCTAAAAGGTGTTGGTTAATTTTGGCTACAGAATTAATGTATATTTATTAAAATATTGAAATCCAAACCCAGTGCCAAATGCCTATAATTCCAGTTACTTGGGAGACTGAGGAAGGAAAATTTCAAGTTCAAGAATAGCCTAGGCAATTTAGGAAGACACTTAGGAACTTAATGAGACCCCATCTCAAAGTAAAAACTAAAAAGGACCAGGGATGTTGTTCAGTGGTAAAGCACCCCTGGGTTAAATACCCAGTACCAAATAAAATAACAAAATAGTATTGGATATTCACTATTTTACTGTGAAATGTAGTTTTATATATAGGCCACAAGAATATAAACAAATGCTTCCTGATACACTGTATTCTAGAGTTGTTCTGATATGCTGCTAGAGTTAATTTATTTTAGAAAACCTGAAATCAACGTATGTCTTATCTTGACTGCATTGATAATGGTGCCACTGAGACTGGTTGTATGGGAAGAAAAAATATGAAAGATGATGTGTTCAGTTTTATGTGAAAAACCAGGATGGGAATATATCATAGAAAAAGACATTTTTCAAACTGTGCTCATAAGAGAGGCGGGTTGGGGGGTGGGCATGAGGGTCATTGCCTTAGGACACACCTAAACATTCTCTAGCCTGTTCATGAAGTAAGTAATTAGAGACAGAACAACTTGGATGTAGAGAAATAAGAATTTCCTTACACGTGTGTCAATGTGATACAAGCTTAATGATCTAAAAAACAGCAGGCTCACAGTTCTACCTCCTCTAG
>NW_026000242.1:30455339-30470504 GCF_001458135.2 Marmota marmota marmota | reverse complement strand
AGTCTGTATTTCTTGGTAATACTAAAGTCTGACAATAATAATAAAATATTTATGATTATGATCCAAGATATGATAAAGAGGGCCCCCAAAGTATTACCTTAAAATTGCACAAGGGGTTTTGGAAGTCTCAATATTTTGCACTGAAACTATACTACATAAACATACATAGTATATAGGAACAAACATTTTCACAAAATAATATTTAAGCATATTATATTAGAAAATATGAAATGCAGGCTACATATAAAGCTCAGTTGTTAGAGTGCTTGCCTCACCTGCACAAGGCCCTGGGTTCAATCCCTAGCACCACACACACACACACACACACACACATACACACATATGAAAAGCATTCTGTTCTGTTTTTTAAAATGCTGATTTTTATGTGCTTATTTTATTTTGTTGATTCATTAAAAGTCAAAACATGTAGTTTGAAAACCAGAGTTCTATGGTGACCATGAGATTGCTTTAAAAATGATATTTTTTAGTGATATTCAAGGCTTGGGTTAGTACAATATTTCCCAGTTCTCTCAGGACATGGTCTACCTCTTGGGTAGTGATTATAGTCTCAACTCTGATATCTTCTTTCTTTCCATTTGTTCGAGTTCTTCAGGTTCCAGTAATGGACTCTAATAATAAATTTCATAATATATTTATATAAGTTCTAATTTTCATTTATGCCTAGACTTTCTTCTGATATGACTTTTAAGAAAATTCTGCCCCTCTTCTATTCCTGAAGTAGAGCTTTTAACAACTCCTGAGGCGTTCCTAATATATAGTAGTCCCCCATGCACTATACATTAGGAACTATACATTAAGCTTGCATTAATTTGCATTCTCTTGGGGATCATTATAAATTCAAGATTTCCCAGCCAAATGCAGACAGAAGCTACACAAAGCAGATCCAGATAACGTTAACAGAAGTAAAGGAACAATATTGAGAGTGTCAGATTAAAATACTAAATGTATTAAATAGGTGAGATTAAACTTGAAGTTGTTGAATGTAATGGTACAGGTATTGCCTATGTCTTCAGGGAGAATGTCAAGGAAATTATTCTGGTTAGTATCCAAGTGAAGGCATAGACAAATTGAGACAAGCAAGAGAATGTGGGGAGAGGACATATGTGGGATTGGATCAGACTTTGATTTGATGAAAGAGTGCCAACTCGAGGGAGTAAAAGTAGACACAATTTTTTTTCAAGATACTTTATTTTGGAAACAGGTCACAACATTAGGCTTTTAGTCAGTTCTGCCATTGTACAAATGCTTGCTCTATATCTGAGGGGGCACTTTAGTAACTTGTTTGAAAATTGAATTGAAATTGATATTTAAAAATTTTCAGATAGTTTCTATAGGAGCACAAGTGAGTATGGCCCCTTCCTCTAGCCTTCCATATTGCTGCATTTGTGCCAACCCTACTCTTAAAAAGACATTTCAGAACTACCAGTAATTATAATGATCTCCCCCAAGTCCCTTGATTCAAGCTAAACTAGTAGGTAACTGCTACAAGAGTGATATCTGCACATTGATCCAAGTGGAAGCACACACTTCCCAGTGACATTCATTCAGCTTTCCCCAGCACAAGACACAGGTAGAGTGCCCGTCCTGCTCCTCCACTTCAGGTGGGAAAGCTGGCTAAAAAAAAATAAAAAAATAAAAATGATATTTTTTAGATTACTGAAGGAAAAAAAGGCCCTTCTATTAATGCATATATGTTTCTTTGAATGAATTCTATAATTATTCCATTACTATAGGCTTGTTCTCAAAGGTACCACCATAATCTTTTCTAAGTGCACAAGGAAATACCTATGGCAAGTATCTTCCTTGAAGTAATCTCATAGGAAAAGGAATGCAACTAGGATTGGACTCTGGAACTGGTAAGGTGGCTCTTTAGAGAAGAGCATCAGAGTTTCTTGACTGTGTTATAAGAAGACATTGTTTCAAGGTGAGTGTTTAGGAACAAAATAGTAAAAAATTCTTGCCTATGAAAGGACATACTAAGACTTGGAATAGTCTTTCAAATTCAAGATAAATAGTAAATTTAAATTCTAAATACATCTAGTCTACTAGCACAGTTCTTTCACTAACATGTTTTGGGTTTATGCTTTGCTATTCCTTAGTATTTTGCTGAATTAAAAAAAAAAATCACAGCCAGTTTCAATTGTGCTAAAGTTGTGCTTTCTCACATTCCAGGTTCAGAGCATAAAGAGGGGCGAGGTAGCTGCAGTGCCTTGAGGACTGTGGTGATAATTCCAAAGTGAAAAAGATCTGAACACAGGTTGAAGATGCAAAGGGCAGAGTTGGAGCAATTTGCTCAACTTGCCTGTGGTTCTAATTTATATATTCTGGATTTGACTTTTATTAAGAAACACAGATTTTTTTTCCTATACTGATGACTCTAATGTCTATAATGATGAAATACTTATCTGGAAGTAATTCCACAGACAAATAGGGGAAAAAATCATCAGTGAAGTCACCTAATTAACACATTTTTACTGTAACTCTTTTATGTGCCAGGCATTTGTAAGGCAGTTTGAGAAGCATATTTAAGAGAAAAATAAATTTTTCTACAATAAAAAAATTGTTCAAAATTTAAGATGATTGTGTGTCACATATGAGATAATGCAATGTGTGTGTGTGTGTATTTGTTTCTGTTAGTGATGTCTTCCTTAGATTTATAAAATGAATGCTTGTTGTAGTAATTTTTACGTTAAGATGATCTAGAACAGGCTGCTGTATTAAAAAGATACTACTCTTTAAATAATAATAATAAAATAATACTTTTATCTCTTCACAATGGCACCATTTATACAGCACAAAATTTTAATCTAGAAGCCTGATCTCAATAAAGAATTTCTTATATAGAAATAATGTATATGCATATAAGATAAATAATTATTAATAAGTGAGAGGTAGGCAGGATTAAGATTTAAAGGAAAGTAGAGAGGAAGTATTGGGATTGTTGGCCACAGTAGGTTGATTTGTTTCATTGACACTTCGCATCTTCTTTCTCATGCAGATGAATGCAGCTGCAGCTCCCTGCCAACTATAATTTAGTTGGCAGTAATTCTACCCTAGGAGAAGGCACATGATTGCTACTTATCCAGCAGAAACAAAAGCATTAGGATGTGTAATTCCATGTTCACATGACTTCTTCATTACTATACTTTATAAATCACTATTCTTTTTGTTTTATTTTAGGCCATAGGTATTTGAGCATGCCATGACATGTTTTACTCTAAACTACCAACATAGTGCTCATAATAGAGACACCAATAAAAAATAATGATAAAGATAAATTAAAAAGGTAATATTTATAAGGTAGTTATTACTATGTGCCAGACACTGTACAAAGCACTTTTCATGCATCATTTATGTAATAGAGTAACATACAAAATATTTAATACTCTTACCATTTTGTAAGTGAAGAAACTTAGTCCTCTTAGATAAAGTAAGTACTCTGCCAAAAACCACATGCTAGTACATTGTAGGTTAGATACTGATTTCCTATTATTATGTTCAAAGTGTTACAATGTTATAACTTATTTTTCTCCAAAAGAAAGAAGGAAGTCTGAGGAGGCTAATGAAAATTTTAAGGCATAGTTATCTATTTATCCAAGTATTTGAATTTCTATAAATAAAAACTACAACACAAATACTTTTCTTTAAAAAGGTATCATAGATCATTGACAAACATTTTATGTTGATTTTTTGTTTTCTTTTAGCCAGGCAATAGTATCTTAAAATATTAAAGAATTTAGTTTTAGTCTGCTATAAAGTCCAGTATAAAAGTATATTAATTAGTAAAGAAATAAATTATGTTTGAGAGGTCCTAAACAGTGAAAGAAAACTTTGAAATCTTAAAAAAAAAGTAAAGTGGTTAGAAGTATCACTCAAATTATTTTTGATGACTGACATCAGATGTCTTTTTTTCTCTCAGTATTCAAAATGAACATTAAATATTAAAATTCCTGTATTTGCATAGGAAAATTAAAACATAAATTTAAACATAGTAGTAGCACAATTCAATTTCATAATGCTGTGAAAAAAATGCATTTTATTTAGTGTAAATTTGCTTTATATTTGGTTCTCTAGGGCTTTTTTTTCTCTCTTCTTCCTCTTTTTATTCCCAAGCAGGCAGATATAATTTTCTTTTATATTCCCACACTCCCAAGTCAGTTGTTTTTTAATTATGAATTCCATTTAAAATTGCAATTCTATCCCCCAAACTCAATGTATACACTCCTTATTTTTCTCCTTAAAATTTATCACTATCTAACATACTCTATATTTTATTTATATGTTTTATATATTGTCTATTTCCTCATTTCCTCCAACTATAATGATAGTTCCCATAAGGCAAGGAGTTTTCTTTTGTCTGTTTTGTTTACTCATTATTATTGTTTGGATCTGGAATGTACCCTCAAGAGCCTATGTTTTGAAAGCATAATTCTTAATACAGCAAAGTTTAGAACTGGGACTTCTAGGCAATGATTAGGGCTCTGATGTCATCATATTTGAATGGAATACTGGGGTAACTGTAGACAGCTGGGACATGGCCAGAGGAAGTAGGTTGGTAGGGGTGTGGTTTTGGAGAATATATCTGTGCCCGCACGCTGCCTCCCCCCCATCACCTTTCTGTCTTCTATGAGATCTCCTGCTGTCCTGTACCATGAACTTTTGCCATGATGTTCTGACTCATCTCAGGTCTAAAGCAATGGAGCTGGGTTATCACAGCCTGAGCCAAAGTGAACTTTTCCTCCTCTAATTTGTTCTTGTCAGGTATAATATCACAGCAATGAAATGATGATCCTAAGTGCCCAAAATACTTCCTATTATTTTAGCATATACTCATAAAAATGTACTAGTAACCCAAAGAATTAATAGATAAGTATGGATCATCTTTTCACATATTTTATTCATTTTTATTTTGGATATTGATGTTTTCTTGACAGACATTTTTTTGGAAGCTACTTAGGTATTAGGAAAGTTAATTATTATGATTTGAATTACACACTATTAATCATTTGCACATTTATTTTTTAGTTTTATTTATGTAGATTACTACTTTTTAGATAAATTTTTAAATTTTATTTTATGGTTTCTGATGTTTGAATAAAATGTTGAAATATCATTGTAAATATACATTCTGAATATTTCAGATATTTGTCCATGAAGCTTCTGCTGTAAGCACTATCATCCATGAAATAATAGAGATCTTTCTTACTATCTATTGTTTCTCAGCTTCAACTCTAGCTTCTGTTCTCTGCTTAATTATACATGGGCCAGGATTCTGCAAATGATACCTATCATTTGCATCTGGTTTCTTAGAAGGCTCTGTCAATATTAGGTTGGTTGGAGAAGTGAAGGTTGGAGGACACATCCAGGACATCTTCCACCCAATTTACTTCCTATTTCTCTGATGCTGAGTTTTCTGTTTTTAGGAAATGGCAATAGAGATGATTTGAAGAAGAACCATTCTCAAATTCATCAGTCGTGTCTGTATAAGACACAGTATCTACTTCCAAGGTTGTCCTCCCTGAGCCTTGGAATATCTTCTCAACATGGAATTTGCTGTCTAATACTTCTTGTCATGGACACAATATTTCATAAACACATATTGATGGATCTGGTCTTCCAAGAAAAATTAATAACAAATTTCACAGATTATTGAATGTTGTGTTTTGTAAAATATAATTATTGTGAAAAACATTTTATAGCATTGTTCATTTTCTGTTGCTGGGTCTTTGGAAATGGATACTAGTGAAATAAAAATACTTAAGAATAAAAACAATGCTTGAGAAGTAACTACTGAATCCAATTTACACTTGACTAGGGGAATGGAAGGAAAAACTTTTGAGCAAAGATTTTGCAGATTCAGGGCTCACTTTTCATGCAAACCCTCTTATTCACCATATATATCTGTAGGGCACTGGCAGAAGTAAAAGGAAATATTCATTGGGAGTTGTACCAAGCCCAAGAATAGACATCTGTCTGTTCTTTAAGTCAAGAAAGAAAGGAATTTAGTCATACATATATAGAAGTAGAATTCTCGATGGAGTGGGGTGAGTACAATTAATACTCATAATTAAGGAAGAGAGCTTGAGACAACTGCATGCTGTGATGTGGTTTCTCAGGGTCACAGAGCACAGAAGCAGCTGCCAAGGCTTCCTATTCCTTGAGGACAGGCAACTCAGGGGCAGGCTACTATTAAGCATGATCAAGACATGCTCCTGAAATTCTTAAAAGGTTTTGAAGGATGCTCTTCAAGGAAAAGATAAGGGAAATTCTGATGGAGTAAATTCTGAGTGTGGTAAATAGATACTTTCAACTTACTCAAGTATGTTGTATCTTGCTAAAGTTTCAGTGTCTTGGGAACAACACTAAATAGTTTTATTAATAAACAAAAGATTGGATTCTGGAGAGTCATGCAATTGGCAGACACACCAGCAGCCAGAAATAGAAGTTTTTGGACAAAATGGACCCTGCTGCTCTTTGTAATTTGGGCTTATGAAAATGCTAATTAAAAACACAGTAGATAATGGAGAATTGTGTATCAGCCACTACATTTTCTGTAAACTTGGGTGTTGGTGATCATGACTTGAGAAATTACAAAATGCCCTTTCACCTGCTCCTTATATGCTGTATCCTCTCCTCTTTCTCCTGTAAATCTTGGCATGTAAATGTGTCAAATCAAATAAATCATTAAATATATGAGATGTCTGATACATACTGGTCATTCTAAACTAAATGATCCAGTAGGAGATAAATGAAGACACCATCACAAAATTAATTTGTATCTAAGATCAAACTATCAAGTGATTTTTCTGAGTCTTCTTGAAGTACTGATCATCTGTTGGCTAAAATATTTTCATCTATTATTATACAGCACATGCATATTTTGAGTTATTTTTTCTTAGTAAATCGACGGCTACATACTTTAAAAAGTATGAAGTAAAGTCATTTTTTTCTCCTGGTTAAAAAAAAATACATGTCAAAAGCAAGGAAAATAAAAAACTCAATTAAAAAATGAGGAAAGTACCCAAATGGACATTTTTCAAAAGAAGACATATGGTAGTCAATAGGTTCAAAATGTTGTATATAACTAAAAATAATAATTTTTTTTTAAATCACTAGCCATTAGGGAAGGCAAATAAAAATCACAATGAGATATTATTTCACATCTATTCGAATGACTTTCATTAAAAAGATGACAGGTCAAGTGTTGGTGAGAATGCCAAGAAAAGGGAAACCTTGTACACTTGTTCATAGAATTGTAAAGCAGTTGAGCCATTAACCAGCCAAAATGGCTCATTCCTATAATCCCAATGGCTCAGCAGGCTGAGGCAGTTGGATAGCAAGTAGGAGGCCAGCCTATGCAACTTTGTCAGACATGTCGTTAAAAATAAAAAGGGCTGGGGATGTGATTTAATGTTAAAACACCTATGAGTTCATTCTCAGTACCCCAAAGAATAACAACAACAAAAAATTAGTTTAGTAATTATGGAAAACACTATGGAGTTTGTTCAAACAATTAAAAAAAGAACAACTATATGATCCAGCAATCTCACTTCTGGATCTATACCCAGAGGAATTGAAATGTATATGTTGAAAGATTATCGGTACTCCCATGTTCATTACAGCATTATTCATAATATCCAAAAATGGAAACAATCTACACTTCCATCAACAGATGTATTAATAAAGAAAATGTCGTACACATATACATAACCCATCCATAAAATATAAGAAAATCTTATTTGTGAAAATATGCATGAACCTGTAAGACATTGTGCTAAGTGAAATATACAAGAAGACAAATACTGAATGATCACATGTGTGATAAAACATAAAAACACTGAAGTCATGGAAGTAGAGTGCCATTGTGTTTGCCAGAGGCTGGTGATTTCCAGGTGTGGACTGGTGGACGAAGCTGTTGGTCAAAAGTCACCAAGTTATAGTCAGAAGGGTAAATAAATTTTGAGATTTTTTTTTGCACAGACAGGTGTCTGTAGTCAATGATACTGTATTATATATCTCAAAATGACTTAGTAAATGTGAAATCTCTCAATACAAAAAAAAAGGTAAGCCAATGTGGTGAAGTATAGGTTAATTTGCTGATGTGTGTGTGTCAATTATGACATATTGTATATGTATTATAACATTACATTGCAGCCCATAAATGTATAAAATAGCAATTTGTCATTTAAAAATAATTAGTAAAAATTTTTGTGAGCAGGGTTCTGGGAATTGAACCCCAGTTCTCATACATATGCTAGGCAAGTGCTCCACCACTGATTACACCCTAGCCTAGAAAAAAATTTTAAATTTGTCTGTGAAATTGATGATGTTCTCATTTTATACATGACAATAATAACTGATAATAAAAGTACTTCCTATGACCCATGCATAGTTCTGAGCCCCTTAAACATAATGATTTTCAAAGTCCTCAAAAGTGCTGCATTTTTACAAATTGAAGAAACTGTGGCATAGGTTTTAAAGTGTCTCTCATGGTTACAGAACTAGTGGATAATAGAGTTAGATTCAAACTTCAGTAGTCTGTTCTAGAAATGACATTATTAACTATGGCACATGAGAGGCAGAGAAAAACAGAATCTTGCTTGAAGTCAGATTTACGTAGGGACAGATATGGCTGAAAAAAATTCAAATTTGATGAAAACTGTAAAGCAAAATATCAGACTTTTCAAATCCAAACAAAACAACAAGAGCAACATGAATTTGTGAATTAAACACATTAAAATAAGTGCTAACTAAAAATAAAAAAGGCAGAAAAACATAAACACTGCATGCATATTATAAAGACAAGAACAACAGCTAATGCTCTGTTGGAAGGAAAAGACGGCAGGGGACAGTAAACAATATAAAGTACTATCACACACACACACACACACAAACTACCTGTCAAAATGGAATTCTATATTCACAATCAGCAAAACATCTCTCTAAAATGGAGGCCAAAGAAAGGCTTTCAGTCAATGATATGAAAAGACTGATTATGGCAATAAGAGTCAGGCATGGTAGTGTGTAGGTGTTGTCTGTTGAAAGCTTTATATGAATTATGTGTTTGTTTGAGCCAACATAAGGCAGTGAAGCTGCTTTTCTGGGAACTCCTGGGTGAAAGTCCCCAGTTTGAGAAAGCTCACATCATGCTGGCATCTGTCTTAGCTCACTGCTTCCTGGAGATGGGCATAACCTGCCAAGCACCAAAACAAGACTCTTCCCACATTGTAATGTTACCCTTACCTTTGATGAACTTCCCCTTACACAAAAGAATTGGGGCCTTTTGTAGTCATCCAGTTCCTCTCAGGGCAGGGAGACCCATTGGGCTCCCCACTTCTTTAATCTAATCTATGACTTTATTTCTTACTGATTATTTCAGACTTTTTATTTTCCCAGGCAACTCACTCCTCCTAGCAGGAACCTGCTCTGCCAGGGTTCTGGCTACCCTGTCATATCACCCAGCTACCCAGAAGGCCTAGTCAAGAGGATTGCTGGAGCCCAGGAATTTTAGACCAGTCTGGGGAACATAGTCTTGAAAGAAAAGAAAAGAAATACGAAAGAAGAAAAGAAACTGTGGAGAAAATTTTCAGGCATAATGAAAATTATAGTAAAGGTTTGGATCTACATAGAGGACTAAATAGCATCAGAAATGGTAAAAAATGTTAGAAAATATAAAGTCATTCTCTTTCTAATTTTAATCTTTTAAAAGAAAATTTAAAGTAAAATCAGTGTACTTTGGGATTTAAAAGATAACTAGAAATAAAATGTATGAACAAAAAAGTCTGGACAGAATCTATGGGAATACCTTGGTCTTCATGGGAGATCCGCTCCTGGATATTGTCATGGTTTAGGTATGAGGTGCCTTCAAAAGTTCATGTGTGAGATAATGCAAGAAATTTAGAAGTGAAATGATTGGATTATGAGAGCCTAAACCTAATTAATGCATTAATTCACTGATAGGGATTAATTGAGTGGTAACTAGGGATTAACTGAGTGGTAACTATCAGCAGGTAGGGTGTGGCTGGAGTAAATGTGTCCCTGGGGTCATGCATTTGGGGTGCATATTCTGTTCCTGGTGAAGAATGTTCTCTCTGTGTGGTGCCATGTCTAAGCTACTTTCCTCTGCCATACCTTTTTGCCTCCATGATCTACCTTCACCTTGGGCCCAGAGCAATGGAGCAGGCTGTCAATGGACTGAGAATGCTGAAACCATGAGAGCCAAATAAAATTTTCCTCCTCTAAAATTATATTTGTCAGTTCTTTGTGTCACAATGGTATAAAAGCCAACTAAAACAGGTAAGGAAATCTGTGGATGCTCAAGTCCCTTATATAACATGGCATATAGCATTTGCATATAATCTACATATATCCTCACTAGATTACTTATAATACCTAATACAATGTAAATACCATGTAAATAATTGTCCTGCTACACTGTCAAGGCAATAATGACAAGGCAAAGGATCTGCACATGTTCAATGCAGACACAATTTTCTTTCAAATGCTCTTGATTGGTAATTGGTTAAATTTGCAGATGCACAGCCCAGGGACATAAAAAAGCTAATTATATTTTTTGGCTTTTATACTTTTATCCTTTTATAGATGTGAAATTATGTAGTATTATTTAAAGGTAGACTATATCAAGTTGAAGTTTTTCACTTTGAACTTTGAATTAATAATTGAAATAACAAAACAAAGGGATATATTGAATAAACCAATAATGAAGATAAAATGCAAGCATAAAAATTTCCTGAAATTTCCTCATAGTAATAGGAAGAAAAAAAAACTGGAAAAAAAATAACCCTGTCTTTAATTATAGACAACATATTTGTCAGTATAGAAAATTTCATATAATCTATAAGATGTTTATATACAGTAATCAAAAAAGTCTGGTGTTGGCATAAAGATGATTGATCAAGAAAACAAAACAGAGTCCAGTGACAGACCCACACAGACACATTAAATTGATGTTCAGCATAGGTCCCAAAGAAATTCAATAAGAAAAGCACAATCTACCCATCTCCCTCAAATAAACATGGTCTTTATCTCAAACCACATGAACAGATAAACCAAAGATGGATGAGACTGAAATGTAAAAGCTAAAATGATAAAACTTTTACAAGAAATCATAGAAAGAAGTAGTTATTATTTGATTTTTACAAAAAGTTTTCAAAAAAAACTCACAATAGACTTTATAAAAATTAAAGTTTTTACTTTTAAAATAATCTGATTGGCTGGACATGTTGGCACTTGATTGTAATCTCAGAGACTCTGGACACTGAGGCAGGAGAACCACAGGATTGAGGCCAAGTTCAGCAACTTACCAAGACTCCATCTCAAAATAAAAAAGAAAATTGCCTGGGCATGTAACTCAGTGGTAAGTCACTTCTGTATTCAATCCCCAGTACTAAAAACAAACAAAAAATCTAAACAAAAACCCATTTGCATAAAAGTTTTGCAAAACACATATTTGACTCTGTACTCATCTAGAATATAAAAAGAACTTTAACAATTCATTAAGAAGACAACAGTGTCAATTTTAAAAAATCGACACTGTACCTAAGAAGGTATGAGAATGAGATGCAAATGGAAATTCATTCCATGCCATTAATGTTTAGAGATGTGTAAATAAAATGGCAAGGAGATGTTACCATATCACCACCAGAATAACAGAACAGGCCAAAAAAAAAAAAACTAATATGACAATGTTGTAATGGTAAATATGTGGAAAACTGGGATTTTCTTTCACTGATGGTGGAAATATAAAGTGGTACCTTCATCTTGGAAAAATATTTGTAAATATTTTAAAAATTCAAGTATGTACCCAACATACACATCTGACCATTTCACATCTAGGTATTTACTTAAAAGAAATAAGAGCACCTTTCCACATTGCCATCAACCTCGGACATGTATGCTTACTGCAGATTTAGTTGGAAACAACACAAATATCTGTAAGAAGAAAACAAACACATTGATCCTTTTAAACCATTGAAAGGAATTTTGCTCTATCATAAAAAAGAACTGGGTTATTGAAACAGCCATACGAATAGATCTCAAAATAATTGCTGAATAAAATAAGCCAGGCAAAGTAGAATATATGGAATATGGTTCCATTTAGAAACAATTCTAGGACATACAAATTAAAGACAAATTAGATCGCTGTCTTCTTCTGGATAGGCAATGGGCAGAAAGGAGAGGGAGGAACTAGGAAGGGGCACAAGGAGCAGGTGTAGTGTCACATACTTGTAATCCCAGGTCTCAGGAGACTGAGGCAGAAAAATTGCAAATTCAAAACAGGCTTGGCAACTTGATGAGACTGGGTTGGAAATGTAGCTTAGTCGTAAAGCAACCCTGGATATTGCAAAAACAAACTAAAAACCAAACAAAAACAAAATCAGCAGTGGCAAAAGGGTTAGGAAACTTTGGGAGTGAGGAGATATATCATTATGTTGATTGTGGTGTTTGTTTTGTGGGTATATATTTATCAAATTGTGTATAGGAACTATCATTTAACAGAGGTAAAAACTAAATAGTTCAGTGCCTGAGTTAAAAAATAGCCCGTTAAGAATATGTTATAATATGATCTGTGACAAAAATAAACACAGGCTACTTTGGGTCACAGGGTAATCTAATGTAAAACACTATTAATAGCACCATTTGACTATATCTTTAAATTTCTGTTTCTATATGGAGAATAGCTCAATTGTGCCTTTTAATTTCATATTCAGCATTTTACAGTTAGTTTATTTGGCAATCAAATTTTTCAACATCTTCCAGTAATATTTTGAGAAATTTTAATGATTTACTTAAACATTAGCATATGAGTTTTCATTTCTAGCATACTTTTTAAAAAGACCATCACTAAAAAAATTCTTAAAATATTCAATGATGACAGAAGCCTCTATTCCCAAAACCATTACAAAAGGAGATATATTTTTGGAAAGGAGTGATATATACTAAGCACTGTGAATTTAATAGCTAATATGGGGTATTGGAGGAAATACCAACACATGTTGAAGTTTCTTCACTTTCCTTGGTCTGTTAATTAATTACCCATCTATTTTTTCCCACTGCTGAAATGTTCAGTATTTGCTATTAATCATTAAATTGCTTTAAAATATAAGAATTCTGCTTAAAAAATATTTTACAGATTAATTCCATCAATGGAAGGAAGCCTATAAGGAAAAACTGAATATTATTCTCTTTTATGTTGCCCTGTTTCTAAGAAGTGGGAAAAGTTTAGAAGTTTAGCTTACTAGTGAAAGTTCTCTTAACGTGAAAATCACCCCCAGAATATTAACTATGTCTTTCATGTGTACTTCCGAATTGATAATAGGAAAGATTTTGTTTCATTGAATATCTCCTTTATTACTCATAGATGCATTTTATTCTCACTGCATTTCAAAGTCTTTATAGTGACTTACATTAGCTCTCTTATATACAGATAATATTTTAAATATAATAATGTCCTTTAAATAGATAATATTTTATATATAATAATGTCCTTTAAATATTAGTTATGAGTAGAATATATTTTTGAATAGAGTAGAATCTATACTGTAAAGCTATCCTGGCAAACCACTTTGGAAAATGAAGAATATTTAAGAAAAATCCTACATTAAAAATAGTAAAGTTCAATGTCCCTTCCCTTTAGAAGAAAAGAACATGCAGAGATTGTGATAAGATGCTTGCATACTATATTCAAATATTCTGTATTTCTTCTTCCCTTGCTTGCTCTCTTTAGTGACGGGCATCCCCAGAAAGTGTGCCGAGGTTGATTAGTGACATCTGAATTGATCACAGACAAGAGATTTGGCAATATTCCACAGGTCACATTGTTTTGTGAGAGGTTATATTGCATCTATTGGTGAGTGTTAAAAGACTTCTTCAAAGGATATAGATTTTTTTCTTTATTTCCCCAGAGACAAAGTTTCAATAATTCATAATGTTGAACTGTGAATTACTAAAAGTCTTCGTAGTTGTTATAGGATTGCTGCAACTTCCAATCTTCTTCTGTACTTAAATATATATTTTTATGTTTACATTTTAGAATGCTTATTCACTGAAAAAGAAGAATCCTGTCCATCATTTCTTTTAAGGGAGCTGGAAGAGAGTGTTAAAACACCTTCCACTTGGAAGTCAGTATTTATAACACATATTCCTAGCTATTTCTTCTTTTCCCCAGATAAAAGTCTCCTACTGAGTTTGGCTGTAGAAAATAGGTTTTGAAGGCTATATTTTGCTCTTCTGACACCAGGTCAGATTCTGAATATGAAACTGGCCTTGAAGCCTAAGTTAAAATCACTGTTATTTTTCAAAATGTGAAGTTGATGTTAAATTATTGCATTGCTAATCAAAGGAGAAAAACCATAAACACACACATATGCACCCATATATAGTTTGTTGGATTTTTGTCAAAACTGATTTACTACTTCAGGATGAGGGGTGAGGCAAGGTCAAGATAGCCTGTATGAGAAGAGCATATACTTAAACCAATGAAGGACTTGTTAAATGATACCTGGCAAGCCGCCATGGCTGGGAGATGTCAGTAGGCTTTGTTGTCACTCACTGGAGGTTATGAGGCCTGGCAATCATTACTTTGTCTCCCAAGTGGCAAGTGTTAAATGTTCTACAGAAATAGGATGTGTGGTAACTTTATTAATGGGATTAATCCAAAAACATTATGGAATAACACAGGAATGATTCTAGAATTTGAAGTTTATTTATTTATTTATTTTGTACCAGGAATTGAACTCAGGGGCACTCAACCCATGTGCCACATCCCCAGCCCTATTTTGTATTGGATTTAGAAACAGGTTCTCACTGAGTTGCTTAGCGCCTCACCATTGCTGAGTCTGTCTTTGAACTGGTGGTCCTCCTGTCTCAGCCTCCTGAGTTGCTGGGATTACAGGTGTGCACCACCATACCCAGCTGAAGTCCATTTTTAATTTTATTTCTATTTAAATTGTTTTTGGCTCATAAAACTATGCAATCTTAAACATATTTACCTAGCTTATCTGAACCTCTTCTTTTCCATCTGTAAAATTATGATTATAGTCTAATCTCCAAGCATGAATACCAACTTTAAATGAATGAGTTAAAGTGTATAGGATTCTTAGCATAGAACCAGGAGCATAGGGA
>NW_026000242.1:30434158-30450348 GCF_001458135.2 Marmota marmota marmota | reverse complement strand
ACCAACTCATCTGCTGGTATGAAGAGATTTGATGGAACACAGATTTTGGCTGTATGCAAATAGACCACTTAAGAGAGAGTCATCACACTGAATTCTATACACTCAAAGGCTTGCTACTTTTCCATATGCTCTGCAAGTGTTAAGAACAAAAATATGAAGGCAAAGCTTCTTTAAGAGTCTATGTACAGGTCTGCAATTGGACCTTCTTCGGCTTGTGCTCAAAGACTATCAACAACAAAACATTCAACTGTGCTATACTATTATTTAGGCAATAAAAAAACAATACACACACACATATATGTGTGTGTGTCTCTCTATATATACAATTACTTCAATATTTTAATATTGAAAAACGAGTTAAGTGAATGGAAGATCAAAGAAAATATTTAAAGAGGAAATGACTTCAATGCATTGCACATAGCAATTTAAGAAATATTAAAAATGTTTATATGACCACCCTGTCTCTATATTTTCTGTCTACAGACAATATATAGAGAAAAGTTATATTCAATATATAGAAAAGTTACATTCAAAATAAGACAAAAAAGGAATGTATATTAGCCTGTTTTGTGTTACTATAATGAAATACCTGAAGTTGGATAACTTGTAATGAAAGAGATTTATTTACCTCATAGTCTGGATGCTGAAGAGCATTGCACAGGCTCTAGTAAGATACCCCTGACTCTGTCATATCATGGCGGATGACAACATGGCAGGATCATGAACAAGAGAGAGTGATTACATGACAAGACAGAATCCGAGCAAAGGGAGGAGGCTAACTAACTCACTCAGGGTGCCATGAAAACTACCTCAATCTCTTCTAAGGGTGTCGCTTCCCATGAAATAGTGACTTCTCTTCAGGTCTCACCTCTTAAAGGGCTGCTACATCTAAATATCACTACCCTGGAGGCCAAGCTTCCAACATGAACCTTGCCTAATGAACCACATCCAAACCATAGCAGAATGTGAATTAGCACCAATAAGACATCTGAACTGTAGAAATCACTCCTTCACAATTTGTTGTAGCTGTAAACATTGCTATAGGTTTCATAGCTTTGAATTGTTGTTGAATTTACATTAAATTAAAATAGATCCAGCCATTCGCCTGCCAATTCATGAGAAAGCAGTGTTTATTTTTGGATTTTTCTCACCACCCCCAAAATCTTCTTGAAAACCTTAGTTTAGTTCTTGCCTACAACTAACTTTGAGTCAATATTTGAATATAAACTTACACCTGTTCACTCAAGTCTGACTGTCTAACTACTATATGGTCTGTGTGATCCTTATCACCACTATGTCTATTTTAGTAGTGTGGAACTCTTTCTCTGTTGACACCAATACCATAATCTTGTCTTCATTTAATGTACTGTGGTAGTTTGGAAATTCCTGTAAAATGAGGGGAAGAAAGGTTTTTCCCTCTCTTTATTATGTTCCAACTTGGGAATCCTGCTGTCAGACTGTCTGGTCCTCAAAATTATCTGCAGGTGCAATTCCTTCTATTTAAACACAAAATCAGATGGGAAAGGACTTTTAATTCTCTATGTACATTTACTTTCCATATGACATAGTCCAGTGCCATGAATTTAAATGTAATCTATATGCTGATAGGTTCCAAATGTATAACTTCAGCCTCATTCTGTCTGAGGACTTGCAAATTCAACAGCCCACTTAAATACCGTCAAAGGCCATTAATCTCAGTGTTTCTGACACCGGCCCTTGTTTCCACATCTATTATTTCACATTTCAAGAAATGGCACGTCCACTGTTTTTTTCTTTTCACCTTTTTAGTTGGTGCATTACAGTTGTACATAATGATGGAATTTCTTGTTACATATTCATACATGCTTTTACAATATAAAAATATCATTTGGCCACTATTGCTCCCTAGCACTTTGCACCTCTCTCCCCTCCTTCCATCTCCTGACTCCTTTCCTCTACTGATCTCGATTTGGCACCTCCACTTTTCTTGCTTTTCAATTGTTCTGGCCAAAACTTTTAGTGTTCTCTGAACTGCTCTTTCTCTCACTAAGTCTATTCCTTCCAACCTCCTATTCATGTGGTCTTTAAAAATTCATCCAGAACCTCATCACTTTTCATTCAGCCATCTTCGCTGCAATCACTCCATTCAAACTGTTATTTCTCACCAGTCTCAGTTCTGTATCTGTCAGTTGTCCACATCATAACTCAAGAGAGTTCCTTTAAGAAACTACTGTGAATAACAGCAGTTTCCTCCTCAGTGCTCTATTTTGGCTTTCCTGTTGTTCAAAGTGTGCTGCTAAGGCCTGCATGGTCTGACCTGTGTGGTTTCTGCCCATTACCTCTTTGACTTCAACTCCTGCAACTATCTTCCTTAGACTAGTGGGCCAGTCATCTCTGCATGACTTGCTCTTGTACTCTCCTTATAGTTCTGATTAAATATCTTGTTACTAGGGGGAACTTCGCAGACCACATTAAGTCAAATAGCACACAGACTGTCTTTCTTAATTTCCCTTAACCTGCTTTGTTCTTCACAGAATTTAGAGCCCAACTGTTTGTATTATAGCTCAACCATTTAGGAATTATCAATTTGACACAAACATTTAATATCTCTTTGCCTCATTTCCCTCATCTGTAACATTAAAATATTAATAGTATCTTTCTCATAGATGACATAAAAAGAATAATGTACTTAAAGAACATTAACCATATTTGGTATACAGTGTTACATGAGTCTTTACTATTATTACTATTATTTTATTATTAATATTCACAGTGCATATCAACTAACACATTATATATTTCTTTACATATTTAGCCTATCAGAATGTAAGTCTATGGAGAAACTTTAGTTTGCCCACTGTACAACTCCCAGTGCTTTTAGTAGTTCCTGGAACATGGTGGGAATTCCATTAATATTTTCTGGATGAAGGAAGGAAAGTGACAATATTGGGGTAGAACTTTATTTATAGGTTAGTCCTAGAACTGGTGATACCATTGATAAAAATAAATTTTCCATAAAGACCAAGAAAATTAATGTTTCATTTGAACTTCTCTAACTATTCACCAGGAGAATTTCTGCAAAGTACACTAAAAGCAAATGCATGAAATCATGAATGCATCAAATATTTTTGATTAGTCACTCTCGTGATCCCAGAGAGTTGGGATGTGGACCACCCACAGTGATCTACCTGTTTTCTGTCTCAAGACAAAGTGCATTCATCTTTTATATTACTGGCAAATTATAAAGTTATGCAAGTTCAACACGTTCAGTTTCCTGCTATGTTTGCTATGTCTCACTCTGTCTCAAAAACATCTGTGATTATTCTCCATCTTCTTAGTCCCATTCTTCTGAACTGTTTTCTTATTCACAGAAGCTGATAGTTTGAACCACTAATCCAAACCTCCTTCTGCCAACAAGGGCAAAATATGAGTTCTAATGAGCATGAAGTCCACCACAAATATTGAGATATCTAGGTTCCAGGAGGGTCAGAGACTCAAAGCTATCCATGGGGTCCATAACTTGGCATACTGATAATGTCATAGGCTTAAGTAGATAATGCCAACAGGGTGAGAAACTTTCTCTTTTTTACTTTTTTTTTTTCATCTCATTGAACTTTCTTTTGTTTCTCTATAATCACTTAGAAAATAAGAGTGAAATAGTTAAATTTCAATAGGATTCTCTCTCATGGATACTTCTGAACCATATCCTCAAAAGACAAGGTAAATGCTGAAGAGACAGAAATCAAATTGCTGCTCATTGTGTTTTTTTTTTCCTTTCTCAGAGGAAACTTTAATAATTTCTACTCATACCTTTGAAAAAGCTTAAAAACTAATTTACAGCTACGCAAATTAGAATTAAAGTTAGATGGATATCTTTCATTCCCTAAAATGATATTGAATATTTAAAATGTTATGTGAATCTCAGGTGCCCTTGCTCTCTCTGAAGATAACCTGAAATTTGCCTTCTTTCTAGTAGAAAATAGGTTTTAAGTGATCTCTGAAAAAGCTTCACACTACTAGATAAAAAGACTTCTTAATAAATCAATAAATCAGAAAGATTCTAAAGTGTCAGAAAAATAAACAGAGAAAATTCTATTATCTTCTGAGTATTTGTACAAATCTAAGCCAACCAAGTCATTTGTCAGTAAGTCAAATGCCATTTTTTCAATTCACTAAATTACTTGACCCTCTCAAGTAATGGAAAAGATGGATTAAGAAAGGATCTTTTGGGGCCACTTCAAAAATGATTTCTGCACAGAACCACATGAATTAGAAATTTGACTGAAGAAGCATAGATTTTTGGTACGTAGGGAATTTCATTGACTCTCATATAAAATTTTTGAACTCTTCATTCTTAAATTTTTTTTCCTGATATAAACATAGATGTAGCATGTTTTCCAAAAAATACCACTGTCATTTGTTTATACTGCAGTGAGGGGAGACTGTGAAGCATCCTGTCATTCTCCTCAAATTAAAGATAAAAAACTGAGGTTCATATGGTTTAAGTGACTTGTCCAAGGTTAGATTAGACAGGTAGTGAAGGCTGAGATTAGCCTTGAACACAGGCCATCAGCTTCCAGGGCCTGCACCACACACTAAATTATGGCACTTTTCTATAAAATACAGTCCTCCAAAATCATAGAGTGTTCATCTTTTTCTATTAAATAAGCCAGTAACTCATGATAAAATTGGAGTCGTTATCTGACAGATATTTTTATATCAACATTATGGTCATCGGGCTGAGGTTGTGGCTCAGTGGTAGAGCACTTGTCTAGCATATGTGAGGACCTGGGTTCGATCCTCAGCACCACATAAAAATAAATAAATAAAATAAAGGTATTGTGTTCAACTACAACTAAAGAATAAATATAAAAAATTATTATGGTCATCATAATCCTGTACTTCATATTTAAAACACATATGGTTCCAAAAAAATGATTTTAAATGAAGAAAATGAGGTCCTTTAACTATTAATTAGAATATTAATAAAGTTCTAAGATTATATTTACTGCAAATTGCTAAAGGAGGTAAAACATATGTGCAATTAAATATGTGTATATACAGATATATGTTTAATTACCTTTTATTGTGAAATAACTATAGATTCACATGTAGTTGTAAAACACACAGAAATTTTATGTGTACTGTACTCACTTTTCTCTGAGAAGTGTTCATCTTCTAGAAATTTTAGAATACTGTCAAGACAAGATTTCCTCTGTAACAGTAGCCGACAGTAGCCGATTGCTACTGTTAAAAAAGAAATTACCACAACTCAGTGGCTGAAACCAACACCAGCCGAATCTTAGAGTTCTAAAGCTCCAAAGTTTGAGATGGATCCCACTGGACTAAAATCAAGGTGTCAACAGGCCATTTCTTTTTTTCTGGAGTTTATAGGGAAGAATCCATTTTTTTGAATTTTTGGGCTTCTGCAGGCTTCGGCTCTTAATGTTCTTCTATCTTCTAAGGCAACAATGTTCCACTGATCTTTCTTACATCCTGTCACTGTGACTCTGATTGCTTTGTCACATTTAAAAGATTCTTATAATTACATCTGACCCACCCAGATAATTTTTTTCTTTTAAGGTAAGTTGATTAGCAATCTTAATTTCATCTGCAACTTTAACTTTAGCTGTTAACCAAACAATATAATATATCCCCAATTCCAGGAGATTGGCACATGGATACCCTTTGGTAATTTGGGGGAAGGTGGGTGGTCTTTTGCCTTCACCCTCATGTACCATCATACTAAACGCCCTCTTCCCTCTTTACTCTCTACCTTAACTTTTGAGAAACAATAATTGTGTATTCATTTTTACAATTTTGTCATTCTAAACATATTAAATATGTAGGATGAGGCAGCTGATAACTTTTGGGATTGGCTTTTTTACTCATCATAGTTATTTGGATAATTGTTCAATTTGTTTTTTCTGTAGTTCATTTCTTTTTAATTGCTAAGTAGTATTCCCTGAGTAGTATAACCTAGGTTATGCATCTCCATTGTGATTTTTTTAAACAGTCATTTTCAAAAGAACAACTAGTTCTTTCTTATTTCTGACTATTCAAATAAAACTGCCATGAACATTAATGTATAAGTTTTTACAGGAACATAAATTTCAATTCCTCTTGAATAAATTCTCAGAGGGCAATGACTGTGATGTATAGTAGATGCAGGTTTGATATTGCCAAACTGTTCTCCAGAGTTACAGTCTCCTCAGCACCATTTTAGTGATATGATTTCCCCCAATCTTGCCCACATTTGGTATTGTCACTATTTGCAATTCAGCCATTTTGTTGTGTAAGAAGTGATTTCTCAGTGTGTTTTTAATTTCCACTTCCCTATGGCTCAAGGTGATAAACATGTTGTTATTAATTTATTTATCACGTGCATATCTTCTTTCATGAAATGTCTTGTTCATATCTTTGTCCATTCTCTAAATGAACTTTAACTATTGATTTTTGAGAGTTCCATTTATATTTTATAACTAGTCCACAGTCAGATGTGTGATTTGCAAGTATTTTCTCCCATCATTATCCTGCCCTTTTTTCTTTTTTATTGCTGACAAATAACAGGGTCCTTGGCACAGCCCTCACTTTTGTTTTTTTGATTGTGATGAAGTAAAATATATCAGATTTTTTCTTTTTCTTTTATAGATCATGCTTTTGGAGTTGAATTTAAACTTCTTGACTTTTAAAATTCTAAAGATTTGGGAGGAGGAGCCCAGCCTAGGCAGACCACGTGGCCCAGAGAGGGGGCACAGCCACCCGTTGGCGCGGTAGACAGACCACCCCAACTGGAGGAGGGGCCCAGCCACCACCTGTGCAGTAGGCAGACCACGCGACCCAGAGAAGGGGCCCATCCTACACCTGAAATTCAGTTTTCTTCAAGCTACCAGAAACAGTATGCCTTTCATGAAACTAATGACTATATTTATAAATGATAATCGAAACCAACATTTGTAGACATAGAGTCTAGCTATAAATGTAGTAATAAGGAAAACGTGTGCTTTGATGATGTACTATTGATATTGGGAACTGTTAACATTGTCTTTCTCCACAAAAGGGAGACTTTGCAACTATACAAGAGCAATATAAATATATAGGGGGAAAATCAATAACACAACAGTTTCACCAAGCAGAAAGAAATGTGAGCAGTATGAAAAGACAAGGAAAGAAAGGACCACAAGCAATGCAGGTCAACTCAACTTTAAAAGAGGTAATATCTGCAGCAGATGGAATGTCAGATAAAGAATTCAGGATATACATTCTTCAGATGATCTGGAGTCTCAAGGAAGACATTAGACAGCAAAATCAGACAATGAAAGATCACTTTGACAATGAATTACATAAACAAATCCAAGAAGCAAAAGATCAACTATACAGGGCAATAGAGGTTATAAAAAACAAACAAACAGAAATCCTAGAAATGCAGGAAGCAATAAACTAAATTAAAAATTCAAATGAGAGTACTACCAGCAGAGTAGAACACTTAGAAGATAGAACACCAGACTATGAAGACTAAGTTATTTCAACTTGAAAAGAACATTGACAGCTCAGCGAGACTGTTAAGAAACCATGAGCAGAACATCCAAGAAATATGGGATAACATAAAGAGACCAAACTTAAGAGTTATTGGGATACAGGATGGTATAGAGGTCCAAACTAAAGGAATGAGCAATCTGTTCAATGAAATAATACGAGAAAACTTCCCAGAATTGAAGAATGAAACAGAATTCCAAATCCGAGAAGCCTACAGGACACCGAATGGGCAAAATCATAAGAGATCCACACCAAGACACATTATAATGAGGATGCCCAACATACAGAAAAAGGAGAGAATTTTAAAAGCTACAAGAGAAAGGAAGCAGATTACATTTAGGGGTAAACCAATCAGGATAACAGCTGATCTCTCAACACAGACTCTGAAAGCTAGAAGATCCTGGAACAACATATTTCAAAGCTGAAAGAAAATGGGTTCCAACCAAGAATCGTGTATCCAGCGAAATTAAGCTTCATGATGGAAGATGAAATTAAAACCTTCCATGATAAACAAAAGTTAAAAGAATTTGCAGCTAGAAAACCAGCTCTTCAAAACATCCTTGACAAAACATTATAGGAAGAGGAAATGAAAAATAACAATGAAAACCAACAGCGGGAGGTAGTACAGTAAAGGGAAAAAATACTCAAAGAGGAAAAGCAAATCATGTTAAGTAACATAAATAAATAAATATGTCTGGAAGTACAAACCATATCTCAATAGCAACCCTAAATTAAACAATAAGAGAACAAATAACCCAATCAACAAATGGGCCAAGGACCTGAACAGACACTTCTCAGAGGAGGATATACAATCAATCAACAAGTACATGAAAAAATGCTCACCATCTCTAGCAGTTAGAGAAATGCAAATCAAAACCATCCTAAGATACCATCTCACTCCCAGTAAGACTGGCAGCCATTATGAAGTCAAACAACAACAAGTGCTGGCGAGGATGTGGGGAAAAGGGTACACTTGCACTTTGCTGGTGGGACTGCAAATTGGTGCAGCCAATTTGAAAAGTAGTATGGAGATTCCTGGGAAAGCTGGGAATGGAACCACCATTTGACCCAGCTATTCCCCTTCTCAGACTATTCCCTAAAGACCTTAAAAGAGCATACTATAGGGAAACTGCTACATCGATGTTCATAGCAGCACAATTCACAATAGCTAGACTGTGGAACCAACCTAGATGCCCTTCAATAGATGAATGGAAAAAAATGTGGCATTTACACACAATGGAGTATTACTCCGCACTAAAAAATGACAAAATCATGGAATTTGCAGGGAAATGGATGGCATTAGAGCAGATTATGCTAAGTGAAGTTAGCCAATCCCTAAAAAACAAATGCCAAATGTCTTCTTTGGTATAAGGAGAGCAACTAAGAACAGAGCAGGGAGGAAGAGCATGAGAAGAAGATTAACATTAAACAGGGATGAGAGGTGGGAGGGAAGGGGAGAGAGAAGGGAAATTGCATGGAAATGGAAGGAGACCCTCATTGTTATACAAAATTACGTATAAGAGGTTGTGAGGGGGAAGGGAAAAAAAAAACAAGGGAGATAAATGAATTACAGTAGATGGGGTAGAGAGAGAAGATGGAGGGGAGGGGGGAGAGTAGAGGATAGGAAAGGCAACAGAATACAACAGACACTAGTATGGCAATATGTAAAAACTTGGATGTGTAACAGATGCGATTCTGAAATCTGTATATGGGGTAAAAATGGGAGTTCATAACCCACTTGAATCAAATGTATGAAATATGATTTGTCAAGAGCTTTGTAATGTTTTGAACAACTAATAATAAAAAAAAAATTCTAAAGATTTTCGTCCATTTATTTCTAGAAGTGTTATCGCTTTACATTTTTTTTAAGTTTGTGATTTGTTTAGAGTTAATTTTTGTAAAAGTCTGAAATTTCAGGTTGAGGCTCCCTCTCCCCAAGGATACCCAGATATTTCCACACTTGTTTGGACAGATTACCCTTTCCCATTGAATTGCTTTTGCAGCTTCTTCAAAAATCAGTTGGGTGTATTCATGCAGCTCTTTTTCAGAATACTCTATATTATTCCCTTGATTTATGTGTTCATCCTTCACTAGTCACACAGTCTTAGTTGATAACGTGTGAGTGTAGAGATGTTTTGGTATTTATTCTTTTGAGGTCTGCAATATCTGTAGTGATAACCCATTTCACTTCCAATACCAGTAATTTGTGTCTTCTCTCATTTCTTCTCAGTCAGTCTTGGTGGAAGTTGGTCAATTTTATTGATCCTGTCAAAAAATCAACTCTTTCCTTCATTGATTTCCTGTTATGATTTCTCTATTGTTTTTGATTTAAATTTTATTGTTTTTCTCCCCAGCTTAAAAAATTATTGATTTCTGCCTTTATCTTTGTTATTTCCTTCTTTCTGCTGAGTTTTGTTGTTTGTTTTGTTTTTCTTCTCTACTTATCTAGGTCCTAGGTTTAAAAATGCATAATTGGATAATTAATAACAATTTAAAATTAATCACTCATATTGTTAGCCTCTTTATTTGCAGAGAACCTAGGCATGCATCTTTAAGGGATGAATTCCACTGGGTGATCGATGGAACAAATTTGACACCACCACCTAACTTAGAGAAATTCAGAGGGACTCTTCTAGCTCCTGAGCTCCCTGTAGGGATAGACAAAGCTGTCATTGGAGCTGCACTGAAATTGCTTTTTTTCTGTATTTATTTTTGTTTTTTCCTGTGATAATCTTCTTCTTTCCACTCTTGAGTGCTTGTCCCTGAGGATTGGCCACAATAAATACCCCATGATAAATTCCATATTAGTGCCTCTTCTTGGGGACACTAACATGTGAGAGTTTGATAGTGGTCTATTTACTAGAGTAGCCTAATTTTTATTTTTAATATTGATAAGCTTTAATTTGTTTGCAACATATTAATTGAGCCTTCAATTTAATCAAATTCTCACTTTTATTTGATCTTATTTCCATTTCTTTTGCATGCTGATATTCACTCCCATTTTTTAATTTTTCTATTTGTTAGGGAGACAGGCAGTGCTATTTTATTCCTTTTGCATTGATGATAGTCTCTTACATTCTTTTTTATTTATTTGTTGATATTCTGGTTGTTTCATTTCATAAGCTTAAATATTCAAGAGTTATTGTAAATTTTGTTCTTCTAAATATTATTAAAAGAAACAAGAATTCTCACTCTGTTTTCTATATTACCAAACACTATCTAGTATTTGGCTCTATTATTATTGTTATTATTATTATTATTATTATTATTATTATTATTATTATTATTTTGAGATACTGGGGATTGAACTCAGGGAGACTCAACCACTAAGCCACATCCTGAGCCCTGTTTTGTATTTTCTTTAGAGACAGGGTCTCACTGAGTTGCTTAGTGCCTTACTTTTGCTAAGGCTGGCTTTGAACTCAATACTCCTGCCTCAGCTTCCCAAGCTGTTGGGATTACAGGAGTGTGCCACAGTCTCATTAATTTTAATCTAAAATGAATCATTATTATGCTTGTATACAGGCACTATTTATTTACATTTATGCACATTTACCTTTCTCTTCTGTTCAGTATTCTTTAGTGCCTTGGAACTTTCATCTCTGATCTTTACCCCTTTGTCTAAATGCACCTGTTAGGTTCTGTTGTCTCAGGTTCTTCGACATTGACAGCTGTCTTGAATGTGAGCTCACAGCATTATTGTTTTACCTTCATTTGGGGTCTCTGTGATTCCTCATCTTTCTTATCAAGAAAACAAGGCATTATTTATGTGTTTCATTTTTTGTTTGTTTCAGTAATAGTTTGTATAAGAAAGAAAATATGAATGGTAGTTGAAGCATGTTAGCTTTTAGATCCATGGTAGCATTTTTAGACAAATGTCTACATTTTAGGTTAGTGGCATTTAGTACACAAATAAGATAACAAAGCAGGATGCTGTTTTCAGCCTAACTCCTCATCTAGGACCATGCTCTTTCAAGTTATGACATCAAAGACTGAGGAATGTTTTAATGAGGAACTGTAGTCTTTGCTTTAAAATTGTTTCACTATAGAATCCTTTCTTCTACACCTCCTATAATAGCTTTCTGAATAGCCACTGGAAACATATTTTAAAGTTATATGTTATGGTACACTAAGAAGACATAGAGAATAGCGTTTTGTCAATCATAAACACACACACACACACACACAATTCCAGTGTTTCTGGCCAAATTGCAATTTACAGACATAATTATGTTATAGAAGTTAAGAACTCTGAGCTACTTGACCCTGGAAAGATTAGCTCTCCTTTTTAAAAAGATATTCAGACAAGAAAACTCCATAAATATCTTCTACCTAGTAATGTACAATTTTTTCTTCTAATGAAGAAAGAGTTTCTGTGATTCATCCAAAGACAGAATAATTTTCTGTGTCAAAGTATTCATTCCTTGGTTTATCTGTATTCTAAAATGCTTTAGTTCTATCAGAAACGTTCCAGTTTTTAAAAAGTTTAACTTTTGTTTTGAAATGAGAAACTCAAAGAATATATCAAAGCATATACATGTATATTCATGATTAGTTTACTTCACACAAACGTGTGTACTAGACACAAACACAGGAAAGCAAAAACAGAGAGGACGGAATTGTTAGTTCTGGAATACTTTATAATTGGAAATGTTTGACATTTCTAGTAGTTGCTTAATATGATAAAATAATTATAAATACCCCAATGGCCTTTTATCATCTGATTTTGACTGTAATAAGCATTAAATTGAACTTCGTTTGACTTCCGTAAGAAGTAACTGTTTTCCTCAAATATATAAAAACGTAAGAGAAACAATAAAATTTTAGGGTTAAAAGAGTGTTTAGAATACTCAAACTTGCATTAATGCCGTACATACATTGTTTTTCTTTTTTTCTTTCTGAACTATTACGTTTGGGCATCTGGGGATTTCTCCACCTAGCTAATTAGGTTTGTGGTAAACATAAGCTTAGAATTACATTTTACAAAAAAACAAAACACAGTAACTTTCTTCTCAGTATTTTAAAGACAAAAAAATATATATATATGCTAAAGGAACTCTAGCTTCTTAACCTGCAGAGAGCTATTCTTCTCTGGGGTGAACTTTCTCTGATACATTAAATTAAAAGTTTTGCTATGGAGTTAAAAACAAAGGTGACCTTGTTTTCCAGCTAATTTCAGAAAGGATTTTATCCTTGAATATTCCTTTGTGTTCTTACTTATGAATAAAATTTTTAGTCACTCTGGTAGCTTTAAATTCATAAATTTATAGAGAAATATCCACTGTTATAAAAAGCAGAAAATCAAGAAAGGTTATACCACTTAATTCTGGGGCCTTGAGAAAAATAGTACCTTCCTGAGTATTTTCTTTAAAAATAGCCAATAGCCTCTGGGGCTTGCCATAAATTTCATTTGAGAAATAATAGCCAAGATTGGTAGATTTATTTAATGCTAGAATGGAACTTAAAATCTCTTAGTCAAGCCCTGTAATTAAAAGATATACTCACAGAGCCTACATAAAGCAGCTATGCTATTCTGGATTCTTAAAAAGAACAGGCAATGTAAGTACCTTTATTACACCCCATAAGAAGATGTCAATGGAGGCCAGAATTTCTACCTTCTTTATGGCCATTCTGAATATTGATATGACTGTGTATGTGATCTCCTGGCTATGAGGAAATTGATGACCATGTTTGGTATGACTCCCATACAACAGGATTGTGAACATAGCCCCAGGAGGATACAGATATATGCTGGATTTCTTCCACATGGGTGAGATAGGAAAGAATGTGACTTACCCAACTTGTTGATATGTATCTTAAGGAATGAAGTTCCTCTGTCCCTCATCCAGTATGTTGTTCATAAGACTGTGCAGTCCTTAGTTTAGGCTTCATGGCTACTCATTGTGGAAGTAAACACTTCTTTAAAAATGTATCTAAGAAATAACATTGAGAAAGATTCATATATGACAGGAATTAGTGTTAACACACAAGCAAGTAATACTTATTTTATAAGATTTTATCTTTTTGAAACAAGCATTTATTTTCCCCAGAAGTTAAAATTTTGAATTTCGCTACTATCTGTGCATTTTCCCTACATTGAAAATGACTTATTTAGTGTTTTTTTTCCTCTGATGGAATATAAATTCCTTAGAAAAAAGCATGAGTATATCTTATTTGTTATTATATCCTCAACTCTTCCTAGTACCTGTTCACAAAAACAGTGCTCATTAATAATTCATTTTACTTAAACTTTTAGAAATACCAATAGAGAAAAAATTTGCAAAATAACCTTTTTATACATATAGGGTATTAAAGTAAAAATAAAGACAGTATTGATTCTCAAGATACTTAAAAATAAGCGAACTAATCGCCTCCTCCACCAACAATTTGTTATCTCTATGAATAGCATTTGTCATATCAAAATTTCAGTTAATTAAAGTGTGTACATTTCTGTTATCATATTCAATTCAGAAGCAACAGAAGCCAATCTAATGTAGCTATTATGATTTGGATGTGAAGTGTCCCCCAAAAGTGCACTTGTGAGACAATGCAAGAAGCTTTAGAGGAGAGATGATTGGGTTGTAAAAGTCTTACCCAATCAGTGATTTAATCCCCTGAGAGGGATTAACTGAGTGGTAACTGAAGTGGTAAGGTATGGCTGGAGGAGGTGAGAATTAGGGCATGGCTTTGGTGTATATATTTGTAATTGGAGAGTGGAGTCAGCTGCCTGATCATGGTAATGTGAGCTGCTTCCCTCTGCCATACCCTTCCACCATTTTTAGCCTTGCCTCCAGCCTGGAGAAATGAAGCCAGCCTTCTATGGACTGAGACCTATAAAACTATGAGCTCTCAAATAAACTTGTTCTCCTTATAGTTGTTCTGGTCAGATCCTTTAGTCACAGCAGCAAAAAAGCTGACTAAAACAGTAGATAAAGAAGAGGAAATGATTCTGAAGATCTTAAGAGATATCTCAAATGAGGGCAAGAAGAGGAAAGGAGCTGGGCATTGTGGTCCGCACCTGTAATCCCAGCAGGTTGGGAGGCTGAGACAGGAGGATTGCAAGTTTAAGGCCAGTCTCATCAACTTAGTGAGGCCCTCATAAACTTAGCAATACCATGTCTCAAAAGATAAGAAAAAGTGATGGGGATGTAGCTCAGTGGTAAAGTGCCTCTGGGCTCAATCTCCAATTAAAACAACAACAACAAAAAAAAATGTAGGAAATTCCAGGCTGTATAGAATAGGAGATAAATGACATTCTTCCTCAAGAACACTGTAGGGTCTTTTGTAAAAGTATATTATAGAATTTATCTCCAATGTTCTACTGTTAATTTAGTTTAGTTTCAACTCTTTAGTTTTATTTTCTTCTTTCATGATACCAACTAACTTCCTTTTTTTCTCTGATTCTTTACTTCTGAAAATTTGTATTAAATGCAGTTTGCTTATTAAGAATTTTCCATAGAAATGTATTCTGTTTTCATATTCCTTTTCAAATTTTGAGAAGATTTTTTTTTTCTTTTTTTATAAGAGAGTACCTTAAGTCAGAGCAAAGGAGTATTTAATTAGCCCAAGACCTCCTTCAGAACCCACTTCCTGCATTTCCTCCTGTGTGAAGTTATTTTAGATGCTCTTTGTGTCCAGGAGACCATGCTCCTCCAGTTCCCAGTGAAAAAGAATAACTGCTTTGTGTTGCCAGTTTGTTTTGTGTGCACTCAACTTGGAATGAGGGAAATGATTTGAGTATATGATTGTTTCACCATTAAACAGTAAGCTTATTAATGATAGCATTTACTTCTTTTTGATTTATTTGTTAAATGTCATTAAGATTAGTAAGTGCTTAATAAGAGTGTGTAAAGGAAGTGATGAATGCCGTACAAATAGGTTGGAGGTGAGCAATAGTAGAAATGAAGCATTCTGTCAAGATAGAGTAGGATTTGAAATGAATCTAAATAAGTAGGAAGTGATGAAATTGTAGATAGCCACTCCAATGCAGCAGAAAGCATGAAAATAAAAGCATGTTTGTGGGCACATATGGAAAATGTTTTTCATGATGAGCAAATAGTATGGATTATTCACATATACATGGAGCCATTTTTTGGAAGGGCAATACTCACTGAGGTAGAAATAGAAGACCTCTTGATTTTTGATCACCATTAATTCCATGTGTATTCTGTTGGAAAACTTCCATGCAAATTAATTACATTTCAGGCAGTTCCCATTGCTTTCAGATCACTTTTAGTTATAAAAAAATCCCAATTTCCTCATTTAGAATAATTTAAAAAATATTTTTAGGCCCTAACCTCCATCATGTGGGGTTAGGCCCCAATTTCCTTAATAAGACTCCTTTGGCACAAGAATTAAAATCAAGAATAAATAAATGGGATGGACTCAAACTAAAAAGTTTCTTCTCAGCCAAAAATAAAAAACAAACAAACAAACAAAAAAACTAATCTGTGAGATGAATAGAGAGCCTACATCTTGGGAGCAAATTTTTACCCCTCACACATCAGATAGAGCACTAATCTCTAGGGCATATAAAGAACTCAAAAAACCAAGCACTAAAATCAATAAATAGGTCAAGGACCTGAAGAGATACTTCTCAGAAGATGATATACAATCAATCAACAAATACATGAAAAAAATGTTCGGATGTAGGGAAAAGGTACACTCATACACTG
>NW_026000242.1:30428728-30432407 GCF_001458135.2 Marmota marmota marmota | reverse complement strand
GGATATTTAAGGGAGAAGGGAATGACATGAAAATTCAATATTCTTGGATTCTTAATTTTGTCCCCATTTAACCTTGAAGCTAAAACTGTTATTTCCTTTTCACATTTTTATTAATGCATTACAGTTATACATAATATTGGGGCTCATTTTGACATAATTATAGAAGCATGAGATATAAATTTTTCTAATTTTGACACTAATACTTCTAGTTTCCCTCCCCTTATTCCCTTTTTTTGCTCTACTCGTCTTCCATTTATTTATAATTTTTTTCAATCAGTGCATTAGATATACACAAAGGTGAAAATTACTGTGGTATATTAATATTGTACCTTGGAAAGTTTAAGAGAAGTAATATGTTTAATTTATATTTATTCATTAATCTCATAAGAATTAATCATGTTTTTAAGGTACTGTGCTAAGTTCCAGAAATACACTTATGACTAAGACATAAAAACTGTCTAAGTTTACAACGTCCTTGAAAGACAAATACCCTGATAGGGATAAGCAGAGCCCACTGCAGGAGTACCCAGCAGACACACTGCTGTGTGGGGAGGTTTTCTAGAAACTGTGACGTGCATGTTGAGACTTATAAACAATGGGAGAAGGTATCACCACTGAACCAAGAGAGTAGGGCATGTGAAAATAAATGAAAGTTCAATGGAAACTGGTTTAACTTCCTACTACTTAATATTTGTGCTAATATTGAGCAAATTTACGCTAAAATCTCACAGTAAGAAAATTATTCTTTAGCCAATTTTCTTCCACTGACTTATTAAATAAACAAATACATGTTTGTCAAGTGCGAGGCATGGCCACTTCTAGAGTCCTTTGATACCTCTGAAGGGTAAAAATTGTTTGAGCTTGGTATTAGGGGGTGATGTGTAGGGATAAGAAAATATGAGGTATTCAGTGTGGAAATTGAAATATGCAGGTGGAGAGGTAAGCAGAGAATGTTCCATATAATTATTTGAGTGCCATGGAAATACATTTGAATTTCATCTTAAAAACTGAATTAACATATAAAGGTTAAGCAAAATAATGATAGTATCATTAGGGTGTTTTAGAAGCATCATTCTGACTTTAGCTGTGGTATCTAAATAAATTTCATATTTATTTCAATAAATGGCATGCATTTATGTGTGTAAATGTGTGTGTTTGCATGAATACATATATCCACCCTTCTAAAATTACATTTAATAAAACACTTAAAGTGGGTATTCACAAGAATTAAAGTTCAAATAAATAGCTTTTAGTGCCTTTCTAATCCTTTTGGTTTCTTTCACTTAGTAGCCAGTATTTCAAGGCATATTTTACTCTGTGGTGAAGTTCCTTACAAATGAAAATGAGCAAATAGTTTATGTTTAAAATAGTTTTCTTAAGAAGATATTTTTGGACTCACTTCTTTCAGAGATGATTAAATTATTGTTGTTTTATGATGTGTTGAAATGTTGATGGTAAAATGCACACATGCAATAAGAAAGGCACCCAGACTGCTTTATCCCTGGGGTTGCTTTTCTATACTTCAACATCCTCTATAGGAAAAGTACTTGAAGCCATGTATACATTTTGTGTAATTTTTAAATTTAGATATGATAGGTGGTATAGTCCTTATAAACATTAAAACCTTATAACCATTAAAGGAAATGATGTATACTGTGCCAGTTGCAATGAAATGAAAGGGAAATCAGAGTGAGGACACTGCGTTTCCCTCTGACCCTCTGTGCTGTGGAACATTCATCCTTTCTGCAGGGTACCTGCTTCATGTATGTGACATGTGACAGCCTTGGACCGATAAGAGGAACAGCACCAATTTAAACACAAAATAGAGATAACTAATGCATTTTTCTCATATTGTTATAAAAAGTTAGAAATTATTTAATATTTTCTTCCCATGGTACTATGGATCACCTTGAGAGCTTGTTTTGAGGGCAAATACTAATTAAAAGAACCAATGGTGTAGCAAATAGATCAGATTTGTTAACTTGGAAGCAGAAAGACCATCAGGAACTGTTTCAACATAATCCTGGTAAGGAATACCTGGGAATACTGCTGACCATAGGGATGGAAAAAATATTGACAACCATTTTAAAGAATTGGAATCTATAACGATTTTCATTTGTAAATGTGGAAAAACTTCAGGTGAAAGATTGAGGGCTAGATGATATGCAAAAGTCAAGACAATGAACAAAATTTTCCATGATCAGTCTCCAGCCAAATTGTGAGATAGAGAAAATCTATCAACCTGCCTCACATTATGTCCTCCTCTTTCAGAGTAGTTGCTGTGCCCCTACTTTACAGATATTCTTTATATTTGAAAAGGCCAGTGCTTCCTCCAGAGAGGCCTGTCTCAGACTTCCCATACCAACTAGGGTATTTCCTCAGCAAGCAAAACCCCACCGGGCCCAGTCCTGAACACAGAGACAATATCTATTCTTACTCCCAAATCACAGGCTCTAGTCTTTCACATCTTTCATCAAATCAAGTTTTTTTTTTTTATTCTAATACATCAGAATGTCCATTCTTTTTTGTTTGTTTGTTTGTTTTAAATTATTATTTTTTATTTGTTCTACTTTGTTGTGCATGACAGAAGAATACATTTCAATTCACCAAACACAAATGGAGTGCAACATTTCAATTCTCTGGTTGTACTTGATGTAGAGACATACCATTCGTGCAATCATACCTATACCTAGGATAATGATGTTCATGTCATTTCAACATCTTTCTATCCCTATAATCCTCCCTCCCCTCCCTTTGCCCAATCCAAAGTTCCTCCATTCTTCTCATGCCCCCCCACCCCCGCACACATCATAGATCAGGATCCACTAATCAGAGAAAACATTTGGCCTTTAGGTTTGGGGGATTGATTTACTTTGCTTAGCATAATATTCTCCAGTTCCATCCATTTTCCTCCAAATGCCATACTTTTATTCTCTTTTAATACTGAGTAATATTTCATTGTGTATACATATGACAGTTTCTTTATCCATTCATCTATTGATGGACATCTAAGTTGGTTCCATAGTTTAACTATTGTGCATTCAGCTGCTATAAACATCAATGTGGCTGCATTACTAGAGTATGCTAATTTTAAGTCCTTTGGGTATAGACCGAGGAGTGGGATAGCTGTGGGAAATGGTGATTCAATTCCAGGTTTTCTGAGGTATCTCCTTACTGCTTTCCAAAGTAGTTGTGCCCATTTGCAGTCTCACCAGCAAAGTATGAGTGTTTCAGAGAACACGTATTCATTATAGCTGATAGCACAGGAAGACAATACCTTGACCCAAACTGAATTACTTCTTCATAGAAAAGTCAGGATTACCATGGGGGCCAATAGGTTGTGTATGTTTGCAGAAGTAGCAGAAAAGCCTGCATATATGGAAAAAAAATGTAGAAAAAGTTTGTGATGTATTTGGAGTGAAAATTTAAAAGGATTCCCTTGTTGGGTGTTGGGACACATGTACATGCCAGTAATCCCAGTGACTGGGAGACTGAGGTAGGAGGATCATGAGTTCAAAGCCAGCCTCAGCAATGGCGAGGTGCTAAGTAACTCAGTGTGACCTTGTCTCTAAATAAAATACAAAATTACGAAATAGGACTGGGGATGTGGCAGTGGTCCAATGCCCCTGAGTTTAGTCTCCAGTACTAAAAAAAAAAAAAAAAAAAAAAAAAAAAAAAA
>NW_026000242.1:30402396-30427084 GCF_001458135.2 Marmota marmota marmota | reverse complement strand
TGCTCATGTGCTTAAATCAAAATTAAGCTCTTAGTTCATTTTCTTCTGTTTCGTTTGTCATCAATTTTTTTGATCTAAGCTTAATAGCAATGAGTTCCAGGGCATATTTTTGAGAAAACATGTTTCAACATAAATTTAGGTAGCAAGATGCTGAATGGATGACACTTCATGATCTTTTTTTTTCCTGAGTATGAAATTCAAAAATACATCTACAAAAATGATTTTTCTATGTGAGACACAATGACATTTTTCAAAAAGCATATTGCTCAAAACAGAAGATCCAGTTGGGTAAAATAACTCTGTGCTCACAGTGTCATATTTACAGATGAACAACCAAGTCACCTTCATATTAAGTGATAAATAAAGAAGGGCCTACATATATTGTATTACCATTTTAAGCTCACAGATGCTCCAGGGGAAGTAGTATGGTGGTAAGAATGTGGCAGATTTTTTCAACTCTAGGTTTAGATCAGAAGTTTGCTGCATACCCTCCAAAAAAAATTTATAAAAACTGAACCCTACAGATGAAACTGAGCCTGGCAGATATTGATAACGTACACACATACACACACAAAGGATTCTAAAAGGAAAATGTACCTGGTTAGTGAGTTACAGCTATCAACTCCTCTGATTAATGAAGCATAAAACCATAATGTATAAACAAAGACAAAGACTTATAGCTTTTTGGCACAATGATTCTGATGAAGGGTTGTTGAATGGCATAAAATGAACATTGGTTTCTAAGAAGATTCCATTTTAGCCTTCATAGAGCTCCTTCTCTTAAGTACCGTGATTCCAGGGCCATCACCATAGGAAAATTGAAAACATATTAAATCTGGAAACCCCTCAGCAGCATTCCTACCCACCACCACCACATATATATGGCTAATAGTATTTCATCTGACTGTGTTATCCATTTCAAGTTGAACTTTTTTTTTATCTGAAAATATTTCAAATTTACCACATTTTAACAGTTAAATTTTAGTACTCTCTCTTTGCTTTATATCCAGGTGATACTGGATGAATATATCTTGAACATTATTTAATGCTAGCAGCTAAGTTGCAATGGTATCTATTCCTTCAATAGTAAAAATACATAGTTCTGATATTTGAAATCCATTTCAAATCCAAAATTGACTATACAATTGGCCACATATGTTATTAGTCAAATCAATTCACATTTGGATCACAAGTAGAATCAATTTCAAAGAGCCAATGAAATCTCAAAGCAGAAAAGCTGTCCTCAAAGATAAATACACTAAATTGAAATGGGGAAAAAATGAACCCTAAGCAATTCTACATAATATCTTTTCATTTATAGCTGATGTGAGCATGTTTTTCAACAATGTTATGTTGCCTAAAGCAAGTTGAGCACATTGGACTTAAAATATTTGAAAATAGATAACATTCAGATGCCCATTCAGTGTATTACACGCTCTTCACTCTGAGTGTCAGAAGGCCAGAGGAATAGAGGGGAAAATGCAAGAAAGAAACTGTGTAGTGATTAAATTCAAGTTGCCCCTCTGGCTTCCATTTTCCCTGACACAAGATGAGAATAATAATTTTTACTTCGGTATTAAAGTGAAATGTAACCAACAAAATTTGTATGAAATATTTCTTATGGCATATGGAATGAGATAGACACCCATACTTGTTTATTTTATTTTTTCCATTTTCCATCCAAAGAAAAAAGCATCTGTCAAGACAGTTTTCTTTTTATCTAAAATGTTTTATATATTCACAAAATAAACATCAAACAGGAATACATATCAGAAGGTTGAACATCTAATATAGGCTTTGCCTGTACTCTAAAAGGGATATATCTGGCACTTGTACTTTAAATTTGTTAAGCCATATTATCAATAGATAATAGAGAAGATAGACACCCTCTGTTTTTAGTTGAGAAGCAAAACAAACTGTTGTGACAATATAATAGTATTTGTTGAATTAAATTGAATTTGTGAAATAAAATTTAAAAATTGCATAGTTCATAAAAATAAGTAAGTGAAACAATACATAATTTTATGCAGGCTACTTTATTCAATTCAATAGTATATGGAGCATCTACTATAATAAGGTGCTATAAAAGTGATATAAAGAAAGATTCAACAATTTTTACCTTTAAGAATTTTAAAGTCTGCTAAAGAAGAATAGAATTACACATAGTGAAATATGTCACACAGACAAATGGTATACAATGTATGTTAAAGATGAAAAGTGAAGATGTATTTTTTTGTATCACTCAGGGACAGGACCACTTTGACAGGCTAATTAGTATCCATAACTGTTCAGTCTACTCCTGAAGTTTACCAATGCCTTCCAGTGCAAACATGGATCAAAGACATTGCCTTTCCTTATCATCGAGGCTAGGACTAGGCCTGCTTCTTAACCTACAGCTAAACTGCTTATTTTTGCATAGCCTGGACTTCTCTTAAGTGACACAGGCAGAACTTTTTACCTATGTAGATTTTTCTTTTGTACTTCAAAAGAATGTACAAAAGGAGGTAATGGATTCAATATGCCCTGAAGAAGCCAAATAATTGTAACCCAGTATTATACACACCATGCATATTCTAAAATATAATGAGAAAAAATAAATTGATCATTTGAAGCCAGTGGATCATTTGAAACCCTGTTGAACTGTGAAAGGGCCATGTAGACAATGACACTTAGGGACTTTATCCTTCTCAAAGAACAAGTTTAACCAGAGGAGCTTCGGTATTAATAAGTGAGAGAAACTCCTGTTAGTGCCTGGTCTTCTATCAAAATTGAAGAAGCACACCCATTACTGCAATGATACAGCATTTGTAAGTAAAACTATGACAAAAACAGGAAAGATATTAATTATTACCAAGTACTTTCTAATTTCCATGAATTTTTATAATGTCTTAATTGTTATAGCAACTATATGGAAATTATCTATCTATATATCTATCTTTCATCTATCTATCATTCATCTATCTATCTATCCATCTATGTTTGGTACTGGGAATTGAACCCAGGACCACTTCATCACTGAGCTAGTTTTTATTTTGATACAGTTGCTCAAGCTGGACTCAAACTTGTGATCCTTCTGCCCCAGGCTATGGGGTTGCTGGAATTAAAGGTATGGGCCACCACACCAGGTTATGAATAATATTTTTAACAACAAATGAACATAGGAAAGTTATGTCTGATTCATTCTACTGTCTTACCTATTCCCATCCCTCTCACTTCCCTGTAACTCTACATCATGTTCAACCACAAGAATGGAATTCTAATTAGAACAAGTTATAGTCCATGTATGTAGAATATGTCAAAATATATTCTACTGTCATGTATATATAAAAAGAACAAATAAAAATCAAGAAAAAAATTAGGTAATGAAATTAAGCAACTTATGATATGGACCATATTGCTAGGTATTAATAAATGTATATTCCCTATTTTCACTATATCAATGATTCCAAAATTACCTGATTAACAGTATTGAATGCAATTTAAAGTTCTCAGGACTCTTCCTTGGAAATTTGGATTCAATATTTCTAGGGTGAGGCAAAGAATCTGAGAGTTTAACAAAATTTATCCTACATCTATTTATCACCAGGCAAGTTTTGGAAACATTATACCATGTCACGATACACAGACTTTTATTTACTCTGTGGTCTCCTATTCTGCAGCTTTTGGGGGTATTCCCATGGAACACTCTGCTTAAGACAAAACCTTTTCCTTGGAAAATATGTTTATATCAGCCATTGACACCTGAGTATAAATTTAATTTATAGTGTTTCCTTTCTTAGGGAGTTTAAATTTTTAGTTTTAGTTCAGGATGTGGGAGGAAAGACTTTGCCTTATGATTAGAGGATAAAATATTCAGAAAACTGGCAGGTGAGAAATGTGGGAGGAATGAGTAAAGAGTTATTTTAGGGCCTTTGAAATCACGGGAGAGGAAAAGGCAACCTTCAAGCTCTACGTTTAAAATTTTTCTGAGTTAAATTGAGGATGTGAAAAAATATTACATGAATATAACATTTTTGTAGGAATTCAGGTGATCTTTTGAATTTATACTTTAAAACGATTGTGACTAAAAATGTACAAGAAAAAGAGGGAAGTCATGATGCTACAGGAGAAAGCACAGAGCTTTCCCCTTGAATACACTCCTTATATCTCAGCTGCCAGAAGCACATGTATTATCGGAATAGTGAAGAATTCACCATTTGAAATGATAAATGACTCTTTTGGTTTATGGTGACACATTTAATCAGCTAAAGAGTTTTTGTTTGCCCATGTACTAAAGGACACTATCCCCTGTGTTTTACAAATCAATAAGGTGTTCATCTTTCCCTGAACTCTGTGGAGTTTTACTAGATATATTTATAAAAACAAAACACTGATGATATGAAATATACTTTGATGTAAATATAAACTGAAATAATGTGGGAGCAGGAAAGTTTTCACATTCAAGCTTAGTAATAAACCAAAAGTGCCATATCAAACCATAAAGATAGATATTCTGTTATGTATATCCATAGTTCATGTTGAAGTGATTTATGTTAGTAGCTCCTTTTTTATTCTTGCTATGTTATACTACTGGTGGGTAATACATGGAAAATGTAAAGTCATCACATCAAATATTCAGTATACTGAAAATACGAGCATGAGTTGTTAATGTATGTTGCTGATGCTAATACCATGATTATAAAGAAATCAAAATCATTTTTTATCTCTAAGAGTAATAATATGGCTGGTATATAAATAAAATTTGATAGAATTATAGTTATTTAGCATTAGATTGTTTTGGCTCTGCAGTGAGAATGCCTGTGATACTGTTTTCATATTTAACATATACTAATTTAATGTACTGGAGATGGTTATTTAACCTCCCTGTATCTCAGTTTTTGTTTCATAAAATGAGAATAAAGAGATAGTATTTTGTAATTATATATAAACAACTTTGTGTACACATGTATACATTGAGTGTATGCATGTATATATTTAAGTATAGATATTTGTATCATAAATTTATATATTACATATTTATAAATTTGCACATACAGTGTATATTATGCACATATGTTGGAGAGTCAGGGAAATAATATATCACATTTAAATAAAAAAATTGAAGATGAGATTACTAAAGAGTTTAATAAAGCAGAGGTTTCAGAGTTTAGACAAACCACGAGGGAGAGTAGAGGAATTCTGAGCAAATAACAGTGAATTGTCACCACCCTAAGGCCCAAAGGGACAAGCGGATGAAAGAGCTTATAGGAGCTAAAGGGAGAGTGTGTTGGGCTACCTACAAAGGAACAGTAGGTAGGGAAAGTCAGCTTAAAAACTTTTAAATAGTTCTGGAAAAGAAAACAAAGGGTTGTTATCTATTATAGTTCCAAAAAGATAAAATTTACTTTGCTTGCTTAGGACAGTGGCTCTTCATCTTCACATTTTCAGGTCTTAAAAATTAATGTGCACTCCAAAGAATATATGAGGGCATATCTCCTCATATTTGCCATCTTGAAAATGTAAAAGAAAAAAATCTAAAACTGTGTATTAAAACTAAAAATATTGTATTAAAAATAACAATAATGAACTCAGATGTGCTCATACCTTTTCTGTGAGTGTCCAGATAGCAAACACGTCAGGCTTTGTGGGCCACAGTCTTTCTAGTCACTACTCATCTCTGCTGTTGTAGGACAAAAGCTGCCATCACCAAGACATAAACCAGGGAGTATGACTGTATTCCAAAGAAAGTTTATTTACAAAAATAGTCTATGACTCCACCTGGTCTTCAGGATGAATTTGATTTGTGAGTTGTAGATTATCAGCCTTTGATAAGGCCATCAGCATAGGCTTGTTAACCTGTTAAACTTATGAGCATAAATAACATATTTTAATGACAAATATGTTCCAATATAGTGTAATGATAGAAAGAGAATTGTTTCTCATTTTTGTTAGCCTATAATGTCTGTCAGAACCTCATATCTGCTTCTCCATTAAATTTATTATAATGCTGTTTTAGTTGACATATATGATGAATATTTGGTCTCACCTAAATTTTAGTTGGAAATGTGATGATATTTTAATAAGCTTTGAAATAATTGTTGATATTCTTCTTTGGTACTACACCAAAACTCAACTAGTGGATGTTTTCAAAGGATAATTACAACTTGGAAATTGAGATCATATGAATATGCATTTCACATATTTTACATTAAAGCATAGTTTTTGGTTGCAAGTTAAACAGTTTTGTAACATTATGCTTTTGTCACATTGCTTCATGTAGTGATGTACAGCTTCTGAATATTGATACAGTATATCATATAATATTTTAAAACTACTATTATTTTTTATCCCATCAGAAAAGTCTTATTGAGAAAGTGTCAAGCTCACAGTAAAAGATATAGCTTTTCTAACATTCTATTTTTTGCTGGAAAACTTTAATCTTATCACTGGCAACAAATAATGCCTGTTTTCCTTGAATTTTCAGAGTCTCACTTTGTACATTTGCAAGACAGTATCTGTCAAAAGCTTAAGTTTGAATAACCATCAAGGGGATGTTACTTGCCCTTGCAAGTAAACCGGTTCCTTGAATGAACAGCTGGCTCAGCTCATATACCATACTGCTGCCTGGCTGCTTTTCCTAAAGACCTCACATTTTGGTGAGTGACAAAAGCATTTTAAGTGCATTTATCATTTCATCATATAAGATGTTAAAAAATATCATGTGATGAATAGTAGAAATTTAAAACCTGATTAATTTTCATTGCTTTATCAAAAACATGTGATGGAATCAATGACTACAATATGGTTGAACAACACCACTTGGTTTGTGCTAAAGTGCAGGCAAGTTTCCTCATTGTTGTTTTAATGCCATGAGTAGACATAACAATGCAGTAAAAAAATAGTATTATTATAAAAATACTTTTGACTTTGCAAACCCCTTGAATGTTCTTGGTTATATCCAAGTGTCCACATAACCCTACTTTAAGAACCATTGCCCCATATTTTATAAGTGAGGGAAAAAATGAGAATCCAGAAAAGAAAAAAATAATAATTTGGTATAAAAATGTCAAATAAATTGTTTATGGACTAACCAATACATAAATTACATTTACTAAATTGTAATTGTAACCTAAATTGCAACCTGAGAGTTCTGTCCGGAAAACCCTACAGGCTTATTTATATAATAACTATTGTCTTGATTGCTTAGGAAGGTTATTGTAAGGTTGGAAAAGATAAAAGAACTATGCAAAGTATAAAGCTACTTGTTTCCAAAATTCTAATGCTATACTCAATGTTTTACCCTCTTCTGAAATCTTAGTTTGCCACAATGGAAGCAGGTGTATGATAGTTCCATCAGATACAACTGTAGGTGACTAAGTATGAAGCAATTCAGTTATTCTAAAAAATCAGGTGATTTGTTTGATGTGAATTGACCAAGATACAGAGATAATTTATTTTTTCACTTTTTAATTTGTAGTTTCCTTGTGATACAGACACTGTCCTTTTAACTACCAAATGTAATAATTATTATAAGATGTACTGCTTTTACTTTTCAAAATCATTTTAGAAGTGTTAACCAATATTTCAGAGCTAAAGAAAAATATATCCATTAAGTAATTACTCTCAGTGGATGATATATCAATTAAAGCAAGCCAGGTTTCATATTCGATTTAGGAATAAATTAATATAAAAGTAAACACTCAACAAGATATTTTTTTTCAGGGCTGAGGACAGAACTCAGGGCCTTGCGCGTGCTGGGCAAATGCTCTACCACTGAATCAACAAGATTTCTGTTTAACGAATGGCATTATTTTTACACTATAACTGCTCATATTGCCAAGAAACAGAATTAAGTGTTACTGATTAATTGTAAACTTATAAAAATAATAAACTAATTATAAACATAAAAATAATAAACTAAACTTACAAAATAATCTTCATCTTTCTATAACTTTGAGTGTAAATATAAAATCATTAGCATCTTCATGAATCATCACATGAACTGCATTTCATAATTGATATTAGTATTTAAGTGTTGGTTTATCATATCACTTACTGGGGCTTCAGACAAGTGTTAGTGGAGTTGTTTAGTTCTTATTCACAATATTCGGATGACTACTAATATAATAATACTCTTTAAAAATTGCCTAATATTTTATGCATGAGAAACTGTTGATCTCACAGTTTGAGTTCATAATTTAGTGATCTGCTTCTTTTAACTGACCTTTATGAAGGTTTCTGTATATTTAAACACAGAATAAATTTTCTGTATTCCCTTTAAAATTAAATATTCCATATTCCCTCTAAGACTTTCAGGCATCCTAATTATTCTTTGTTTTTTTTCCCCCCACGGCCCCATCTAACTAAATTACAATCTGTATAGATAGAATGAAAATGGAGAATCTTGGATTACAACCATAACATATAATGCTATTTAAGATGTCAAATTATTTTTAGGATAATCTTATTGTCAAACAAAAATCTCTGGGTCACTCCTCCTAGAATCATGGCCCAGCAGTATTCACAGAAGTGGTTACTAACTCTTATTAACCCAGAGTAGGAAGAGCCAGAGTTCATTTGAAAGCCTTATGAATTTGGTAACCTTATAATAACAAGCTAGGGAAGTAAAGTCTGATTCTAATTGGTAACTTTTGGGAAAAGTAAATAATTTTATGAAAAGTGATAAAATAATAGTTAAAGACAATGGTTTTCAACATAATAGGAACATAACTGTCAGCATCAAAGATTTAGAAACCATGTAGATTATGATTGTGATGGTAGTTTTATGTGTCAATTTGTCTTAGCAGCAGTTGCCCAGATATTTGGGCAAAGTTTTTTCTGAGTGTGTCTGTGAAGGTGTTTTTAGTTTAAATTAATATTTAAGTTGGCAGACCGAATAAAACTGATTGTCCAGCCTAGTGAGAGTGTCCCTCATCCAGTCAGTGGACAACGTGGTTTAGAACAAAAAGTCCACACGAAAGAGAAATTACTAGCTTAGCTCTTAGAGCTGAGACTTCATTCCTCTCTTGTTCTTAGACTGGTACTTATATCATCAACTCTTTTGATAATAGGCTACTGGACTTGAACTAGATCTTATATTCTCAGCTTCCTGAGTCTACAGTCTGCACACTACAGATCTTGGGACTTTTCAACCTCCACAGTCATGGGAGCCAATTTTTCATAATAAATCTGCCCCCTGCATGTGTGTGTGTGTGTGTGTACAGTAAATTCACAGATATTTATAGAAAGCAGTGCTGCTGTATTATATGTTGTCTTAGACTTAAGATAAAGTATACACACACACATATATATATAGGCAACACATCGACATATTGTCTTAAAAGATATGTCTTGTGGATACATATAATATTGAGATTCACTGTAGTATATTCATATATGTACCAAGGGAAAGAAAAGTACCAGGTACTAAATTAAAGCAAATTATATCCCATGCTTTTATAATTAGGTCAAAATGAATCCTAATGCTATGTATAAGTAAAAAATAATAATAATAGTAATAATAAAATTTTAAAAATATAAAAAGTGTGTATGTGTGTGTGTTTTTCTCTGGAGAACCCTGACTAGTACACTGATATGGTATAATGAACTAGAATTAAGGGTTGATCTAGGATGCTGGATTGGATGAAAATTATTTATTAAGCAATCTTAGGCTTTTTTATATTTCTGACAATTTTTTATATACAGTATGGAGAAGATATCATCAGAGGTCATTAATAAAAAGAGAGAAGGGTCATTCTGTTAAGTTCTCGTTACTGAAACAAAAATTAACATACAAAGAGAAGAGTTTTATTTAGTTTACAGTTTGGGAGGCTCGAAGGAATGGCACCTTCATTGGCTTAGTTCTGGTGATGGTAGTGAATGCTCATGCCTCATGGTAGGAGTATGTGTAAGAGCATAATGATCACATTTTATACTGAAGCAAAGAGATTGGTGAGAAAGAGAGAGAGAGGATGGATAGCTTTCCATAATTTTCTTCAGGGTCATGCTCTCAGTGAGCTGGGGACTTCCAACAAAACCCACCTCCCAAAGGTTCATTCCTTCCAACTATCAACACTCTGGATACCAAGTCTTTATATATAAATCTTTTGGAAACACTAAAATTATACCCAACATATAACAGCCATCAATATAAAGCTACAATAAATAATGTATCAAAAGTATATACACATGTATATGTATGTACATGGATATGGATATGTACATACATATATATATATATGTGATACACATGTGCTTGGGATTTGGATGCACTCATTAGGCCATAGTTAGAAGCAACCCAAAATTTATTTACATGGATCAAGAATAATTTATTGCTGTTTTTCAAAATAAGTACCATATTAAAAATTTTTCTGTGCCTGAGACTGGGTATTTATATTACATTATGACAACATTCTGATGACCTGGGCTTCTCTACAATATAAATAGAAGTCTCAAATGATGCATTTGAGGATTTTGTTCATTAACAGAGCCAGTGTTGAATCCTGGTTTGAGAATAATGAGAATATCTATAAATTTAAAGTCTTCAAGTCATTTATATACTGGCCTCTATTTAAGGCAAATGTAGTTAAATTATTATTTTAATTCTGGGACTCATTAGCTATGCTACTTTTTATGAAAAGGATTAATGTTTTAAAATGTAAATTGACCTATTTTTCAATGTAAGAATGAATTACAATTACTGGAGCATTTATTTTGCTAAACATAAAAGTAATACCCCTTCATAAAATATTCTACATTAAGAAGAGATCATTAAAAGAAACTATACATAAATTCACCATTGCAAATATTTATTATTATCATTTCAGTGTTTTCTTCTAAAAGTTTTTTGCAGTTTCTTTCCATAGCTGTAATAGAAGACATGATGATATCTGTAAACCCATTTACTTGATTATAATACCCTAAACACCTGTTGTGCTATGCATAGTAAAATGCATAATATTTCATAGGATATATACACCCTAATTTTAAATTTGAATTTTATAATTTCAAATGGCAATTTGCCTCTTTGAAAACATTATTGGTGGAAACCGCACAGAAAAGGATAGAAGTTATGAAACAAAGTAAAATAATTTAGTTAACTAAACTTTTCAAATATTATTGCAGGGAGAGGGCCCAGTGCAAAGCTGAGGCAGTCATGGCAGTCCTCTCTCACCAATTCTTGTGATCAGGCCAAAAATATTTCAGAGGTGTCACTCAGAGTAGCAGGCAAGAGCTTATTAAAGGGCAAGAAAAGGGAAAAGGGGACACTTTCAAAAGGCAGAGAGTGGTTTGCTTAGAAGAGAGAAAGACAATGTCCCTCACCAAATCCAGGGTTTTAAGGTTCCTGGTCATATTTTTCCTTCAAATAGCCCTCAGCAACCCTGTTTTCTTTTCTGTTGGTGTTGTTGTTGTTGTTTTATTTAGTTTTAAAAGTCGGTATGTCCTGGTCACAAGGATTGGTTAGAGAGTTTGTCACATAGTTTTGGTGATCAGGAAGGTTCTAGGGTATAGTAGGTGGTACAGCATGATAAGATCTTGAGACCATAGTTTTCCTTAAGGGGATGTAAATAATGTGGTTGGTGGTGGTTTTGACATTCTAGCTCCACTCTGTTCCAGGGGCTTGCCTCTCTGATGAGGGTCCCTGTTGTTTTCAGTCACCCTCATTATCCTTTCTCTGCTCACCCATTCATGGCTGACTAACCCATTATTAGTTGATTCATTTATGGCTCACCTACCAATATAAGAGCTGAGAAAATAAGCAAAACATAAATAAGTGACCAACATAGGTCTAGTGACAATTTTTCTTTATGTGAAATACAATTTTAATCATCATTGATTGGGTCAATTAATTCTCATTTTTAATTCAACTTGATTTGGAATAAAGTAAAAAAAATAACAAAGTCAAATCAGCTTTTTATTAAACAAAATGTGTTACATTCCAAATAAATTTCAAATACAATATTAAACTGTCACTGAGTACATCCCCCACAGAGAGGAAACAAAGAATTAGGTAATTCTTATGCTTAGAATTAGATATACAACATAGACATGTATACCTACACACACATACACCACAAAAAATGGTATTAAATTAATTAAAAATAAAATAACATATGCTATGTAAGACTTAGGTCATGATCCTGGTTTTTCAGATGAAGACATTTTCAATGTGGATGCACCATTTGGACAAATACGAAAGGTTAAAAGGAAAGAAATTTTATAATATATCTTTGAGTTTTTATAGAATTTGGACATGGAGATATTGAAGATGTCAGTAAAGTAATCTCAGACAACAATGACAGCAAGAAAGAAATCACAGGAGATACAGGCAGAACAGATAATTCAAAGAGGTTTAAAACTTATTGCTATTGTACTAGTGAGTGTGAAAAAAAATGGGTTTATAAAAACTTTCTTGAGAAAAGAAATGAATAACTGAGTGAATATATGAAGCTATAACTTTGGGGAGGTAAAATGAGAATACTTAGGAATTCTGAGGAAGCAATTGAAGAGGTAATAAAGATACTTCCACTGCAAAGGGTGTGATAGTAGATCCCTGATTTTATCATCAGACTGTAAGCTGATGGCACTATGATTTTCTTTCTCAGTAGTTATCTCAGCTTAGTAGTGTCTGGTACAGAGTAAATGTTTAGCAAGTATTCACTGAATGACAGTGATATCTCATAGGTAATTTATGAATAAATTCTCATATATGTACCATATTAGAAGTAAAAAGAGACAACAGAAAATATGGAGGAACACAAATTGAGAAAAAGAGAATCAAGACATAGCAGTAAAATTTTGAGAAATAAAAGCAGTGTTAAATCGTGCACAAGGGGACCAAACTTAATATCTAGAATGTTGGCTTTAGTTATGCATAGAATTATATATTTTCAAATAATGGTGAATAGAAATATCAATAAAATGTATTGCAGTGATATATTGAAAATACAAATTTTGTATTAGAAAAATTTGTATAAATAATGTAAACACATTTATCTTACCATTATAATATTTTGGGTTGGAAATAGGGGACTAGGTGATGATGTTTGCAGATTTGGGTCAAGGGAAGGGCTGTCTTTGAATTGTGGATTATGATGATGATGGTAGGGTATTTCATAAGATTTAAGTATTCTTTGATAAGAACCTAGAGATAGATGAAATGTAGAACTGTCTGGCATAGTGCCAAAGAGAGAAGGCTACCTGGCAGGGCGATACAGAAGTCTGTTATTAGGAGACAGGATAACAGGAAGCCGGAAGTGTAGGGGCAGTTTACACATGGAAAGTGGGGTGGTGTTAGCTAAGTTTTTAAAAATTCCTTTGGATTGGCTAATGAATAATTTCTCTGGCTGTTGGGTATAGGGCTATCCATAGTCATCTGGTGCTAAAAAGTTTAAGTTTGGTATATTGCGGCCTGGAGTGAGACAGTGTTTGGGGTTTAGATTTAATCAGCTGGCTAAGAAGAGTACTAAGCAACCTCTAATTAGGGTATCAACACCAGGTCAAGGCAACATCAAAACCACAACAATAACAACAACAACAAACACTTTAATCATGTGGGGGCTGTGCATGAGTCACAGGCTACGATGACATATGTTGAACAGAATTGCCTCTTGTGTTGTAGATAGAGTGGGGAGGGTCTACACATTAGTCTGAGAATACATGTGAAAGGATTTTTTTGGTGAGCTATAGTTCATGGATGAGAAAGGAAGAGTTACATCCTAAGTGAGGCTAAACAACAGGGGTAAAATTTCCTGAGTCAGGTGATTTGTTCAGAGGTGGAGAAATAGTCTTTGAGCCATTCTTCCTCACACAGGAAATAACCAGGAGTAAGAATATCACTGGGAATAACTAGACATGGCTTTCTGATCACTGTTTTGAGAACAATGGGGACCCAGCCCAACATGAGCACTTTGAGTAGCATTTGGAATCTGTTCTTAAGGAGTTTACAACTTGGTATCATGTTGGCAACTTGGTATCATGTATCTTACATGGCAGTTGTCTTGGTAGAAACTTTGCCTTAGGCTCTATTTCCTGAAACTATTACACGTAATATTAAATTAGCCTATAATTTTCCTTTTTTCCTCCTAAGAACTCTTCTCAGTTAAAGTAATTTTAATCGTTTTTTAATACAAATCTTATGGATATTCCTTGAACCAAATAAAAAGACTATTCAAAAATAGACAGAGGAATACCCCTTTCACGATATTCTCTCAAGCTTTAGTGAATCACTGCTTCTTCATGTATATTTCTAGGAGGACACTTAGTTGGCCTGATTGCACTATTATGAAATAGCTAACTCAAAAGCTTACAAATGTACTTGGAAGATGATGGTCACTTTGAAGATGTATAAAAAGGAGAAAAGCATCATGACATACATCTGTTTAAAGGGACTGCAAGGTTCCTAATAATAGTTTTTAAGTTGGAATTTCCACTCAGTTCTTTGTCATGATTTATTTGATTTAGAGAAATAATTGCATGATGGTTTGAATAAGAAGTGTTGCCCCTATCTCAAGACTCATGTGTTGAAGAATTGGTTTCCAAATATGAAATGTTCAGAGATAGAGCCCATGGGAAGTTAGTTATTGGAGTTAGTGGAAAATGTAGAAAGTAAGACCAAGTAAAAAGAAAAGGATCCTTGGGGGCAAGACTTTGGGGAATGTATCTTGTCCCTGGCTTTTCTCTCCCTCTCCCTCTACTTCCAAGCTGTCATGAGGTGAATAGCTTTGTCCCGCCATACACTTCCATCTCATCTCAGGCCCAAAGCAATGGATCTGGCCTACATTAACTGAATCCTCTGAAACTATGAACTAAAATATTCTTGCCAGGTATTTTTGGTTACCTTGATGAAAAACAAACGAAAATACATTGTATTGAATTCTGGGAAATAAAAGACATGGTCATGTGCAGAAAGAATGTATATATAGTTTATGGATCAGTTGTTTTGTAAGAACACAATAAGTGGTTATTCAGGATGGACTAATCATCTACATTGGGGGAAATTATACCAGATGGCTTACCTTTATTCATGAATGATAGGGCAGCATTCCCCTAAACTTTTTAGAGAGGGACACATATGACTCAAATTCCAGTGCAGAGATGTTCCAGCCAGCTAAGCGACATCTGACGTTGAAAGCAATGCTAAAGATTTGTCAGTTTGCCTGAATTTAGCATCTTTCTTGGTATTTATACTGCCCACTGTCTGTCATAATGGATCAAGCTCAGATTAGATCCTGTTAACTTACTGATATAAATATTAGAGCTTACTGGGTTCTTTTCCAAAGGAAAAAAGGGAAAAGCGGGGGAAATTGCTTTTATATAGATCGTTGCTAGGGAAACGGTTCAACTGGGCTCTTCTCTGGTTTGTCTACTTTATTTTGTATGTACTCCATGAAGCGTCATCCTATGATTTTTTTCTCAAGTTCAAGTTGGAAACTCAGAAAACGGTATTAAAAAGTTTTTAAAAAGTAAGAATTATCTGATTTATAAGAATCAGCTAGCCCAGCTTTTAAGAAAGGTAAGCAAATATTAAAAACTTCTGTGGTTTTATTCCTGAGCAGTTTTGTTAATCTCATAAAAATCAAAGTTTTTGTTCAAAAAGTGACCTGCTTTTCTTCCCAACAGACTTCCACAATCAGCATTCTCCATATGCTCTGCAATTCAGCTTGAATCTATGCTCTGTCCAGTACTTAAGAAACTATGTGTCTCAACTCATTGCCATTAAGTAAATATGGCAATGACATTACCAAAGATTTATAGAAAACTTTACAAAATTTGATATAAAGGCCACAGAAGTATTACCATCATCTCAAAGATAGAAAACTGAGAAAAGAGATTCACAAGAGATCATAGAGCTAATAAGTAACATGCCAGGACTTGGCTTAATCTTTCATTTCCACATAATGAAAATATTTAAAGAGGGCTGGGATTGTGGCTCAGCGGTAGTGTGTTCACCTAGCAAGTGCAAGGAGCTGGGTTCAATCCTCAGCACCACATAAAAATAAACAAATAAAATAAAGGTTAAAAAAAAGAAAATATTTAAAGAATTGTCCTGAAATATATAGGTCCTTTGAAAAAATATGTGTTTATTTTGAATTTAAATAAGTCACCAGATATTTTTGCAGTAATTAAAATGCATACTATATAATACATTGTTTTACATCTTTTGACATAGAAAATGTGGTACTTGAGTAAATGTTTACCTCTGCCATGAGACAGTGTTTTTTGTTTGTTTGATTGTTTGCTTGTTTATTTTGATAATCCTTCTATGTAGTTGGAAATTAAGACTCACTGAAAGGCAGCTTCTCCTGGGCTATAGTAGATGAGTTTCTTAGGTCATAACTCTTCTTTGATGGATAGGAAATACCTTTGTAAATGAGAGTTCTGGTCCTCACTTTGACACCAGTACCTGTTATCTACATGAGCAGTGCAGAGCCCAGACAATCGTGACAGATGGCTCATTCCTAGATAATGATTCCTTACAGGAATCCTGGGTGATGATTCCTTGTAGGGAGGGTCAGCTTGTCCTGGAGCAAGCATTACACACTGGTAAGCTAGGAGGTAGTTTTTATGAGCAGTAAAAACTATTCTGAGACAAATGTCACGGTAACAGCAAAAGGGCAGTATTTTTATGACAGAGAGGAAGTATTGGGTACATGCAGAAACATCACCATATAATCAAATAATAGAGTGGTTCAGGTAGTGTCTGCATTCACAAAGAGAGATAACAGCTGAGACAAGAGTTTGTGAACGACTGTCCCATCCCACTGTGGCCACTGTGCCAGAGAACCTTGACTGGGATAGAAAATTTCAATTCCTAGCAATTACACAGTTAAGGACTAAGTGAACATTTATAAATTTTGTTGCTAATCTAGAATTCTTGTTCTTTCTGAAATTGTTAGTTGGGAAATCACTCATTCTTATTTCAGTTTAGATTTAAATTGATAGTGCATTTTCCACTTCTGAATTCTTTGGGAATTTAATGTGGGAGGAAAGCAAAATGTTTACTTTAAATAAAAAAAAATATGTTTTAAATTATACACATTCCATAAATTCTCTTGGTAAAAGACTGTCAGTGGTGGTGTTCAAGGCCACTATTGACACTGCAGGGTAGTTTAACATCTATCTCTTCCTAATTGGCATCCTTTCTCTCTTATTGTCCTATTCTTTAGAGAATTCTCCCCCATATCCTTGCTAAAAGGAGCCCCAAAGGACCAGTCATGGGGTGAGTGTTACAACCCCTACAGATGCATTTTTTTTTTAGCTGAGTGAAATTCCTAGACCCAGCTTTGGACCTTTCTTGGTCATGAGAAAATATGAGTGTCTGTATTTTTTTTTTTTAAATATCAATTTGGCTAGTCTACAGTTCTTTGTTACTGAGCTAAAGCACTTCTCATATTTTTACTGTGAATTAATTTTGCAGATGTTATTAAACATCAAATTTAGTAGATTTTAAATAATGGAGATAACTTAATAATTGGGTGAATCTAATCCAATTAATTGAAAGGCTTTAAAAGCAAAGCTGCAGTTTCCTTGAAGAAACTCCACCTGTGCACAACAGTTTATACCCATGTCCTGCCTACCTTTCTTGGAAGCCTGTCCTATAGATTTGGGTCTTTCTTAGTCTCACAATCATATAAACTGATTCCCTACAACAGGTCACTTGATATATATCTCTATTGAATAAATATTCAATAAATTTATCTAAGTTAATTGATACATCTTCCTGGTTCTACTCCTCTGGTTGAACACTATCTTATATAGTGACAAGCCACAACATTCATTCAGTAATACCAGACCTATCTCCTTATAATAATTACAGTCAATTTTTTTATGGTAACTCTAACTCACTTCTTTCCTGTAGATCTCTTTGCACAAGGAGTCTGAAGTTGCTAGATTCCATAGATTACAGTTTAAGGGAATATTTGCTCTGTCCCAGAATGGAAATATTTCATTCCATTCACAGAGCTCTGTGGAGAAGTGAAGCATAATTTCCCAAATGGGTCACTGAGAATGATGATAAGTGAGACTATTGCATCTTCTACATATTTAGTCTCAGAACATGAATTATACACATTGGAGTCACAGTATCACAATAATTTCTCATTTAAGACTCAGAGTACAATCTGGAAGATTAATCTTCATCTTTTGAGGCACCATTTACAAGGTTGTACCACAGTAGTACCTGAACAAGATCATACTCTTGTTCTACATGTTAGAAACATTGGAAGATACAGTACTATAGATAGAACCAATGAACACCTTGTAATGTACCTGCTTCTATAACATGGGTCCCTTGGTTTGATAGGAGATTAGTAGTATCATGTAATTGTAGATGAACATGTTTTAAGATCTGAAATGGTGCTGACTAAGGTTTAGAAGGCAGGTACATAAAATGCCTTTTCCATAGTAGATGGTCTCACACATCATATCAACTCCCACACAACTATACATGTTTTTCTTCTCCCAAACATTTTGTTCTCAGTGTTCTGATTTTTCTCCTTCTAAGCCCTTGAGGAGATAGATAAGTCCTTGAGCAATGTCTGTAACTATTTCTGTAGTCTGTCTCAGAATAGTTCTTCTTCCAAACGGATTAGATGTCTGGTTCACTGACCATCACTCTGCCTATTGGGAAGATATTCCCTAGTCACAGTCTTTCAAAGATATCCCTGAGTAGGGCTGAAGTGCAGCCCATTCTTCTTTCCAGCTTCCACTCATATATTGACCCTCTCTGGTTTACCTCTACCTTCTTTTTCGGTCAGCCTTCCATTAGGAATCCCTCCCCCAAATGGCCATATGTGTGAAGTGCAGAAGAGTCACAGGCACAATTATGGTGCATGATGTGGGAATTCAAACCAAATAATCATGTGGCTTATTTCTATTATCTTGATAAGTTCAAATGTGATACTAGATGTATTCCTTCCATCTTATGATGAATTCTGCTGGGTTTGATCAATCTTATGACTTGGTGAGTCCCACAGAATTTAGGCCATAATGGGAAGTCTGGCTACCTCTTGGTGTCCAGTGGCCAGGTATGTCATCTCTTTAAAGCCTGACAATGTCACAAGCTATTTTCTAAAGGGTATAAAATTATCTATTATAGACAGAGTCATCTTACTCCAGACTCTACAAGTTTACAATATGATTCTTCTGTTGGGGCTTGCCATATGTTTTACAATACACTTTCCCTATAATAAGTATATTTAATACTATGTAAGAAGTCGAGTTATAGAACCCACAAGGCATAATGCCTGCATCACAATCTGCATGTGCTTCAGAGCCAATTTCTGTGCTTAGACAAACTCAAATTAGGCAGTGTTTTAAACTATCCATAAATTGGTTTGGGAAAATTTCCAAAGGGTATAATATGATTACCCTAGAAAATGAAGAAGTCTATGAAACATTGTAGATTATTTTTAAGGGGATGTTCTATAATATCCCAGTCCATTGGATTCCTAAAGTAATACTTGATATGACAGACCTTTGAATCCTTTTAGTAAATGTCAATACCAACCCAGTGTCCAGCTCCTAATTACATATCTTGTTAAGGACTTGATCATACTTTCCAAGCTTTCTATAAAACATGTCCACAGTTTTCTGTGGATCTGACACTGGACTGACACTCTCTTAATACTTCACTAACATTGCCACTCTCTGTGAAGTGTCACCACCTGACTTTTATTATTGTGAAATCCTACAATCACCATTGCTTTCAGGGAGCCCAAATCTGTAACAGAATTTCTTATCATTAGCTCTGGCCCCCAGAGAATAATCATTAATCAGTTTTTCAAGAGTACTCATGCCATGCTTATCAGTGCATGCCTATCTTTTGGGTAAATGGAGAATCTTCTGGATTCTTCCATGATAGGTTGTTTATATAATGATGTGGACATCTGAGTTTTTTGTTCATTCACCATGGAAGTTCTGGAATTTCCATTTTTACTTTGTGTGGGTCTTTGCTTTCTCCAACCATCTATAACCAGAGCCATTCTTAAAGGTCTTTGTCAAAATGTTAAATTATTCCTCAGAAGAAAGTACTCTCATACCAGTAAACACTTTTTTAATCCAAATTTATATTCTGGCCCATCTCCCTTACTCCAACATCCTATTATTTCTTAGTCACTGTACAGTTGATTTTTCTCATCTAGTCAGTGTTTGTGATTGAGAGTACATATTGCCAAGATTATATAACTCCTGCACCATAAGTTCTTTTCTATTTCTTACTCAGATATTTCCTCAACCATATTACATTATGCTCTAGAGTTTTTCTGGTAGCCAAAAGAGGACATTCTGGATAAGAAACATATTATCTGGCTCAGTGATGTACTGAAGCATGCTTATACAAGTTCATAAAGGACACTTATTAATCAGTCCAGGAGTTTTGTGAGCCAATTTTTAAACTGTCTGTAGCTTGAAATCAACCCTGGTGTGAGTATTTATTTAGACTACGAAATCATCAAATGCTATAAATCCAAACTTTGCTCGTTTGTTTGATTTTCTTCTCAGATGGTTGTTAAGCACTTACCAGAACATCAGTGGGATTAATCATCCTTAAACAACCAAGAAAGTGATCAACGTTGATGATCTCAGAGTGTTTGAGAGTCTCTGGGGATTTAAGAGGTTTTAGTGCATGCACCCAGATATCTCACACAATGTCTCAGAATCTTATTACTTCTCAGTGGGGTTTGCAGCTGTATGTACATCTGATTTTCCATCTTGAGAACTCAACTTCTGGAACTCTTCTCTTGTTCTAAAGAAGGAAGGACAGCAGAATAAATGGACATTATTATTGTTGTATGTATATACGTGACTGCATGACCAGTGTGATTCTGCAACCTGTACAGTCAGAAAAATGAGAAATTATACCCCATCTGATTCAAATGTATGATATGTCAAGATCATTGTACTGCAATGTGTAATTAATTAAAACAAATTAAAAAATTAAAAAAAATAAAATTAAAATTATACATATTTATGCAACAACAACAAAAAAAAGATATTGACCTGATCTGAAGCTTTATTATTCTTTGCCAAGGAAGCCCCCATATGAAGAAAATTAAGTTTTAAATTATTGACTGATCACTGTCAATTTTACATTGACTTTTTCTACTGTATCAATTATTTTAGCAAGGGGTGTATGATTTTATAGTTCTTATAATTACCTTATAAGTACTGACTTTAGATGTTATACCAACCGGGGCATTTCTTTATATCTTTGTCACGTTCAAATGACTATCCTTGAAATTTTTAATTATTACTTTTCCTAATTGCCATGCAGCTCCTAAATGTCATTTTAGGATCTGCTTCCTATAACCACTTGGGACATTAATTGTCACAGCCTGGGTTTCCAGGAAAATGAGGTCTGTACCTCTGAGATTTGCATACAGTAGGATTATTGGAGTTAGAGATTCTGGTTGAGGAATGAAGAAGGCAACAACTCTTGGCAGAGGGAAAAGTTGAACTCCATGCATTTATTACATGTAACTCAATCCTGTGGAAAGCTCTGGAAGTGGAAAGACTTTAATAGAACTGTCTTCCATTAAGGCAAGAACCTGGGGCTTTGTATTGTGCCATTAATGAAATATTTGCTATGGACAGTTTTCCTAGGAGGGATTCATAACTGATGCCTCAGCAGCCAGCATCTTTGAAAGCTGAAATACAGAATTCTTCCATTTTAAGTAGTATTTGGGTGACTGTCCTTGAAACTACTATAAAACAAATAATCAAAATGTCATTAATTTAGGAATTAGTTTTCATAAAACTATTTTCCTCATATTTATTTATTTGAGGATTTTTACAACTTTAATCTCCTGGGGCTATAGAACAACATTTCCCTTTAAGAACTCAGGAGATCCTCACCTCATTATTTTGAAAATATAAAGAAAATAGAGGTCACAGATATCAGTCTTTCTTGAAGGTACCCTAGGGCATTAGTAATGGAGATCTTAAAACATGTCTGATCTTTAGAATAAAATGAAAAGGCCAGAAGCTGTTTCATGTAAATTCAAATAGAGCCCTCATAATTTAGAATGAAGTATTTGGTGTGTATTAACTATAAGAAGAAGTAAAATTCTAGCTCAAAATGGTTAATACATTTCTCCTAAGAATAGCTATGAAAATGAGAACTATAAATAAACTTTTTTATAATGATAACATAATTAATATTTTTGTTATAATTTTAGCAGTTGTGTATCATTGTAATATAAATCTTTTGCTATACTCAATATTTTCACAAACCATGAACCATGCTCCAATAAAAAATCTTGCCAGAACTTTACAATTACCATACAGAAAAATTAAACTTCTTCATTTTAGTAAANGGATATAAAATCAATACCCATAAATCAAATGCATTTCTATACATCAGTGATTAATTCTCTGAAAGAGAAATTAGGAAAACTACTCCATTTACTTTAGCCTGAAAAAAAAAAATACTTGGGAATCAATTTAACAAATGAGATGAAAGACATCTACAAAGAAAACTACAGAACACTAAAGAAAGGAATTGGAGAAGACCTTAGAAGATGGAAAGAGTCCCCATGCTCTTGAATAGGAAAAATTAATATTGTCAAAATGGCCATGCTACCCAAAGTGCTATACAGATTCAGTGTGATTCCAATTAAAATCCCAATGTTATTCCTTATAGAATTAGAAAAAACAATCATGAAATTGATTTGGAAAAATAAGAGGCCCAGAATAGCCAAAACAATCCTTAGCAAGAAGAGTGCTAAATGCTGGAGGCATCACAATACCAGACCTTAAACAATACTAACTACAAAGCTATAGTAACAAAAAGGCATGATATTGACACCAAAACAGGCATGTAGATAAAAAGTATAGAATAGAAGACACAGAGACAAATCCATATAAAAACAGCTATCTCATACTAGACAAAGAGCCCAAAAACATACATTGGAGAAAAGATAACCTTTTTAACAAATGGTTCTGGGAAAACTGGAAAGCAATATACAGCAAAAGTAAACTAAACCCCTACCTCTCAGCATGCACAAAATTCAACTCAAAGTGGATCAAGGACCTAGCAATTATACCAGAGACCCTGCATCTAATAGAGAAAAATGTAGGCCCAAATTTCCATCACATTTGATTAGGACCCTAACAAGACTCCTAAAGCACAAGAAATAAAATCAAGAATCAATAAATGGGATGGATTCAAACTAAAAATCTCTTCTCAGCAAAAGAAACAATCAATAAGGTGAAGAAAGAGCCTACATTTGGGGAGCAAATTTTTGACACATATATGTCAGATAGAGCACTAATCTCCAGCATATATAACGAACTCAAAAAAAAAATTAACACCAAAAGAATCCAAACAACCCAATCAATAAATGGGCTAAGGAGCTGAACAGATACTTCTTATAAGAAGATACACACAATTGATCAACAAATATGTAAGAAAATGTTCAACATCTATAGTAATTAGAGAAATGCAAATCAAAACTACTCTAAGATTTCATCTCATTTCAGTCAGAATGGCAGTTATCAAGAATACAAACAACAATAAGTGTTGGTGAGGATGCAGGGAGAAGGCACATTGCTGGTGGGATGAAAATTGGTGCAAACAATCTGGAAAGCAGTATGGAGATTCCTTAGAAAACTTGGAAGGGAACCACTATTTGACCCAGCTATCCCACTCCTCGATCTATACCCAAAGGACTTAAAAAGAGCATACTACAGGGACATAGCCACATCAATGTTTATAACAGCACAATTCACAATAGCTAAACTGCTGAACCAACCTAGATGCTCTTCAACCTAGATGAATGGGTAAAGAAACTGTGATTATAAATAAATAAATATATATATATATATATAGAGAGAGAGAGATCTGTGATTATATATATATATAATATATATGAATATTATTCATAATTAAAAGAGAATAAAATCATGGCATTTGCAGGTTAATGAATGGAGTTAGACAATATCATGCTAAGCGAAGTAAGCCAATCCCCCAAAGCCAAAGGCCAAATATTTTCTCTAATAAGTAGATGTTGATCCACAATGGTGGGGGGCATGGGAAAAATGGAGAAACTGTGATTGGGCAAGGGGAGGGAAAGGAGGGGATGGTGTATGGATGCAGGAAAGATAGTGGGATGAGATCATTACATCATTACCCTAAGTACATGGGTGACTTCAAATATGGTGCTATGCTGCATCATGTGCAACAAAAAAAATGAAAAGTTGTGTTGTAATTGTGTGCAATGAATCAAAATGCTTTCTGCTATCATATGTACCTAATTAGAATAAATTAATGAATTAATAAAAGAACATATAAAGAAAAAGAAAAATAGAGATATAGATATACAGCCAGTGTACAAAAGTTGACAAAACCATGGTGGCAAGAGTGTTCAGGCTATTCAATACGCCCTATGCTAAGAACCATCAGACATTTTTCTTGTGTATATTTTGCACAAAATTAACCTCTGTTTTTCCTCATTTGTCCTTTACCCCACTAACCCAACTGATTACTTCAGGTATCTTTTAGGACAATCAATGCTAAATTAGCCCAGACCAAAGAGGATGGCAGCAAGAACTTTAGATCCTTCCCTCAACATCCTCTGAGAATGAGAGTCTCTAGCCACTCATTTCTAAATGACTTAGTTTTATCAGCAAGCACCCTTGCACACTGCCCTTGAAGGAAAGTACTTAATTATATTACATTTCAAATTATTCTAGAGAACAGAAATGTAAC
>NW_026000242.1:30399177-30401029 GCF_001458135.2 Marmota marmota marmota | reverse complement strand
CCAATACAGAATGAGAAGAAAAAAACTGGGGAACTGATTACCCAATTTTGAAATAGTAATCAAGACTATATGGTATTGGTACTAAAATAGGCATATGGGTTAGTGGAATGAAATAAAAAACACAGAAATTAACCCACATAGATATAGTCAACTGATCTTTGATAAAGGAAAATACAATGGAGCAAGGTGGTCTTTTAAACAAATAGTAATGGAACAAATGGAAATCCACATGCAAAAAAAAATAACATATAAAGACACAGATCTTATATCCTTCCCTATATTGTGTATAACTCAAAATAGTCTATAGACTTAAATAGAAAACATAAACTTAAAAAATTCAGGGAGATAACATAAGACAAACCCTAGATGATTGTGGGTATGGCTATGACTTTTTAGATGAAACAAAAAAGTCATGATCCATGTATACAGCAATTGATAAACTGGACTTTGTTAAAATTGAAAATTTCTTCTCTATAAAAACAATGTCAAGATACTGAGAAAATAAGCCATAAATTTGGAGAAAATATTTGCAAAAGGGTATTAACCAATATATTCAAAGTTCTTTTATAACTCAAGAATAAGAAATGAGTAAACCAACTTACAACTGTGCAAAAGAAGAGCTGAGTGTATAGGTCAGTGGTAGAGTACTTGCCTAGTATGTGCAAGGCCCTGGATTCAATCTCTGGTACCATAAAAGAATGTACCAAAGCCCCAAATAGATACCTCACTAAAGATATATAGATGTCAAGTATGCATATAAAAAGATGTTCAACATCTTAAATATTAGGTAATTGTAAATTCAAACCACAAGGAAATGTCACTGCATAGTTATTAGATTGACCTGAGTCCACAGCACTGACACCAACAAATGCTAGCAAGGATGTAGAATAGCAGGAATCTAATTCATTGCTGGTGAAGTTGTTCATTCACTTTGGAAGACAGTTTGGCACTTTCTTATAAAACTAAACACACCGTTTTAGTTTAGTTTTAGTTAAACATATCCTCCAGCAATCATGCCTTTTAGTGTTAACCTACAAAAGTTGAAAAATGCATATTTACCCCCAAATCTGTACATAACATTTATTTATTTGTTTATTTGTTTATTTATTTTTTAGTTTTAGGAGGACACAACACTGTTATTTATTTTTATGTGGTGTGAGGACTAAACCCAGTGCCTTACACATGCTAAATGAGTGCTCTACCACTGAACCACAATCCAAGACCCTGTACGTTATATTTATGTCAGCTTTATTCACAATTGCCTAAACTTGAAAGCAATCAAGATGTTCTTCAGTGGATAAATAAATAAATAAGCTGAAGCACAGCAAAACAATGGAATATTACTCAGCACTAAAAATAAATGAGCTATCAAGTCATGAGAAGGCATGGAGGAAACAATGCATATGACAATGTGAAAGGATAATCAGTCTAAAAGGCTGTATGCTCTGTGATTTGAACTATGCAAAATTATAGAGAAGACAAAACTATGAAGACAGTGAAAGGAACTGTGGTTGCCACTGTTTAAAGGGAAAGGGGGAAAGAGTAGACAGAGGACAGATGATTTTAGGGAAGGTGGAACTTTTTATGATGCCACAGGGGTAGACACACATCAGTATATGATTGTTAAAACCATAAAATATGCAACACAAAGAATGAAGTCTAACTCGGGGGTACAAGGTGTGTCCATATGGCATCATCGATGATAGCTAATACACCAGTGTGGTGTAGGATATTGACTGTGAGCAGCGTTGTGCATATGTGGTGGAGGGTTAAATGGGAAGTCTCTGTACATACTGTTTTGAATCCAAGAGTGCTCTAAATTTTTTTCTCATTAGTTTATGAAAAAAAAAAA
>NW_026000242.1:30376759-30395441 GCF_001458135.2 Marmota marmota marmota | reverse complement strand
CACTACGTTTTGATAGTGTTTTAAAATGCTTACAAAGACTAAACTTTATTGGTAAAAATATTTGTCTTTATTTGGCATTGCTAACCCATTAAAATATAGTTTATTTAATATTATTTATGGTTATAATATATAGTGGTAAAAATTTCAGTTTTTTCTTTAGCATTTTCCACAGCATGAACAATTTCATCAAATAAAAATCATATGTTGAAGGAATATATATTGATGATACGTTTGAATTAATAGGTTGTTATAAATTTTATAACTAAACTATTTTCCTTTTTTTAATAATTAGATACAAGTAAAATAAAATTTAATGACTAGTAACAAGATGAAGGCAAATATAACTAAGCTTTTACTTCATAGTTAACAAAGCAGCCAGTAGAAAAATGATTGATACTGTTTTTGTGTTTTTCTGTAGCAAACTGATGTCTTGCTCAAAGGAATGTACCACACAGGCAGGCATGGAGAAAGAATAAGCTCTGGAGAACACTGACTGATGAGAAGGGCGATGAGTCATGGACATTTGTAAATACAGAATTAATGATAAAGATGATGAGTTTTTTTACAGTTTTATTCATATTTTACCAAACAATTTCTGGGATGCATAATACCACAGGTAGCAACTACTAATCTATAACAATAAATAATAAATTTAACCCCAATCTCAGTGATTTAAAGTAACAACGGTTTGCTTCTTGCTCACTGTATGTGTCCCATAGAGGTTTGGCAAGTACTCAGCCATTGTTCAGGGACTTGGCCTGATGCAAGTTTGTCATCTGTTTGTTAGGAAGAAGGGAGAAAGAATGGAGATGGAGATGATATTTTGACTTAGGAAAAAAAAAAAGAAGAAGAACACAGCCCATGTAAGGTGCATCTGCCATAGACATGCTGGGACATCTTGGGACTCACTAATAAGGAACAGCAGCCATTGAACTACGTAGTCATGTCTGCTTGCAATTGACAAAGAGCTGTAAGGGGCACTAGCCATAGACTGCTTAGCAATAACTGGTTACAATTGATAGGGAGTACAGCTCTTTGGACATGTGCAAAGAACATGTCCAGCTACGATTACTTCTCCTCACTGGACATAATAAATGAACATTGACTTTCACTGGGCGTAACCAATCACCATGGTATACCACCAACTTGGAACTGTATTTAAATTGCTTGTCCTGCCACATTTAAGAGTTTTGCTCTAAGGACATTGATGAGACTGGCCATTTTGCTGTCCATCCCTAGACTGACTCCACCATTCCCTGATGTCCAGCCATCAGCTGGATAGAACCATCAGACAAGGACACTGTCTGCTCTTGCACGGCATTAGAGGTATTTGGGGGCTCTCAGTTGCCCCAGGATTGTGTAATTTACTTATAGTGTTTAATTAGTGTATACTAAATGCTGGTTGGGGTACTCTAGCACACCCAACACTTTTTGCATTAATTGTTTATATTTGATGATTGGTGTGATTGAATATATACTTGCACTTAACAACAATCTGCCTCCGAGTAATTATTAATAGCACTGCTCAAGACAGTTGCCAATTCTTCATCACATAAACTTCAAAAGTTCTTCACAATTAATAAATCAATTTATTCACTTCTTACATACTTGCCAATTCAGTACACTCTGATTTCTCTTTCTATATTCAACTGAAATTGTCATCATTATTATCATGAAAAGTTCCATACTCTTTGGTCAAATGGATATGTTTTAGTACTTACCTTATTTTTTTTAAACTGCTTCTCAAAAACATTTTATAAGTAGTATTCTGTAAGTATTCCTATAATCCAATGGCAAAGTACCTCTCAGGTAACTTACTCTCCTAACTTTCTTCCCACTTTGCTACTTTACCATCTCTGTTGCAAGATTATTAGTATTGGCATTACTTAACCCTCAGTCTTAGGTTTATAATACCTTTCATCCTATATACAAATAATTCATAATCTAGTGTCATTAACGCAAAGTTTCCTCTGAGTCTTTAACCTATATTTTCAAGTATGTTATAATTTTAATTGCTTGAATTCATCTCAGACTCAGTATGTTTAACTTAAGGTAAGTCAGTGAAGGACACTCTTATCCATTCAAATAGTAAATTTAAAAAAATGAAAGTGCTCTTTGAGGCTCCTTTTTGTCTTTACTCAATAAACCTAATGTATTCCCATTTCTTATTGCTTATGTCTAAATGGTCTTCAAATTCATATGTTTATCTCCATCTTTTCAGTGCCAAATCCCTAGCCCACGTAGTGATTAGCCTTTGCCTAAAGTTTGGCAATAAAATAATAGATAGTTTTTCTGCATACATTTTATTCTCCTCTCCAATATGTTCTCTGTTACGCTGCCAAAGTAAGATGTTCAAAACACAAAACTATTTATATCACATTCGTGTTTAAAATGATTCACTACTGTTTTTGGGGAAAAAAAAAACTATGAATCTTGGCTCATAAAATGGATCCTGAATAATTTTTGCTATCAACATGCATTACTTCTACCTTGCTTTCTTCCCCAAATTATCTTTCTTTGATATTTTTGCATTTTCCATGTTTCTTCTCTATTTCAAGTCTTTGGAAATAAATGAAGAGAATAGCTGTGATTATAGAATGGTGTGTTTCAGAGCATGGTGCTGAGAATAGACACAGAGGTGTGAATCTCTGATATATTGATTTACTTTATTATTACAAAGAAATTTCTTATCATTTTTAAGTTTCAGATTTTCATCACTAAAATTTAATTATTGCTAATATTTGCCTTATAAGCTTACTGAGTATATTAAATAAAACAAACATAAAACACTAAAGGTCAAGATATTAGTTACTGTCTTTGTGTATTGACAAGTCATTTACCATTGTTAAACTTTAGTTCTTTCATCAGTAAAATAATCTTATGCTGTATAGGTTATATAGTAGATGTACTAATGTAGATACAAATTGTTAATGCTAAAAATAAGGATGACAATAAGAAATACTTCTTTCCTATTGGAATTTAATTTTCTAAAAATAGTTATTTTTGAAAAATAGCACTATCAAATTCAGATAAATTTGATACTATAAAATTGAAATTTTTTTTATGCTTTAGTCTTTTATCAGTGCTCCAGAAATTTAATATGCATGAGATTCACCTGAGGGTCTTTTAAAAACACAACTGATTCAGTACATCAGGGATGATTTCCAAAGTTCTACATTTCCAACAACCTCCCAGGTGATGCTGGATTCCTAACTTTAGTTTATCATTTAGTGATGGATCATCATCAGAATAAATTCCTTTATCAACGTCAGTTTAATTACTGTGTATTATTAAGTTATACTTTGTATTATTTAAAAATAAATGTAGGACATGTGTATGTTCTTTCCATTTAAAAATGGGAGCTGGCTTTTTAACAGAATAATAGACAAAAGACTGTTAAATTTTATGGGGCTGGGGATATAGCTCAGTTGGTAGAGTGCCTGCTTTGCATGCACAAGGCTCTGGGATCAATCCCCAGCACCACACACACAAAAGGGGGTGGGGCCTGGAGTTGTAGCTCAGTGGTAAAGTGCTTGCCTAGAACTTATGAGGCACTGGGTTCAATTCTCAGCACACTGAAAATAAATAAATAAAATAAATGTATTGTATCTATCTACAACTAAAAATATTTTTTTTAAAAAAAGGACTATTAAAATTTAAAAGGTGCTGGTTGATGCAAATCAAATGTGAATTTAGAGCATACTATATACATTGTAGGTATGCAATAAATACTTAAAATTATATGCTTACAAAAATAATTGACATTAAGGCAAATAAAAGGTTTGAGTTGAGATTTGAAGGATGGATGAATAGATTGGATTCTGGGCACAAGAGAAAGGAAGTTTTAGGTTGGAAGATATGGAAAAGTCATAGAAGGAGGAAATGGGACACAGAGAGAGAATGAGAGGAGATCAGCTGGACTACACAGAACTTGGAAGGATTTATGTTTGGTCAGCTATGTTTAGACATGCTAATAATTCTTGATGTGATATATGCAAGTATTATTGACATAATTTGAAATACCTGATATTCATGTCATATGAATTAAATTCAGTATTCATTATTATTTGTACAATAACAATATTCAATGGTATCTCAGTTATCTCCCATGGATGCCAGAAAAAAAAAATGGAGCAACAGCTAGAATTTTTACCCTTCCAACACCTTTCATTTGGGAGGACATGTGTCATAGGTGAATGTCCTCTTTTCTGAATGCCATAGCAGTATAAATATAGAACTTTCTGTGCCAGAGACTAGTGCCTGTCACACAACAGAACTCAAGAAAATACCTGCTGCTGTTATGAAAGGATGTCTTACCAATGAGCAGGGTGGTCTCCAAATACAGAAATCCTTCTTAAAGCAAATTATTAGTAGTACACTTCTTGTTAGAAGAAAAGTAGACATTAATAACACCTTAGTTTTTAGAAAGAAGCATAATTATTTATCCCAAATTATGTCCTATTAAAATTCAAATTTAAATTCCAGTTAGAATACTGGAATAACTATGTCATCAAATTTGTATTTATAGGATAATCCTTTTCTATATGTCTGACATAAAAGAGTACTTTAACAATAACTTCTGAAATGCCGTAGACCATAGATTATTTGAGAGACAGAATAATGCCACAGTTTGAGGAAATACTATCGTTTAGGTGGGTTCCAGTACCACAAAAGGTGTTTCTTGTTCAATTAAGTGTCACCAAATTTATCAACAAGCTTCCCTTGTTTGAAATACAGGGATTTATATTGTCGCATACTTCTACATAGCCATTGTCCTAAGTAGCAATATGAGACTGTTTAAATTATTATTCCAATATTGCAGACTTTAAGTTCTTCTGTCTCTTTTAAACTAACAATATAATTATAGGCACATATCTCCTGGTATTTATTATTAATAGGAAGATAATAAAGTGGGTAATTAAGTAAGCATTTGCTAGTTACTCCTGTAATCACTAGACCAACCTCCGGAGGAGACCAGGTTCAATAATGTGTCACTGAAATGATAAAATCTTAATGAGTCATTAACTAGCCACTGAATTGCAAGGCACAGAGCAAAATTATTTTGTGGACCACAAGAAGAGGAGGTTGAAACTGAGAAAGAGATGTAATAATTTGTATGGTATTTAATTGGATAAATGAATACAAAGATTCTAAGTTTGGATATTTTATTTTATTTTTTTGAGAGAGGAGAGAGAGAGAGAGAGAATTTATTTATTTATTTTTAGTTTTTCGGCGGACACAACATCTTTGTTTGTATGTGGTGCTGAGGATCGAACCCGGGCCGCACGCATGCCAGGCGAGCGCGCTACCGCTTGAGCCACATCCCCAGCCCCAAGTTTGGATATTTTAAATTTCTCCTTTGTAGATGCTCTGAAACATGAGTAATTGTTTTTACCTTATCATTAAATACCTTAGATAAGAAGGATTTTAGAAAAATATTTTCAAGCCTTCTAGCACCTTGGATATGTGTATATATGGTTGTCCTAATTAATTCAAAAGTCCTCTTATCTAAAAATTCCCTATTTTCAAAGTTGCCTTGTAGCTTTTTGTCTTTAGTTGTCAAGCAGATGGACAGCCACAGGTAATAACCACTTCCCAGTTTTTATAATCTTTAGTTCTTGTGGGTTGGAAATCTATTTACCAGGATAACTAATGTAACGTTGATACTGTTGTAGCCTCTACAACTCAAGCAACTGCACTACTGAAAGGTTAATTCCCAGCTGTCATGAGGAATACTGCTGTGTCCTTGTGCATTCAGTCAAGTAGCAGAGCCCTAAAAAAATCCTTAGGATATGACTACTTTCTCATGTAGTCAGCCGATCCTCTACTGAGGCTTATAAACCTATCCTTGGATACTAGCTGGAAGTTTAATAGACTCTGACAAGAGGAGGCTAGAAGGAGTTACAATCAATCTAGCTGCCATGTGTTTTGAGAAATGGTTGAAGGGCTCAGAGAGGATTATCATAGAGAGGGTTCAAGGAGAGGCATGATGGCAGATTTTTACTATTTTACTCAAGAGACTTCACTTGTAAGAAAGAGAAATGAAATAGGATCACTGAGAAGGTATTGGTGAGAATCTTGTTCAGATGAATAAAGGATCACAGTCTAAGAACAAGATGGAGCCTCAAAAATGAAAATTCTGCTACATGAAAGAGTGTGATTCTTTATCTTTTAAAAAAAATTAGAGCACTTATTGTTAACTATCATAGCTGTAGTAAGTAGTGATTTAATTACATTTTTATTAAAACATCTTGTGTTCTTCATAAGATAGTTGCAATCAAATGATTTTATATACAAAACTCACAGAACAACCTCCACCACTTGGTAAATGCTTAACAATCCTTACTAAATTATGCCTATTATTATCAATAACTTAATTACTCTCTTGTTATTTAAATCAGGTACTACATTTCCATACTGCATTCACTGTCAAAATAAGTGGTATCTTAAATAGCAGTATCTGTTTTCCTTTTTGGTACTACATAAAATACATATGTGTTTTGTTTTGTTTTTATTTCTTTTTTGGTACCAGGCATTAAACTCAGAGGCACTGGACCACTGAGCCACATTTCTAGCCCTTTTTTGTGTTTTATTTAGAGACAGGGTTTCACTGAGTTGGTTAACACCTTGCTTTTGCTAAGGCTGGCTTTGAACTTGTGATCCTCCAGCCTCAGCCTTCTGAGCTGCTGGGATTACAGGTGTGTGCCACAAATGTGTTTTATAATCAGTAATTGCTTGGAAAAAATATAGTAGATAGCACTGTCCCACTAATAGCCACCTGTTTAAGTATCAATATTGGCTGGTATTTATGTAGCAGCAAGCCAGGATTTTTCTGAAAGTTCCACCTGATCTAGGGCCAGTCAGTCCTTAACTTATCCAGTTATCATGAGATGGCTGTCAGGAAAGAACTCTATTGAATGTTAATAGTTTATATACTCTTGAATAGCTCCTTCCACAATTTTAGACAGCATTGACAGATTATTCAGAAGGAATAGAAAAGGATAGAGAAGATGAATAGCCTGCAACATGGATGATAAGACAGAGACTAAAGCTAAATTCTTTCTTGCTCTAGAGTCTCATGCCATAATCTCTAAGATATGTCCAGCTAACATCTGTCTAATTAGGGAGGAATGTATAAACCTCAATTCACAAATATGAATGAAGTATGTATATCTGAGTTTAGAAATGTGCTCAAGAGAAATGATAGAATTGGTGATATAGACAGGACTTGAGAAAATATCCAAATACAACTTGTTTTGTAGTTTGGAGGTTTTATATTGAGAAAAGTCTCGAGTTAAGTATTGTACTTAGCTGGCCCTTTGGATAACTGAAGGTAGAGCTGTTTGAAACATTATCTCTAAGATTTGGCAACAAATGAATATATCCTATGGAATTATAATGAAATGTTTTGTTATTAATAAAGGAATATTTCAGAAATAAGACAACATAGCAGACCTCTGTAGTAGAGACTGCCAAAAGCCTCCATATCCATTCTCCACTTTGTTTTTCTGAATAGAGCTTTAGACATTCGTGTGGTACATAGCATCCAGACAAAGAATGCATTACCTGGTCTCTCTTGCAGTGGACTTGAAGCCAGACTTAAAGACAGGTAACTGGAGTCCGATTTGAATTCAGGAAATTGGAATCTGCCCCTGGGAAATTGGAATGTTCAGTCTCCAGAGCCCTTTGTTACTACCTCTCCCAAAAAGGCTGTTAAGGAAATAACTGGGAGCTACTAATCAATGCCCCCTGGGCTGCTGCTCCCTTCCTGCCTAGCACTCCAGCCCACCTGCTCACCCAGTGGCCATTCCACCAACATCCCCCAGACACTATGCAGGATGGGGGGAAATGAACAGGATAAGGGAGATGAATGAAGGAGAACAAGGGAAACTTTAGACATATAAAAGGAACCTGACTTCCTCATCCCATGGATTCTGCCTTTGCTTCCCCTTCTTACTCCAGGGAGAAGTATGTTTTATTATCCTTTAATAAAGCTTCTTATTTTCTATTGCACACTTGCTTGCATCCACATGCTTCTCTAGTGTTATACTTCCAACATTTGAGGAAGAAGGACATGTCAAGTTAACTGGTAACCAGCAGTGTCACAGTTACTATGTGACTAAGGTTTTGAAAAGGGATGTGAGCAGAAATGATATGTGGATCTTCTGAGTCAGTTTTGTTGTTGTTGTTGTTGTTTAATTAGGAGGTTGCTTATTCTGCTTTTCCATCTGGAGAAATATGGGGTCAGAATAATAGCCAGCAATGACTACACAGGTAAGAGAGATACTCTAGAGAATGCAGAGCAGTAAGACAAAAAGAACATCAGCCTTCAGATGACCTCATATAGTGATACACCATTGATGAAAATCAATCAGGGCTGAATCCTGTTTCCCCAGATGGGAAGATTGAACAGCTGAGAAACACTGAGGCCAGCACAGAAACCAAGTTTTATTTAAAGGCTCCAAACATACTTCTCCCAGGAGGAAGAAAGAGGCCATAGCCTGTATCTGAAGGTGGTATCCTAGGAAGTGGGGGTGATCTGCCCCTTTTATACATTTTAGAATTTGTTCTCATGACCTCCGCACCCCATCCTGCATATGTGTCCCATGGCTAAAAATGACTTTGTGACCAAAAGGTGGGCCAAGGAAGGGAATGAAGCCACACAGAGTCCAGGCAGGAAAAGAGCAGCCCAGGAGGCTTTCATAAACAGATCTTGGTTGGGAGGAACAATTCCCTGGAAGCAGGTCACCTTGACAACAGGTTGCAACAGTGGAAAGCCTGTTGGGGTATTAACATTTCAATACTCCAGAGGCAGATGACTTTGGCCTGGAGTCAGGGGAATGAGTCCTCAAGATAATAACATTCCATTTTCTTTGAATCAGCTTCCATCTTACCAGACTCAACTGTGAGGTCTTTGCCACCTAAACATCTATCTACACTAACTGCCTGACGTTTGTTCTTGCTTCAGTAGAAGAGATTGCCTTTCAGTGATGGCCTCCACCTTGCCTGCAGCCTGCACATATCTAGAAGCTTCCCACAAGCATACCTTCGGTTTATGCTTCCTATCTATCTGTTATTTGAGAAACTTCTTTATTTGATTCACAGAATTCCTTATTCATATTTCTTAAGAAGCTCAGCCTATATCTTAACAATATACTATGTAATTTACATATGCACTGGATGATTACTCTATTTTCTTTTATGAATTGATTATTATTGAGATTTTTAAGTGAATAATAGGCTTGTTTGTTGGATTGCTTTACTAATAAATAAGAAATATAGTTAATATGGCTGTAAATGGTTCAATTTTATTGAATCACACTCAGTTCAGATAGGTAGGTTGAGGAGAGAGAGAGAGGAGAGAGGTTTTCATTTGAATACTACCACATTTAACCATGGATGTTTCTAGAAAGGCCAGCTATAGAGTTGAGTGTTTTATTCAGTTATCAAAGAGGTTACTGTTAGCATGAGAGATTACATGGTATAGGGTCTTGATTTAACATCTGATCAGTCATCATAAGTGTTAACTGCCATTTTATGGGATAAGTTTTGCTTTCCTGTACTTCCTCTTACCTGAACTTCTCCCACCTGTTAGTGACCTATCCCAAGGTACCATAACCCTAAGGTAATCCCAGGAGAATAAGACCCCTTGACTCTGGAGAGCCCCTGGTGCCATTGACCTAAGCCAATCCCATGCTATTCCCACCCACATAGCTCTGACAGGAAATTTCCCCAGAGTCTATCCTATAGTGCCGCAGCTGCAACTCCAAACCCCTACCCAACAAAAACTCAGCACCTGAACATCTTGGGGCCTCTCTTCACTCTATAGAGGGATGGCCTTTATTTGTCAGCTTTGACAAATAAACTTTTGTGTGGATCTCTGCCTGGTCTCCATCCTTCATTTCTTACCTGCCTGTGGTTTGCTTTCTCACTTTCCTTTCACAGGGGAAGATTATATACATATACATGTATTTACATAGTTGGGTTTGGAAATGTTACTAAAAAGACATTTTAAAAATAATAAACCAGATATAATGTAACTTCAGAATAGTTTAATAGTCACAGAAAAATCTATGTTGAATTATTGTATAAATAAAAATTTTCTTGCTTTCTGCAATTGCCCTACTATTCTCAGTGGTAATAAGAACATCCTGATTCATGTTGTGGAGACAACATATGGCTATATCAGGAAGGAAAGAAATCCTGGTAGTTGGATCTGCATGCTCAATATAAAATGCAATAGAGCAATTACTTCATCCTTTCCTCAATTGTTTGTCTGGCAGCAATCCCAGCTCCACCTCCCTGGACTCAAATGAGAATTTAGGAAGGAAAACAGAAAGACAATGTAATAAGACTAATTGAGGTAACGGAAATAATTAGGGAAAAAATTGAGACTATAACCTCGATTTCCTGGTTTCCAGGCCAGGTCTCTTCCTTCTATTCCATATTGTCCTTAGGGCCCTACTTAAAAATAATCTGGTTAAAAAGAAGGCTGTAGAAAAGAGGCAAGTCTCTCCAGGTAGCCTAATCAAATGCAAAGTTCCTAAAAGTTCATTCAAACAGAGCACATCTGTGGAGAACACCCTTCTGCGGCTACAGAGATTGCTTCTTAAATCAAAGAAACTGGAATCTGATGATGACCAGGAGGGGATACAAAGTCTAACACTGTGGACAGCAGGGTTTAGGTCACAATTGGAGCTGCTGGAAAGAAAGGGGAGGATTTAAGCCCCAAATGGGGCTTAAAGGAGGAATAAATCTGTTAGCAGAGCAATTACTCATGTCCTCAGTAAACTGCCTCCTTCAAGGATTAGCAGATAAATCTAGGCCTAGGCATTAGTGTTTTCTTGGCACATCTTCCTCCTTCTGCACATCAATAACAATGTATTTACCCAATTATCAGATAATCCCACTTAAATTGATCAATTGATAGCTTCCCAGCCCCTTCAAAGCACTGCTTTGTTTTCTTTGGCCTCAAACACCTAAAAATATTTCTAGAGGTCAAGAAAGTACAAATTGCGAATTTATTATTCTTGGAGTTGCAGGGTGACCTTTAACCTTGTGTTTCAAATCTCTGCATGGTGCCTTGGAAAAGTGATTTCCATTAAAGTAAATAGGAGTCCTAGGGCAGAAGTCTGAAGGGAGCTTGGAGGCTTAACCCCTTCATGAATTTAGCCCACACTGAGAAAGAATTGGCAGTCATTTACTGTACTTGTCATTTTTTATTATTTTTAGCTGTCATATTATATTGTATGTGTTTGTGGGGTAAAATGTGGTATATGTGGACATGTGTATAATGTGTAATGAATGTCCAAATCAGGGTACTTGTCATTTTAAAAATCACTTTGAAACGAGTATTTATTTTCTTACTCTTTTACTTTTTTCCCCCTTTCCTTTGCAACTTAACAAAACCCTGCATAAATTATTACAAAGCGATAACTCTTGTGGAAAAAATCATTTGCTCTTCTCATATACAGGCAATATACAACATTAGATAAGTTTTAAAAGAAATGTTACAGATACTTGACTCTCACTTGCTTTCTTTAATCTTTTGAAGTAAAAGATGAAACTACTTATAATATATATATTTTTAGTAGTTCTAGGAGGAGTTACTGGATTTAGCAAATAAAAACAGAGGATATCCAGCTAAACTTGATTTTCAAATAAATTTTGGTTGAGATTTTAGTATAAATGTATCCTAAATATTTCATGGGGCATACTTATACTAAAAATTTTTCCATCATTCATTTGAAATTCAAATATACTAGGCTTTCTGTACTCCAGTATTTTACCTGGAAATAGGATAACGAGAGATTCTTACATTTCAGTATAAATGTCATGATGGTTGCCAAACAATGAAATATGGCAGCAACTGAGACACAATATAAATTTGGGCACAATCTTAGTTTCTCTAAGTATGAAATCAAAAGATTTTATCAATCAGGGTTTATGATTAATACAAGTTTTCACTCATCAATACCTCCTTCACAGTTTGCCTTTAATGTTTATGTTCAGTTGTATCTCACCCTCCTCTCTCTTATAATTTCCCCCCTAACCAGTTTTCTTCTCTTGACCCAGTAATGTGTTTGGCTATTCCCCACATTCATGTATTTTTATCCCACTCTTCTCATCTGGTGTAGACTCTTCCCACTGGTGTCTTCACTGAAGTGCTCTTCTCTCTGTGAAACTTTTCTTGTTACATAATGACTCTCCTCCCATTTTGAAGCACTGGAAGATATTAGAATGCACTTCCCCCCCCCCACACATTACAGTGGAATCTATTGTGTTATATTTATACAAGCATATAATTTATCTTATTCTAATTAGGATCCCAGTCTTGTGGATGTACGTGATGTTAAGATTCACTGGGGTGTATTCTTACTGTACATAGGGAAGGTATGTCCGATTCTCTTGTCTTTCCTGTTTCCATCCCCCCTCACTTCCCTTCATTCCCCTTTGTAATCCTCTGAACTTCTATTCCCCCCTCATTCCCCATTATGTGTTAGCGTCTACATATCATAGAGAACATTTGGCCTTTGTTTTTTTTGGGGGGACAGGCTTATTTCACTTAACATGATAGTCTCCAGTTCCATCCATTTTCCGGCAAAAGACATAAAGTCATTTTTCTTTATGACTTAGTAATTAGAATACACTCTTATGTCATTTATTTGGCACTAACATTTCAATATTTTTTCTTATGTTAACCTGTGTCTGTGTATGTCTGCCTCTGTCTCTCACACACACAAACAACACTCTTCCTTCATGTTTTCGTTAAAAGGTAATCTAAATGAGAAGCCCTGAGCTTTATAAACTTTATTTCATTTTATTTCTCTTCCAATGATAATACATGCACTCAGTGTATATGTGATCTCAATTAATGATTTCAATATTCATCCAGTCTTTTAACTTGAAGTCAATCTCTATTTTGTTGAATTAATTTAAACATCTCTTCATTTATTCAATAATATTTACTGATCATCAATCATGTGCTAAGTGTTTTCTCAGTTTTCAGATTACTAAAATGGAAGCTATATCAGAGCAGGGATTGTATTTATTTTGCTTACCTCATCTCCATAAATTAGAAATGCATGTGGAAGTATAATAGTTAATACAATGAAAACACATGCCTTTCAACAACTATTCATTGTGTTTTAAATAAGCAATATTTTACTTTTAAATTTGTGACTTTTTCACCACTTAATTGTTTCAAACCCAGGTGTCTAAGCTTTGCTGTTGAGATAGAATAGAAGAAAAAAGAAATAGTTAGAAAGGAGGTATAAAGGGAAGCAGTTCACCTCCTAAGGTCCAGGCCTGTTATCTCTAAATTCCTAGAAAGTCCATAAACCTACCCATACAATGTTAAATACCCACCAAAAACATACTAAGGAAAGAGAGATGATATCTTGTGAAACTATAATTTAGGAGACTTTCCATCACTATTTATTCATCAGATAATGAACATCATGCCAGCCTAGGGAATTTGAGAGTGACTAGATCACTATAAACTGTTGAGACTGGTACCATTCCTATATACCTTCCTAAACCCACCCCTCAGTGTTTCCTTAAATGAAGAGCTGTAACCCTCAAATGTACTTCTCATTCATAAGATGGCCAGAATTCTCCCTTGAATGAACTCTTTGCTTTACCTCAAATATTGTCTCTTTAAGATTGCCCTCATCCTCTCTTGAATTTGTATTAATTTTCCTGCATAAATCTCTGTCTATGCCTGACTGGATGGAGCAGGCTGAAGTTCTTTTCCATTGCATATGCCAAGAACCCTGCTGGTCCTGAGTCGAGTTCCTCCTTCTCTCTGAAATTTCTCACCCTTCTTTGGAGACATCTCTTCTCCTGTGACATTATTAGAGGAAAAGAGTGATAAAAAGTCAAAACACTTTAAATAAGCAAAAATTAGAATTTGAGGAGTTTTGCTTTAATAAGTAAAATAGGACCTACTATCTTTTCCTTCTAGTTCATCCTAAATTCAGCATTTCTTTTCTATTTGTATCATTGCCTTAAATGAGACTCTTTCTCATTTAAAGAATTTCTCCAGTGTCTGCAATAGTTATATTACCTTCAGTTTACTGTTTATTGCACAGGTTGCTACTAGCTAGGATTATAATGAATTCTAGGGTCTTTACTTCTCTGCCATGTGGTTTCTATGATACCTTATTATTAAGGAGAGAAGGTTCATATGCTCTTAAGACTGGCAATATTCATTCACTCTCCATCTAACTTGAGTCTCAGACTCAGCTCCTTGTTCTCTACCTCACACTCTTATGCTTTAATAAAATCCATCTAATTCATCTTTGATAAGGCTGTAAATAGGTAGAATTGTGTGGGGTCAACCACAGTTGTGCTGTTGGTAAAGGTATAGGTACAGATTTCTGACAATTCTCAACATTTAAAATCTTTCTAGACATTTCCTGTGAAATGTTTTGCACAAATTCTTACCATTGGAAAGCCCCCTGAAAATCCTTAGACTTATGTTTTAAGTTTCCATGTTATGTTCATCTTCTTCTGTACTTAAAAAGAAGAATTCTCTTCTGTGTACTCCTATGATATTTGATGATGTGCATAAACTTTTCAGAGTGAATATGTTAAATCATAATGCATGTGCTCACATGTTGAGCACCTTGACTAGTCTCTAAGCTCCCTGAAGGCAGAGACTTTGTTTTGTTCATCTCTGTGAGTACTAGCTCCCCTCATGTTACATGGAATAGACAATATAAATTGTTTTCATTGGGTAACTCCATGAGTGGATCTTTCTTTCTTTTTTACAATGGTGATAATAATATTGTATTCTCTCCCAGGTTCTGATTCTCCTCTTGCTGTCCTTTAATATTTTTCTGGACCTCATTGTGATAGACGAGCAGTTCCTTCCATAATTGGGCAAAGGTAGGAAAGCTAGTCAGCCTCCTCATACAGAGGAATGAAGGTAGTGGTCTCTGGATTGACCAGGGCTATGAGTTTGTGATTAAAAATTCTAAGACAAAATTTTCATTATACTCCCTTGTTCCTCACAGAAGTCCAATCTAGAATGAAAACTCAAGGAGAGGAGGGACTTTGATCTCCTTTGTTCACTTGTGTACCCTCAGCATCTCCTACTATATGAGGAGTATAATAGCCACTAAGGTAATACTTGTTAATTTGTTGAATATCACATGCCAAAAGACACATCATTGATAAAATTCAGAATTATAACAAAGTTAGGCCAGTCTGATTCCAAAGAACATGCTCTTTTAAACAGCTGGATACCTTTAGAGATGATAATTATTTCATCTAAATTCAAGTTCTAGAGTATGCTAATGGAGTCTTATCTGTTCAATCTAATCTGTATTTTCAGACTGCTCTGCTGATGCTAAGTACCTCATTATTCTCCCCTATATAAATGATTAATATTAATTTAACATATTTGCAGGTACTATTCTAGGGATTTTGCTTCTGTGAACATAATTAAATGTCACCAGAAACTTGTTAGCACCACTTAGAAAATGATGAAACTAAGGTATAGTGAGGTTAAATGACATGCTCAAGGTTAAATTACTATTCGTTTTGGAGCTGGTTAATCTAGCTGCACGTATTTAGACATTTAACTGCCTCACTCAGAAGAATCACACTGATCAGTGTCTCTCATACTGGGAGCCAGCAAAGGAAGAGCCATTAGCTTGAGTTCAGTACACCCACTTCTGAAGGTTTACTGCGTTCAGAGAAGTGTGCATACTGACCTCCACCATACTGCTGTCATTAGTGGTGTGAAATAATGTCTCCTATAGTCTCCTTTTGTTATCTCTGGCAACTTTTCACAGACCTCTCTACTTGATCATAAATAGGTGTTGAATCTGTGAAAGCAATCAGGAAAATAACATAAACACAGGGCATAAAATAGTTTAGTATACTACTAGACATCAGCCCCAGTATTAGAAATATAAAATTTCATGTTGAGTTACAGTGGTTGAAAATACATGCCTTTCAAATACTATACATTGCTTTTTAAATAAGTGATATTTTCTTTTAAATTACATTTATGTGTTGTTTTTAACTTCTTAATGGTTTGTTAGATATTGAAACAAATCTATTAGGGTAAGTAAGAGTGAAATCCAGAAAGTTTTGGATTAGTATAATTTCCTTGGCAAACATTTTATGTTTGTTATTGGAGAAAATAAAATTTATGGATTGTATTAAATACAGTCAAAAGTACAAGGATAAAGTTGTACAAACACAAAAAACAAGATGTGTGTATATCTCTCTGTTTACAAGTAATAAAACATAAGTAGAATTATTATAATATTTCTAATTCAATTCCATATTACCAAACAGAAATATTCTTTAAACTATATTCCTCATCCAATCCACAGTCTCAAAGCTCTTTGTTCTCAAGAAGGGCTCAGATAGGATAAGACTTTTACTGTTCCTAGGTGATGAAGCAAGGTCAGAGTGCCTTCCTCAGAAAGAATGAGCTTCTTCATAGAAAGGATTGATGGGTTCCCATTTCATTCTCATATTTAATTTGTGTTCTAATTCTAAACCCAACCCATCAAATATCTTCAAAGTGGTCTTCTTTCAGATAATCTGCTTACATTTCTGCTTATACCTTTTCAATGCTGTTTTTTTTCTATATTTATTTTAGGACTATATGTACTAAGTTGATTTATCACTGTACATGAAGCATGCACGTATATATTATAAAATATGTAATATAGGAATAGACATGCATATAGGTTTCCAAGTATATTTCTTTGGATCATAACTTAAGTCATGATGGTGACTTCTACTATTCAGTACATATTTGGGGTTTATGTAATTTAATATATCAACTTTCTCTTTCGATGTTGGATCAAATTTAGAAAGATTTTTCCCCAACTTTATGGGAGCAAAATATGTTTTATTATGTCATATTCTTCTGTTACATATTTGTTTACTTGTATCAAAACTTTTCCTCCAATCTGAACTTTATATCTTTAAAATCCTGAAAAATTTTTACAATCTTAACTTTGTTCCCCCCCCGGATGACTACACAATTGTTTGAATACCACTTGTAGCTAGTCTGTACATTCCCCATTATTTTGAAAGATCTTCTAAAAAACTTATCCTTAAAATCTAGGTTTGTTCTGAACTTCTCTTCAGTTCTAGTAACCTATAAATTTATGAACTTATACCATACTTTTTGTTAGAACTTTGTAACAATTTCAGTATCTTATAAAAGCAATTCTCCATCATCACATCCTCCCACTCTTGGTTATTATTTAGTTTTCCTTGTGAACCTGAAAATCAATTCATTTAATGAATAGTAGAAAACTGCTTTATTAATTGTCCTTGCCAGAGTTTGATTCTGGTGGGGAACTCTGGAGGTTTCTTTGCTCTTGCCTTCTCCAGCAAATCACATGTCTTAGCCAGACCTGTGTGCAATGGTAGACAATATTTTGGAACTGTTTTACTGTTATTTCAATAATTACTTTATCTATAGCTTTCATCATGAGTACATTTCAGTCAAAACCCTGATGTAATATTGAATTATCTCCCCAGATTCCTTTTTTCTTATCTGTCTTAGTTATTTTTTTTTCAAGTACAAGTATTCCTGGTTGATCTCCCTTTTTTCCATGAAGTTTTTTAATTTGATTCATAATAAAAGTACTATGTGTCTTCCTTTCATTTAAATTTTTAATATTTATAGCAACTTTATCAGCATATAATTCTCATACCACAGTGTTAACTTATTCTCTGTGTGCAATTCAATGTTATAGTGTACTTCCAGATCTGGATAACTATCACTGTCAGTTTTAGAGTATTTTATTACCTCCACAAGACACCCCATATCCTTTAGATATCATGCCAACTATTCCTTCAATCACCCAAGCTCTTAGCAACCACTAACATATTCTCTGGTCCATAGATTTGACAATTCTAAACACTGCATATAAAAATCATATAATGTGTAGTCTTTCATGGCTGACATATTTTTACTTAGCATAATGCTTTTAAGTTTCACTCATGTTTACATATATCAGTGTTTCATTCCTTTTTTATGACCTAAACATATTCAGTTATATTTACACAACAATTTATTTATTTTCTTTCAGCTAATTCTTATTTGGTTTGTTTATACTTTTTAACTATTAGAAATAATGTTGTTGTGATTATTGCTGTATCAGTTTTTGTGTAGATATACAATTTCCCTTTCTGTGGATGTTTACTTAGAAGTAGAATTGCTGGGTCATGTGGTAACTTGGTTTAACAATTTGAGGAATTGTCAGACTGTTTTCCAAAATGGTTGCACCTCTTTAGATGCTCACCAGTAGTTTGAAAGTTTTCCTCTCTATCATTATTTATTATTATTCGAATACAGATGAATACAATGAATTTAATTTTTGATAAACCACTGTAAGTTGAAATTATCATTGTTGAAAATACATTTAATATGCCTAACCTACCAAATATTATAGCTCAGCAACACAGTACAGTTTAGCACCATTGTTTCTCTTCAAAGTCACAGGGCTGACTGGTACCTGCAGCTGGCTGCTACTACCTAGCATGGTGAGGAGGGTACCCCACAACATATTATTGGCTATGAAAAGATCAAAATTGAGTTTCTAATAAGCACACATTGATTTTACACCATCATAAAGTTGAAAAATCCTAAATTGAACCATCATAAATTGGGGGCCATGTATATTCTCAGTAGTGACCC
>NW_026000242.1:30365083-30371827 GCF_001458135.2 Marmota marmota marmota | reverse complement strand
TATATATATATATATATATATATATATATATATATATATATATATATATATATTTTTTTTTTTTTTCCGCTAGTGTGTGTCAATTCCCATTGCCTGAAAACAAATATCTCAAATGTCAAATAATTTACTACCTTACTAAGATCTGTAAAAGTTAAAATTGTGTTTCTCATGAAACCACTTAACTATGCTCATGATATCTGGAGGCTAAAATGTTAATATAGTCTTACATCAAAAAATGAAAATGTTACTGTGAGCCAAACCAGCACACAAGGGACAGTTCATAAGGACCCAAAACACAGTTCTTTGCTTCAGACTCACGCTGTGATCTGCACTTTGTGCAATGCTTTCCTTTGCTGAGGGTTTAGGAAAGAAGTTTTGATTTAGTTTTCAGCTTGTCTCACTTCTTAGAACCTTGAATCTTTTTTTCCAGGGAAGGGAGCATTTTCCTAGAGTTATGCTGTTTCTGCATTATTCCCACATGAACCCCTCTGTTTGCTATTGCTTTGTCTCCCCAATACACAGAATCTCACTCCATTTTGAGCCTCTGGTCAGATTCCAGACATTCAATTCTGGCTTTTTTTCTGGGTGAAACTAAAGGGAATGTGAGATTTCTGCTGGAGAAAGAGAATGTTATGACGTTAAAGGAAAACGATCCTACTTTTTGGCATCTCTATGTCTTGACAAAGATGATAACTGGATATAAAAGGGTAACTCTTGAATGTGTTATGATAAAAGGTTTCCATAAATAATATTTAAATGGCTCCTTCTTTTAAGTCTTTTGGTTTGTTAAAAGCCCCAGAAATGTATGTCTCTGACCATCGCAAAGAGGAATAAGAGGCAATATTAAAATATTCATTATGGAATAAATATTTGTGTCCTCTTGAAATTCTTATATTAGAGCACTCAGTCCCAAAGGGAAAGAATTTTGAGGTTTAGAATTTCCTGAGGGAAGGGCCCTCTCAATGAGATTAGTATCCTTATAAGAAGAGACAGGGAAATTTTCTTTCTGTACCATGTGAAGACACATCAAGAAGATGGTTGCTTGAATGCCAGGAAATTCTTCATCAGGAACTAAATAACTGTCACCATGGTCTTGGACTTGCTGGCCTCCAGAACCTCTAATGTTAAGAAGGTGTCTGTCATTTAGGCCAGGTCTATATCATTTTGTTATGGCAGTCTGAGCTAAGACACATCCCAATACAATTATATAAAATCAAAATCTTACTAAATGTTTTTTTTCCAATTCATATTAGTTACTTGTCCCAAAATTATCTGCATTCTAGTACCACTGAAATATGATAGAGCATAACATTTAATGATTATGTGTGTTCAACATGGAACAGAAAATTGTCTCTCACATTACCTCACAAGCAAATGATGATTCATGAGTCTTGTCATGGAAGACATTTGAGAAGAGGCCATCAAATTAAAAAATCTAAACTTGTAGAAATACCAAGGAGAATAAAGACTGAGATTAATTTTATTCATCTTCTTTAAAAGAGATTCTCATAAGTTAATGGGATAGATATGAACTAGATAGAATCTAGATTAAAAAATTAAAAATTAAAAATTAAACAAACAATCTAAAGACTTTAACAACAAGAACAACTAAACTTGCTGAAGTTTCTAAGCAGAAGAGAATGGAGAAAATTTCTTTTTGACTGATTGCTTATTTTCAGGAACTCGGGTACATTTCTGGTATTGAAGTAAAATACTAAAATCACTTTAGGGAATAATTAGGCAATTTTGAAAACATTTACCATATGATGCTGTACAACACACCTAGGTATTTCTTCAAGTGAAATAAAAAACATATGTCTATACTGTTTTGTCCATAATAAAATTAAAAACTGGAAACATCCCAGATGGACATCAACAGCTGAATGGGATACACAGATTGTGTTTTATGCACCCAAAGGAATCCTATTCAGAAATATGGTAAAGATTCTTAAAAATATTATGCTTACCAAAAACATCCAGGTATAAAGGTTTGTACTTTATGATTCTATTCATCAGAAATTCTAGAAAAGATAAATAAATCAATAATTATACAAAGAAGATCAGTGATTTCCTGCATCTTATAGTAAGGTAAACTGTTTACTTAGAAAGTACTTAAGGACCTGGACATGGGGGGACATATCTATAATTCCAGCAGGTCTGGAGTCTGAGGCAGGAGGATCAAAAGTTCAAAGCCAGCTTCAGCAAAAGTGAGGAGCTAAGCAACTCAGTGAGACCTTATTTCTAAATAAAATTCAAAAAATAAAGGGCTGGGAATGTGGCTCAGTGGTCAAGTGCCCTGAGTTCAATCCCTGGTACCAAAAAACAATTAAAAAAACCCAGAAAGTGCTTAAGGAAATAATTAGGGGTAAGGAAGATGATCTGTTGCCTTTGCACATTTGTAGAAAGAGAGCTATATACATTTTTCAAAACATTTATCTCTACACACATATGCTTACTATATTTCATTAATGTATATATTGCTTCTCAAAGGTTAATATAAAAGTAATATAATTAAAGTATTAGTCTATGGTAGATGCCCAATTAAAATGGTACTGCTTAGTTTTGGAAAATATAAGTAATGGAACTTTCACTTCTGAAAAAATCTAGTAGATATAATCCATAAACACTATACTAAATCTCGAAATTATGTGTGAAACCAACAATAATACTCTGAAAGGTGGAGAGGATGTCATAGACCTGATAGAGTTTTTGAAACCTAAGTGAAAAGATCATAGTGAATTTCCTGCAGTTTCTTTTTGCCTCTTATATCCTAGGCAGAGGGCTAGAAAACATAAAAAAAAAAAATGTTGCAAGATGTGTGAAGCAAAAATTGATAGAACTTTTACCATTTCCTTTCTGTACAGAGAACCTATTTTGGCCATTTTTTTTTTTTTTCGAGGTAGTTTATTGGTGACACTCTCCAGGCCCACATGATTTCAGTGGAGAATTAAAATGAATATTCACTGACAAACTTCATGCACAGATTTTTCTATGGAAATGTTTTTGTTGTGGTTGTTGTTGTTGTTTTTTTAAATAGAGTAAATTTTCTAAAGTGTGTGTAAGTGGCATGTATTTAGGTCATGGTTATTTTCTGTTGCGCCAATCTGTCTTTTGACAGTTGTATTTAGATAATGCATATTTAAGATAATTATTGACACCTCAGAACTCAAGTCTCCCATCTTCTTTTTTGTTTTCTGATTTTTCCTCTAGTTCTCATCTCTTTTTAATTTTTCTCATCTGCCTTTAAGGAAGTTCAATATTTTCTAGGATTCCATCTTGATTTTTTATATTACAGGTAGTCACTTTATTTAGGGAAGTTTGTTCTTCCATAGGTTGCGAAAATGTCCAGGATGCCTACTTTAATTATAGCTGTTTAGCAAGTACTGAAAAGTTATATCCAGGGTAATAAGAAAGTGAAAAAAAAACTGGAAGCATGCTGGATGAGAAAAGAAAAAAAGTAAAACGGTTCCTATCTATGTAACAACTACATTAAAAAAAAAATCCCAGGGAATCTTTTAAAAACTCTTAGAACTAATAAATGTGTTCAGTATGGTCTCAGGATATAGCAACTGGCAAAATTTTTGTATTTATATATGTTCTAAAAATAAGCAGGAGAAATGTAAAATTAAAAATACAATACCATTTGAAATCTTTGAAAAACAATGAAATAATGAAGTGTAACATAACAAAATAGTCACAGGATTTATATGTCGCAAACTACAAAATACTGATAAAAGAAGTTGAAGAAGTTTTAAATAAGTGGAAAAATATACCGTGTTCGTTCTAGAAAAATATCAGGTAGTGAAAGTCTTCCTATTTTGTCCTTATAATTTTAAAAAATTGTCTTCTATGTCATTTGCCTTTCCCAGTAAAATTTAGACATAGTTTGTTGATATTTACAAAAATTCCTGCTAAGATTTTGGTTGTAATTCAATTGACTCTATAGACAATTTTAGGAAGAATTGATAGCAATGCTGAATATTCAATCCCTTAACACAAATTTGTCTCTCTATTTAGTTAGGTCTTATATTTTCTTTTATCAATGTTTTGTGGTTTTCAGGATATAGGTTCTGTATGTACTTTGTCAGATTTAAACATAAGTATTTCTTTTCTTTCTCTTTTTGGTAAATGGTGTAAACACTTTGAAGATGCATTTTTCATTGCTAATATTTAGAAATACAATTAATTTTTGTATACTGACCTTGTATCCTGTGAGCCTATTAAACTCATTTTTTAAAAATAGGTGTAAATATATATATATATATTTAATTTATTTATATTTATTTATATATACGTATATATATAAATATATATGTATATATGCGTATATATATGTATATATATATATGTATATTTATGCACGTGGGCTCTCTCTCATCCAGCGAGGAGGTCCACAGAACAGGATAGAGGAGAGTGTGGCTGAGGAGTCGCTAATCAAGACCTCTGGAGATCAAGCAGGAAGCAGGTCTGATTTTATTGGGTAGTTACCATGTGTATGTACTCAGGCAGTAGCTAAGCAGATTACAGGCAGCCACCAGTGCAATTTCTGCTAACTGTCCTTGCAGTGACCAATTGAGGAGTGGGCTATGGACAGGGAAAGCACAGGGACTGCAACATACAGCATCATGCCCAGGGCTGTGCCTATGGGGTAAGCAGCCTGCAGATCATGAGCCTAGCACGAAGGGGAGTGGCCTGTCACTCAGACACCCTTAAGGCATGCCAGGTGTGCAGTACTCCTTGCACTTGTCTATATATATTATACTCATGAACTCTATAAGTAAACATGTCAATCCTTGTCAGATTTACAACCCCACAATATTTTCTATTGATGTGGAAAGATAATCCTAAAATTTATTTGGGGGTAGAAAATAGAAAACAATTCTGAAAAATAACAGTATTTTGGGAAGAATTTGCTGTCCAGTTTCAAGATTTAAATACAGCTAATCATCACGACTATAATACTGGTGGAACGATAGACATACAGACAAAACAACAGGATGGAAAGTACATGTAAAGCCCCACACCAATACAGTCGACTAATTTAAAGTGCAAAAGTAATTTAATGGAGAAGCAATAATTTGTTCAACAAATGGTGAAGGACTGATAGGGCATCTACAAGAAAAAAAAATTGGCCTGAACTTCATACTTTATGTATTACACAAAAATTAACTCAAAATGGATCATAGAATGAGATAGAAAACATTATGCTACAAAAATTTTAGAAAAAAATACAAAAAGTAATGTTTAGATACTGAAGCTTGGGGAATATTTTTTGTTTTGTTTTTCATTGTTTCTTAATAATTCATTTCATTGTTTTATTATTTACTTATTTATTTTTCCCTTTGATTTATTAAATTATAATCAACAACACTTTACATTTTTATGATGTGCAATGTAATGATCTGAAATATGTATGCATTCTAAAAGTACTAATTAATGCCAGGTAACATGTCCATTTCCTCCCAAAGTTATCATTCTCATATGATGAGGATATTTTAGACCTAGTCTCCTAATAATTTTCATATATACAACACATTATTATTGACTATAGTTATTAAACTATACAATAGATCTCCAGAAATTATTCATCCTGACTAAAACTTTGTACCCTTTGGCCAATATGTGCCTGTTCTTCTGTTTACTAAGTCCCTGACAACCACCTTCTTTTTCTCTTCCTTTATGAGTTAAACATGAGTTTGCTCAGTATCTTTCTCCACTTGGCTTATTTCACTTATCATAATGTCTTCCAGCTTCATCTATATTGTCATGAATGAAGAGTTTTTTGTCATCACCAAAGGCAAGATCCATAAAAGGAAGATGATGAGTTAGTTCTACCTTACCAAAGCTAAAACTTTTTTCTCTGTGGAAGACCCCATAAGAAGATGGAAAAGAAAGTTAGAAACTGAGAGATAATATTTTCAAAACACATTATATAACAAAGGCTTATGTCAGGATTACATAAAGAACTTTCAAAAATCATCAGAAACACTCCAATTAAAACTGGGAAAAACCCACAAAGAGATATTTTATTGAAGAAGATATGCCTATGGAAATTAAACACATAAAATATATTCATCATCACTAGCCATTAGGGAAAGGATGAGCTGTTATCTTATATCTATCAGAACTGCTCAAAATAGAAGTTGTGATAATACCAAATGCTGGCAAGAGTATGCAGAAACTGGATCACTCTTGCATTACTGGTAGGAATGAAAAATGTTGCAGTCACTCAAAAATAGTAGGATAAATTCACATATACTAAACATACACTTACTACGTGACTCAGGAACCATACTGTCGTGCATTTATCTCTCAGAAAAGTGAAAATACATGTTCACACCAAGATGAATGTATGATGGTTTATACCAGTCTTGTTTGTAACTGCCCAAATCTAAAGCTCCAATAATGTTCTATAGTAAGTTAATGGTTAAACTATTATATATCCAGACTATGAAATAAAACAGAACAACTATTGATGCATGCTGCAACATTATGGATCTCAAGGGTATTCTACTTAGTGAAAAGTCCAATCTCAAAGGACAACATACCATGTGAATACATATTTAATATTGATGAAATAATAAAATTTTCGTGATGGAAAAAATGTCAGTGGTTGTCAGGACTTAGAGTAGGAACTGGGGGCATATATAGTCACAAAAAGAATAATGAATTGGATGGTGGCCCCTAGAATCGTATATGCATGTCCTTTTCCTTGGAACCTGTGAATCTGTGAATACTACCTTT
>NW_026000242.1:30360241-30364247 GCF_001458135.2 Marmota marmota marmota | reverse complement strand
AATTTCAGGTACTAACATAAATTTGGAAATGTGGGTAAAAAAGAGAGAATTGGTATGAACATTACTATTCACAGAGAAATTTCTAAAACTGTTTGAATAAATAGAATTATATGATTTAGTCATTCTACAATATATACATATGTCTAAACATCATGGTAAACTTTTAAAAAACATTGTAATCCATGTTTCTTTGCAGGTTAATTGAATGTACTGGCTTATTTAAAATATAAAGTTAAGTTAGAAAAACAGGGCTTGAAATTGTTTTAACCAACAGCTACCTTCTCAAGTTTCTTTTAAATTATATTTCTTGAAAATAAAATCAGTTTTAAATTATCACTATATTTCATGTTTTTAATGATCTAATGGATTTAGTTGGTTAAATACTGTGTTTTATTATACTAATGTTATAATAATATGTATTAAATATAATATTCTATTATTATTATTATTATTATTATTATTATTATATAATAAAATCACTTATGCTATTAGTTCTATATTTAGCATCTGTGTAGATGTAAGATGCTAAGAAGTCAGGTCCCATATTGTTATTTGTATATTTCTTAGAACTCCTTCAGCAATATTAACATGGTTCATTTCTGATAGTGATTACAGATGGAGTTGGAATTTTTAAAATAATAATTACATTTGTGTTTCAGAGATGTAGTTTTGAGATCTCCCTATTGATAAGTGATAAATTATATATCTGAACATTTTGCTTTGTGGTTTCTTTCTGAAGGTGTTTTAGTGTTAACCTCCAGACAAAAGATTTCATTCATCAGATCTATGATATAAGCCTCTCTTACTGTAGTGTATCAAAAGACAATAACACAGGTATGTGATGTATAGGTATACTGAAAATCTAAAGTTTCAGAGAGTTCATCAGAGAATAAACTGACAGTGGAAAAAAATATCTCACTAGTTGACAAGAAAAGTGATGAAGAGTAGAGAGCTAGGTTGGAAAGTACCTGAAGGAGGATTATGACTCTACCCTTCCCTGCCCTCGGATCCCAGAGAAGGTCACAATACCTCTTTTGCTCCTGTAATTTAAGAGCCATTGGTATATTAAGCTAGAAAGTCACATACTACTGCCTGAACATTGCTTTTTTGGGTGACAGGAGATGAAGGAATCAAATCAATTGCAATAATGTGAAAGGAATAGCACCCGTGGATGGGGGAAAAATAGTGGTTTGACTGATGAGAAGCTGAAAGGGAATTCCTGGTTGCTTTCTAGTATGTAGAAATAGTATGTGCAGTGAACTTTCAGGAAATTCTAATAGGTTGAATGCTGAAAAAATTGAACCCTAAAATCTTGATAATTTTTTCTTTCCTCCAATAAATTATTCCATGTTGTTGGATTATTTGAAAAACTTTTCAAACAGAGGACACCCTGTGGTTTTTAGAAATCTATTTCTAGCCTATGGGCATATTTTCTATCAGTTAAATCAACATGTAAAACATTTGACAAACATGCCTATTTTATATTTTAATTAGTACATTTTCAAGTACCATGAAGAATATTCAAGATAGTCAATTTACGAAGGGACAAGTTTCGTTTGGACTCACTGTGTTGGAGGTTTCAGTCCAGGGTTGCTTCTCCACATTGCTTTAGGCAAAGCTGAACATCATGGCAGGGAGCATGTGGCAGAGCAAAGCTGGTAACCTTACAGTGGGAAAACAAACCAAGGAAGAGGAAGGGGCTGGGGTCCCATAATATCTTACAAAGGAGTCGCTCCCAGTAACCTTAAGACCTGACACTAGGCCCTACCTCTTACAGGTTTAACCATTTTTCTTCTCTCTCTCTCTCTCTCTTTTTGTATCAACACATACTTTTCAATCATACCTCCCTAAGAACAAAGCCTCCAAAATATGGGTGAGGGGCATTTAAGATTCAAATTATTGCAGTTTCAAGCAATCTCAGGAAGACCAGACTGGGTCATACAATACTCATAAATATCATATAAAATTAATATATTGGAATATAACTTATAAAAGATCACGATTCTCATCCTACAGGTATCACTTTGAAGGAATGACAGAACAGAAGATAACTGATTAATATATCCCCATGAAAAAAAAATTAACAACTGAAACATGATCTTTATGTCCCTTTGACTCCTGTTTCTTAATAATTTCTCTCTTAAATAATATGCTTTGTAGATATACTATGGTGTGGAGAAGGAGTGGATAATTAGAAAAAAATATTGTGACTAGATATCTTAAGGAGGGTTTTTCAACAGTATTGCCATTGGCCTTGTAGGTTACACAATTCTTTGTTGTGGAAAGTCCATTTTCTGCATTGCAAGAGGTTTAGCAACATCCCTCCCCTTTCTCCACTTGATACTAAGAATGCCTCCACTCCAGACCAAGCCTAGCTGTTCATGATAGTCAATAGTCCTAACCATGTCTGCCAAATATACTCTTGGAGAAAATATTGCCCTGGATGAAAGCAGCAGACTAAGATGATTATAGCTATTGCATTTTACTTCCCAGTGATTGATTTAGAAATAATAAACCAATCTAATTTGCTATAAGACATCAACTCATGAAAGCAAAGAGGAAAATAGTTTTGAGCTCTACAGAATAATATCCAGGTTGTGATTCTTTAAGTTGATCAAGATTAAACTTCACCAAGCTTCAATTATTTTTATCCATAAGTGAAAATAATAATGCCTATGTAATAGACTGCTATGGTGATTAGAAAAAATACATATAAACTTTTTACCAGATTATCTGAAATACAGTAAGTATTCTACTACTAAACACTAATACCTGAGAAGGTGAAATATGTCTAATTATGAGGATTCTAGTAGTAAGTGCTTTTTTAAAAAACTGTATAAGAAAACATTAATACTACATCAAAGTTAAATTCCCTGATATCTCAAAAACAGATATACTTTATTTTACTAAAATGCAAATAGTTTGATTTTATAATTAATATTGTATTGCTAAACAATTATAACTTTAATAGAAACATATCAGAGTGGAGATGATGAAATACTTGCATTTTTGGAATATGAGTTTTAGGAGTTCACAAGAATTTTTTCCTAGGCTCATAAACTGAAACCAATAACATAAGAATTCTGCTATAAAAATTGTTCAATTACACTAAAAATCAATGACTGTGTGTTGCATAGTTACACTCTTAAAATCCAAGAAGTGGAGCAAGACTTACTGCCTCAGTAAGTCTTTACACCTCTCTAAAAGTGATTGTTTATTCTTCAAACCGCTAAGTAGGAAAAAAAAATTATTTATTGGTCACAGATACATTAAAAAGGAGAACAAAATCAATCAGGGACATATTCATAGCAAAATACATTACTATTTAATATGCTGGATATTTGGCAGATTCTGTACTTCTAGTTCTTGCTTTGTGTAAGTGGAGAGGAGGGTAACACAGAACACCACCTTGATTCTTACAGTCATCTGTTGTTCAAGGGGAAGCAGTGATCTTTTCACACTTATTCTTTTAACTTTAAGGGTAGGGACTTCAAAGAAAGGAAGATGGGTCAATATGACGAATGGAACAACAACAAAAAAGAGATGAAACTGACAGGGAGGCAAAACTAAGACTCACAGAGAAACAGGAAAAAGGAGAGAGAGGAAAATAGCTGCTCCTGTTTCCCATTGATCTTCGTTGTCATTTGTAGCCATGTGAAAATGTCGATGCTTGTGATTTGCAAGATGATGTTATGTTTACAAAGGTATAGTCACATTTGGAACATCTGCATCATGCCACTTGTATCAGCTCTTAGATAAAATTAAGTGGCAATTTATTTTGGCATGAATGGTGAATAAAACTAGGCTTGGAATTCACAAATCATCTTCTCATTGAGACTCCTGTGCACACCCGCATCTTAGCAACACCCCAGTTGCACATTGAGTGGTCAGGGAGAGCAGCATCATGTGGGGCTGCTTGGCTACCCATGCTTTCTCCATTGCCTCCTTATTCTCTTATTATTACATGTTCATAAATGTGAATTTTTCTCTCCTCTAAACAGAAGGG
>NW_026000242.1:30351355-30357823 GCF_001458135.2 Marmota marmota marmota | reverse complement strand
TATGGATTTCCAGTTTTCCCAGCACCATTTGTTGAAGATGCTATCCTTCCTCCATTGCATGCTTTTAGCCCCTTTATCGAATATAAGATAGTTGTAATTTTGTGGATTGGTTTCTGTGTCCTCTATTCTGTACCATTGGTCCACCCGCCTGTTTTGGTACCAGTACCATGCTGTTTTTGTTACTTTTCCTCTGTAGTACAGTTCCTGATTCACACTTCCTGCTTAGAATTGCTTTTGCTATTCTGGGTCTTTTATTTTTCCATATGAATTTAAGAGCATACTATAGGGATACTGCTACATCGATGTTCATAGCAGCACAATTCACAATAGCTAGACTGTGGAACCAACTTAGATGCCCTTCAATAGATGAATGGATTAAAAAATGTGGCATTTATACATAATGGAGTATTACTCAGCACTAAAAAAATGACAAAATCATGGAATTTGCAGGGAAATGGGTGGCATTAGAGCAGATTATGCTAAGTGAAGCTAGCCAATCCCTAAAAAACAAATGCCAAATGTCTTCTTTGATATAAGGAGAGCAACTAAAAATGGAGCAGAGAGGAAGAGCATGAGAAAAAGATTAACATTAAACAGGGATGAGAGGTGGGAGGGAAAGGGAGAGAGAAGGGAAATTGCATGGAAATGGAAGGAGACCCTCATTGTTATACAAAATTACATACAAGAGGATGTGAGGGGAAAGGGAAGAAATCAAGGGAGAGAAATGAATTACAGTAGATGGGGTAGAGAGAGAAGATGGGAGGGGAGGGGAGGGGGGGATAGTAGAGGATAGGAAAGATAGCAAAATACAACAGTCACTAGTATGGCATTATGTAAAAACGTGGATGTGTAACCAATGTGATTCTGCAATCTGTATACGGAGTAAAAATGGGAGTTCATAACCCACATGAATATATGAAATATGATATGTCAAGAGCTTTGTAATGTTTTGTTGAACAACCAATAAAAAATATCAACTTATTGACTGTTAATATTCATTCATGTACCCCTGCTCTCTTTTCTTTGCAAGAACTTTCAACATTCTGGCTAAAGATAGAAAATTTTACTTTCCTAGACCTCAATTTTATGTTCAGTAGATTGCTAATGAAGATTGTGTCCAAACATTGGGATTGGCATCATCCTGTAAAGAGAGCTTTGGAAGTTTGAGAAAGCTTCAATGTAAGCAAAAGAATTGGTTCTGTGTGGTCTGGCNAAGGAATACCAATATTTGCCAGACAATGATTGGTGTAAGAGAAGAGAAGATTCTTCTCTAAGTCCCCGCAGACACTTTGGCTTTAGTCTTTTGATTTCCAGAACCAGAAGAAAATAAATGTGTACAATTTTAACCACCAAATTTGTGTCAGTTTGTTGCCATAGCCATGGGAAATTTATGCAAAGGGGGTCACACAATCAAGATTTTTGTGATGATGGAATGATCCTTTATTCATTTTTTTTTAGTTTTGTGGTACTGAGGATTGAACCGTAGGGTACTTAGCAACTGAACAACATCTCAGCACCCCTCCTTTTATTTTTTACCTTTATACAGGATCTCAAATAAGTGGCTTAGGGCCTTGCTAAGTTTCTGACGCTGGCTTTGAACTTGTGAACCTCCTGTCTCATCCTCAGTAGTTGCTGGGATTACATATGTGCATTTTACGCCTGGTCCTTTATCTATCTATCTATCTATCTATCTATCTATATCTATCTATCTATCTATCTATATCTATATCTATATCTATCTATATCTATCTATATATCTATCTATCTATATATCTATATCTATATCTATATCTATATCTATATCTATATATATATATATATTTTTTTTTTTTGTAGGTGGACACAATAACTTTATTTTATTTTTATTTGGTGCTGAAGATTGAACCCAGTGCTTCACACATGCTAGGCAAGCGCTGTACCACTGAGCCCCAGGCCCAGCCCTATCTATCTTGATTTCAGTAAAGGCTACATAAAATCTACATCTGTGAGAAAGTGACACAATTCTACACTTTCAATTTCCTGATTTTGATATTGTATGTTAGTTATGTAAAGTGTAACTAATGGCAAAAACTGGGGGACCATTCACAAGGACTTTATATATTATTGTTGTGATTTTTATGTGCATCTACTTCAAAAATAAAAATGTTAAAAAATTCTATCAAGACAAATCAATTACAATGGGAATGATATTTTTCCTCTGAGGGTTTTGGTCTGTAAAACTGTTATTTATAACATGTTATATTTTCCAAATAATTTTGTTCTTCTCCATATTATATCATACAAAAATATTCTCCATTGAATCCTGAGTGGGCATTATTCCATTTTTATAACTACAGCAAATACACTGAATGCATAGCACACATTTCTTATTCTTGAGGACCAGCCATCATGTCTGCTGAACACTCATGGGAAATTTTTTATTTTGCATCATGAATACTTATTTATTTATTTATTCTTCTTTTAATTAATTTTTAATTTATATATGACAGTGGAATGCATTACAATTCTTATTGCACATATAGAGCACATTTTTTCATATCTCTGGTTGTATACAAAGTATATTCACACCAATTTGTGTCTTCATACATGTACTTTGGATAATAATGTCCATCACAAAATTCCAATATCATTTCTAAACTCATGACCCTCCCTTCCCTTCCCACCCCTCTGCCCTATCTAGAGTTTTTCTATTCCTCCCATGCTCCCCCTCCCTACCCCACTATGAATCAGCCTTCTTATATTAGAGAAAATATTTGGCATTTGGTTTTTGGGGATTGGCTAACTTCACTTTGCATTATCTTCTCTAACTCCATCCATTTACCTGCAAATGCCATGATTTTATTCTCTTTTATTGCTGAGTAATATTATTCCATGTGTATATATGTTGGGAAAACGGGAAATCCATATGCAACAAAATGAAATTAAATCCCTATCTCTCACCATGCACAAAACTTAACTCAAAATGGATCAAGGATCTAGGAATAAAACCAGAGACCCTGTGTCTAATAAAAGAAAAGTAGGCTCTAATCTCCATCATGTGGGATTAGGCCCAACTTTCTTAATAAGACTCCTTTGGCACAAGAATTTAAATCAAGAATCAATAAATGAGATGGTCTCAAACTAAAAAGTTTCTTCTCAGCAAAAGAAACAATCTCTGGAGTGAATAGAGAGCCTACATCTTGGGAGGAAATCTTTACCCCTCATACATCAGATAGAGTACTAATCTCTAGGGTATATAAAGAACCCAAAAAGCTAAGCACTAAAAAACAAATAATCCAGTTAATAAATGGGCCAAGGACCTGAACAGACACTTCTCAGAAGAGGATATACAATCAATCAACAAATATATGAAAAATGTTCATCATCACTAGCAATTAGAGAAATGCAAATCAAAACTACTCTAAGATTTCATCTCACTGCAGTCAGAATGGCAGCTATTATGAAGACAAACAACAGTAGTGTTAGTGAGGATGTGTGAATATGTGAATTTTGGTTGGTAGCATGTCACTTTTCTAAATCTGATTTATTCCATACAATATTAAAGGCCAGGCTCATGATTCTAGATATTAACTTTGGATTCTGGATTGACTCAGGTATAAGTAGTTAAGTGTCACCATAATAAACAGTTGGTGAAAATAGTGATTGGGAATGTAACTACGCCATTTGTGTTTGAGTCTGTTTAGGTTTTTGTGAATAGAATGTATTAGTACATTGTACCAGTATCACTCTTTTTTTTTTTTCTTTCTTGGTACTGGGGATTGAATTTAGGTGCACTAGACCACTGAGCCACATCCCCAGCCCTATTTTTAATTTTATTTAGAGACAGTGTCTCACTGAATTGCTTAGCACTTCACTTTTGATGAGGCTGGCTTTGAACTTGTGATCTTGTGGCCTCAGCCTCCTGAGCTGCTGGGATTATATGCGTGTGCCACCATGCCTAGCTCAGCATCTGTTTCTTAAAGTGATGTTGACTCATGTTAGTTTAAGTTAATAAGTGAATTTGCTTTCACTATGGAAAACTACTTTAAATTAGCCAAATACACCTCACACTTTGTATTAACAAAATCATCTGCCTGCAAGAATAGAATCCAAGTTACTTTAGTAGACAATTAATCTTAACAATTACTATCTTTTATGTTCTCATATTTAAACCCTTGCAGGATTGAAAATGTGGCCCTATATTTCCACTACTTAGTTTAATGCCTGGTATACAGTTTTCAATCAAATGACGCTAGGTTAGATCACAAATCACAACTGAATATTTTCATTAAAGCAGACTCAATATATAGATTTTTGTCATATGATTTGGTCACCAAGAAATATATTTTTGTATTATTTATTTTTCCTTTTTTTTTGTGGTCCTGGGGATTGAACTCAGGGCCTTGTGCATGGAGGCAAACACTCTACTAACTGACTTATATCCCTTCCCTCTTTTTCCATTCTTGTAAGTAGCAAAATAATCTCTTCAATATTGCTTATACAACTACCCTTGACCTGGTTAGTAATTATGATCTGCATGTTCTCTTGACTGCAATTAATAGAATGGAGTCAAAAAGAGAGAGGTATAGGAAATGCTTTTTGCAATTTAATTAAAAAGTTAAAAAATTATTCTGATTATTTACTGTTGTAATGAATTATTTGCAATTTTATATTAAGTCAAATACAAGCTAAATGAACTAAATACAAACCAATAAGAAATTATGTCCATGAGTTCAATGTAAAAACATTTATGTAAGATGTTTTTTCTCTTTGTAAGATGAATTAAAGAAAAAGGGAAAATATTGTAAATATGCTGCAGGCCACCAGTTAAAAAAAATAAAATAAATAAAACAAAAAGGAATGGGAGAAATCCAGTATAGTTAATACATAATGCACAGAAGGAAGATCAGCACAGAGAAGTTGAAATGAACAATGATATCATAGAGCCTGTAACCAAGATCTATAAGTTGTAAAAATGTGTAGAGAAGATGGGAGGGGAGGGAGGGGGGATAGTAGAGGATAGGAAAGGTAGCAGAATACAACAGTTACTAATAGGGCATTATGTAAAAATGTGGATGTGTAACCGATGTGATTCTGCAATCTGTATTTGGGGTAAAATTGGGAGTTCATAACCAACTCGAATCTAATGTATGAAATATGATATGTCAAGAGCTTTATAATGTTTTGAACAACCAATAAAAAAATAAATAAAAAAAAAATGTGTAGAGATTTTCTTTTACCTCCTTTATTTTAGTAACTTAGACATATATTTGTAAAATTTTACATAGAATAATGGTTTACTACTGTTCTTCCATTTTCAAATTTCATGAAACAATTTCAATTAAACTTTTCTCAAAAATTGAAAGAAAACCACACAATGGCACATGAATAGAGTGTAGTGATTTTCACAAGTAAGAATAAATCTGAATAATGCACATCTCATTAATTAAAATGTAAATCTCCAAAATTCAATATAACAAAAGAGTGTGATAAAAACTCCATTTTGATTGTTCATTCTTTTGGAGAACTCCTTCCTTTTGTGTGTGGAACATAGACTTCCTCAGCAAGTTCTCCTGTCTTGCAAGCCAGGTCAGTAAGAAGGTAAAACAGAAAAGTTACAAATTTCAGGTACTAACATAAATTTGGAAATGTGGGTAAAAAAGAGAGAATTGGTATGAACATTACTATTCACAGAGAAATTTCTAAAACTGTTTGAATAAATAGAATTATATGATTTAGTCATTCTACAATATATACATATGTCTAAACGTCATGGTAAACTTTTAAAAAACATTGTAATCCATGTTTCTTTGCAGGTTAATTGAATGTACTGGCTTATTTAAAATATAAAGTTAAGTTAGAAAAACAGGGCTTGAAATTGTTTTAACCAACAGCTACCTTCTCAAGTTTCTTTTAAATTATATTTCTTGAAAATAAAATCAGTTTTAAATTATCACTATATTTCATGTTTTTAATGATCTAATGGATTTAGTTGGTTAAATACTGTGTTTTATTATACTAATGTTATAATAATATGTATTAAATATAATATTCTATTATTATTATTATTATTATTATTATTATTATATAATAAAATCACTTATGCTATTAGTTCTATATTTAGCATCTGTGTAGATGTAAGATGCTAAGAAGTCAGGTCCCATATTGTTATTTGTATATTTCTTAGAACTCCTTCAGCAATATTAACATGGTTCATTTCTGATAGTGATTACAGATGGAGTTGGAATTTTTAAAATAATAATTACATTTGTGTTTCAGAGATGTAGTTTTGAGATCTCCCTATTGATAAGTGATAAATTATATATCTGAACATTTTGCTTTGTGGTTTCTTTCTGAAGGTGTTTTAGTGTTAACCTCCAGACAAAAGATTTCATTCATCAGATCTATGATATAAGCCTCTCTTACTGTAGTGTATCAAAAGACAATAACACAGGTATGTGATGTATAGGTATACTGAAAATCTAAAGT
>NW_026000242.1:30319836-30334477 GCF_001458135.2 Marmota marmota marmota | reverse complement strand
AATTAGGATCAGTATAAGTGTCACAAAGATCTCATTTCACTTGGATAAGTGTTTGTTTGATGGCTCCAAACCATCAATTAACTCCCTGAATTCTGGCAAGGTTGTTCCGGAATTTTTTTGCTAGGTTTTTCAGTATTGCAAATAAGACCAGAGCTCAGAGCCTTTTACTCTGCTATTTTCAATGACATTAACTATACCTGTATTTTGTGATGTGACTAATTCTTTGCTCTCAGCTAAAGAACACAACTCTAGTTCTTAGATCTTCTGTTATAATAGAAACAGGTCACCATTATTTAACAGAATTGTGCTCATGTGCCTAGAATAAACTATAATCAGTAATAAGGTGGGTCAGAACTGACAGAGATGCAAGATCAGCCAGAAAAGGAAAGCAACCAGCTCAACGTTTCTATTATTTCCTTCCTTTCTTTATTTCTTCCTTCCTAACTGTCAGGAGGGTGCAAAATTGTGATATATGCAGTTGAGGGGAGAAATAAAGAATGTCCATGTGCTTCTGTCCCTTTCAATGCTTTATTCCTTCAAATTACACAATACAATATCACTCTATAGGTTCTTAATCAAGAAAACGACAATCCTTAATGCTTGGCACTGCAATAGACAAAATCAATTCATAGTAAACAATTCTAGATTAATTAATTCACAGCAAAAAATTCTAGATTAATTCTAAGCACTGCAAAACACACTTAATCATGACAGGCTAATGACAGACATCCTCTCTGCATGCTAAGTTCAAAAGTCTCAAGCCTTAGGCTTTATGTCCAGCAGATGCACATTCACCCAGACTGCAGTGATCAGGACCAGAACCAAGGCAGGCTTTTCCTGGTGTGGAGCGGATGACCAGTTGAGGAGAGGGTCATATGGAGAAGTTGCAGCTCTCACCAGGGTCCAGACGAGGTGGTAGAGTTTGAGAGCCTTGAGATCACGCAGAAGATCAGGAAAGGATGACAAGTGATGGGATGATAGTTCCTCATTAGGCTCTCCAGCTCCGGTGCATCCTTGTTTCGGCTGGCTGAATCCCTGTTCATTAGCTCTATTATTTATACTGAATTTTGGGAATTTTGACCCCCCCTTTGAATTCTTATCAGCCACCACTGGATTGATTTCTCCATGACATCATTTACCCAGGGGTCAGAAATATCAGGTCTGGTGGTCTCCACCCTGATCTTCTTGTCTTTTCCTCTTATTAGGCCAGGACAGCTGCCAGAGGCTTCACTCTGTTTGTCAGGGTAAGGGGAAGTGACTTGTTTGAGGCCATACTGGAGGGCTATGTTGGATGTGCCTGGTGAGACTGCAGGTTTCAAACTGGGGTTTTTAAAATGGAGTTGCTTAAGCTCAGGCCTAAGGGCCATCCTCATACTTCCTTTCTTTTTCTTTTTCTTTTTTTTCTTTGTGTGTGTGTGTGTGTGTGTGAATCAGGCATCAAACCCAGGGGCACTTAATCACTGAGCCTCATCCTCAGTCCCTTTTATTTTTTTATTTAGAGACAAGGTCTTGCTAAGTCGATATACCCTTGCTAATTTCCTGAGGCTGGCTTTCAACTCTTGATCCTCCTGCCTCAGCCTTCTGAGCCTTGGAATCATAGATGTGTGCCACCATCCCTAGTTCCTCTCTTATTTTATACTACAGCTAATGACAGAATCCATGTGTGCCTTCAGTTTAATACATTTCCACCCTCAGTTCTGTGTAGAAATGTTGCTGTTGAATATATACTCGTGCACATTTTCTAACCTCCAGTTGAGTGTCTTTTGGTGAGAGGAAACCTAGATTGATAATAATATAGGTGGACAGTCTTGAAATCCAGTAACTTTTGTCTTCTTAATCATGATTTTGAGGCATATTAATACCTAATATATCCAGAAATTCTCATCTAAAGACCAAAGAAAACCAGAATAGAGGTGTAGATCAGTGGTGGAGTTGGTACTAGGAGCACCGAAAAGAACAGCAAAGCAAAACAAAAATCATTAAAAAGAGAGAGGAGAGGGGGTGGAAGAAGAGAATAGAGAAAGAAAGGAGTGAGAAGGAGAGAGAGAGACAGAGACAAGATAGAGACAGAGACAGGAGAGAAAGAGAGAGAGAAGGAAGAGAGGAAGAAAAGAGAAGGTAAGAAAAGGAAAAAGTATCTTTGCACATTGGGTAAAATTCATGCAGAGTTTCATCTTTTTTTTCCTCACAAAATCTTTTTAAAGATATACTGTCCCTTTGTTTTCCCTAGATTTATATCTTACATTTTGTTTTTCAGCAATGATTCAAAGTGAGACCAAATGTAGAAAACAATATGTGTGTATGTGCTTGGGGAAAAAATAAAAGTGATAAAATCAAATGAAAAAGCTACTTGAGAAACTTTTCTGCAAAAATGGCTAATTTAATTATTTTCTTAGCAAAATGTAATAATTTATGTGAGTTAAATGGGACAGAAGCATTTGAAACCTTGGACTATAGAAGGTATAAATGCAGTTTGTACAGCCTGAGATTCCTGCACTGTCCTTAATTCCCCTGGATCACAATCAACCCTGTTGTTCTAAGGGAATGTCAAGTTGCCCACCGATTATGCATTTATCCTACAAATGTCCAGGTCTCACTTTTCTAACTTTTTATTACTCTTTGTCTTTGCCGAAAAATTAAATGAGAATTATGGCATCTGTTCCTCTCATTCAAGACTGATGTCATACTGACTAATACTTAGTTACATCGAAAGGTCAAAATTCTTGGGGTGTGAATGTCTCTCCTATGCTTCACCTTACATGCTTCCTAGAAGATCTCAGCAGGCCACTTCTTAACCTGACTACATCTGCACTATTTTACTCCAACATGGTTTCACAGCTGGAGACTATTTCATGTTGGAGAGATGGTGATATATTTTTTTTTAAAGTTTGTAAAAGGTCTGAATGGGAACAAAGACTTTCCCCATAATTTAATTGCTTGTAGCATACTTGAAATTTTATCTGGATGGAAAAATAAATCTCAAACATCAAGTTTTGTGGTTTCACAGCACTGCTCAAGCTTGAAGTCATTAAGAAATATATTTGGCATTAACAATAAATCATTTGAAATACAGGCAACCATTGTGAATGCTTTCTCCTTCCTGATGGATAGTGGCTTGGGGGATAAGAGTCTCAGAATCATTATTCTTAGAAGAAAAATAATACTTTATTAATAAAATAAGACTCAAAACCTTTCATTTAAAGACTTTTAGTTACATTTTTTGGGGGGTAAAAAGCATTTTATCATTTTAAAACAAGGGAGTGGATGTGTGTTAAGTGATTTATCCCAGGTTTGACTGAGAGTCAGCACTAACCTCTATTTTTGTTCACATCCCTGTTTTTCCCCAGCCCTCACCCACCACTCGAGGCACATAGAGAGGAGGTACAGGCACACCTCAGCCCGAGGGATTTCCAGGGTGCTGTCCTTTGATGTCCCCTTGCCTGTTAACCTGTGGAGTTCTTCTGAGAATCCTTTATGGAGCATTGAAAGCTCACGATTCTTGATAATTCTGAATGTTTCCATGGGACATGGCTTTGATATCTTAAAACAAGGTATTATGATATCACTTCACACTTAGGGACAAAACAGAAATCGTAAAGGTGATAGTAGTAGGGATGATGTATTTTTAAAGATTGTTTTCCCCACCAAAAGACACACTGAGAATATGTATGTTTAGCATATGTAGTAAGGGTGTAGATAAAATCAGAGGAGACAGGACAGTTGTAAAGGCTAATCAATTTTCCTATAGATATTTCTGTCGGAAAATATATTACAAATCTATTAATTTCAGTTTTCAACTCATGGACTGTTTGCTTATTTTCTGTTTTGTCATGTGTTATGCTTTAATGTCAGCCTTCAGAAGTATATTAATAAATAAAATCCCCTGAGTTTTAGTGGGGTGTTGGCATTTCAATATTTTGTATTTCCTTTCAGGAAGCTTTACCTATTACTTTAGGCATCAAGCACAAATAATTACTAACTTTTGTTGTCAAACTGAAATTTAAACAGAAGGCAAATTCATGAATGTGATCTCCAGCCTCCTCTGGAAAATACACCAGGCATTGTTGGGCTTTGGTGACTTTATTGGTGGCTTCTTCAGAAACTCTAAGCAGAAAACCAATGAAGTGGTCAACCACCACTCTCTTTTCATTATCTATAATCCTCAACATAAATCACTGTATTTATTGAGCACCTAGTATAGGCCTCTTGTTGATTCAGTGATATGTGCATGGTATAATTATCTTTATTGATGTGCTCATGAAAACCCATGAACTGAACTTGTCCTCTTTTTCTTCATGTTTTCTCCAATCAGAATTAACCCCTGCCATGTTTCTACCTTTAATCTCAAGTAAATTTAAACCATAGAAATAGGTTATAATAACATGAATTTTGGTTTCTCTGGGATTTTTTTTCCAGGACTCTTACTTTCCACAGTGTAAAGTTTTTTAATGGAAGACTTGGAAACTGTAACAAAAGGGTAGAAGTAAGCAACAGAAGTGTTGAGCAGGGAATCCCTATCCTTCTTATTCTGTCCTAATGGGGCACAATCTCTTCAGGGTATATTTTGTGGGAGCAATGGAAACATTGTACCACCACTATGTAAGAGAAACAGTGTTAGGCACAAAATCAAATATGCCCCACTTATCAAAACAACTTGGGCTGGGGTTGTGGCAGAGTGGTAGAGTGCTTGCCTAGCATGCATTTGGCACTGGGTTCAATTCTCGGCACCACATATAAGTAAATAAAATAAAGGTCCATCAAAATCTAATAAAAGTATTTTGAAAAAAATAAAAAAAACCTTGCATCCCATGGAACTTCCAAATTAATTTGTATATATTTATTAGTGTAAAAACCATAGCAACAGAAATAGAATCTGAACACATATTTCTATATAACATTTAAACTTATAGTAGTTTCTTAAAAAATTTAATGGTTATTGAATTTCTCCAGGAATATAATATACATGCAAATAGATATAATGTGTCATATTTTATTTTGCTTATAATTTTAACATTAATTATTTACTATTTGGAAAAAAAATTACATCATTGGTGGAAACAACACCAAAAATTTATTAGTGATTCACAGTATACATAGAGAGATACATACTAGATTATAATCTACATATAATAACTAATATTAATTAATGTAATTAATGTGAAATGCTGATTTTTGCCACTTTAAATTTATTTATTTTTTTAAAATTTCTAATTAGTTATACATGATAGCAGAATATATTTCAATTCATTGTATACAAATGGAGCACAACTTTTTACTTCTCTGGTTGTATACAATGTAGAGTCACACAAATCATGCAATTATACATGTACCTAGGGTACCATCTTTCCTACCTCCATGCCCCCTTCTCTCTCCTCCCCCCTTTGCCTTATCCAAAGTTCCTCCATTCATCCCATGCCCTTCCCCAATATTGATTAGCATCCACTTATCAAAGAAAACAGGTAGCCTTTGGTTTTTTGGGATTGGCTTAATTCTTTCTATAGGACCAGGCATGTGACCATTTCATATTTTTTCTGAATTTATAATGTCAAAATATTTGCATATTATTGAATAATATAAATTATTAAAAATTATTTTGTGCATTACTGTTACAATATTGTTTTTGTCTTTAGGTAGTATGGATAAGTTTTGAATAATTTTGTGAATTCCCTTAGGATGCCAAAGCAAACTTTATATTATAAAGTTATTTAAAAAGACACTAGGCCTGCTGGGCTTAAGAATCATAAATTTATTACTGATGAGGTAAACATGGAAAAATAAAGGGCAAAAACTACAGTTGCCCTTCTCTTGAGACTGAATTCATTCAGGATACTGGATAGAAGACCCAAAACTAAACCAGAACTAAGATAATGTCATTTGGAAGAAACTGGAGTCAAGTGGCAGAAACAGTTTCAAACGAATGGCGGGTTAATTTCAGGACATTAGTTCTGAGAATGGTGAAAGAATGTGAGTGAGGATCCAAGCAAGCAGAGTTTGAAGGATGTGCTGTCTGAGCAGGAGATTGGGTACAAGTCATCAAATACGCAAGGTAAGAATGTTGTTTGGATAAATCCCTATCAGCATGGAGGCCTGCAGTGCTAAATTCTAGAGAGGCTATTTGTCCTGTCTATAAAGGAAACCTAAGTAAGAACCTTGCTCTGCTTTGGGCTCTCATCCATTTCTTCTTCCAATTTCGCCTGTATTTTGTGTCTGTTAGCCTCTTGGTCACCTCTTTAAACGTTTGAATTCCTGCAGGGCCTTAAGTCCTTTAGTTCTCAACTGAATGTGTGATTCCTGAGTTGCCTTTCATCTCAGCTTTCAGTATCTGTATGTACTTGATGAATTACTTTCTCCAAACATTACTTTCAAGTGTGAGGGGTTTTTGAAGGCATAATATTTCTGTGCTTGATGAACTTCCACCTAGCAGACTTTCAAATCACATACTGTCAACAACTGCTGACCCAATCTTTATTCTTTATCACCAGTCCAGATCAAGAGCTGTCATACATGCAGGGAGGCTCAAATAAGACTTGTGAAAGATGATTTACTCTTTCAGGTTATTTAAATAACATTTAGCTGATAGCTGTCATAGTGCAACAAATTAAAGAATTTGTTTTTGTTTTCAGCTCTGTTACTGGTATTTGGAGCCTATGGAAAATTCTTAACATTAGATGTTAAATGCATCGAGTACCATTTGGCATAAAGTGAGAGCATTGAACTATGACAGGGGTCAGCAAGCTTTTTTTTAAAGGACTAGATAATAAATATTTTATGCTTTATGGGCCAATCTTTTTCACAACAACTCAATACTACTTTTTTAATGCAAAAGCAGCCCTAGGCAAAGCATATGACTGAATATGAAAAGAAACATGAAGACTTATATAGCCAATTTCTAATAAACCTCTATGTTAAAAAAGCAAGTAATAGGCTGGACTTGACCTACAGGGAAATAGCTTGTTCATCCAGGACTATTATAGTTTCAGTACTTAATGGCTTAGGTATTAATTTGAACTTAATTATGTTTATCCTATTTTTCTTCTGTGTAGTCCATGCCTAAGATGTTTCCAATGTAAAATTTCATTTTGCCCACAACTGAAATCAACTTGAGCTCATGTAAGATAGTTTTTGACTTATAGTACTATGTTTGCTCTGTAAAATACCCATATTTTGCTAGGAATGGTGGTGCACGTCTGTTCTAGCTATTTGGGAGACTGAGGCAGGAGCATTGCAAGGTTGAGGGCAGCAAAACCCTGTCTCATAATAAAATAAAAGGGCTGGGTTTGCAGCTTAGTGGTAGAATTATTGCCTATCTTGTGCAAGCTCCTGGATTCAATCACCAGTACTTTGGGGAAAATGCATCCATATCAGAGATGTTAAGTGCTATTGAAATTTTTTTAGAAAGCAATATAAAAGAGAAAGTTAAAAATGATGGGGGTTAAAATTGTTGTAAGAGAATACCCTATGTTTTTTTCTTGTCTTCTTTTGTTAACTGCTAAAAATGTCCTGTAATACTTGAATTGTACAGTCAAAATACCCTTTTCAAGACATTCAGGCTTAATTTAAAAGCATCAATACACCACATAATTGAAGAAATGAAAGCATCAAAAATATGGAGCTAATGAAAATCCAGTACACTAGCCACTAGTTTTAGACACTAGTGTTACCTAACCACCAGTACTAGCATGGTTCATTTGTGGCCAAGAACTAATTGTGTGTCTGTGTGCTTCTCAACACAAATGGTTCCCTAATTATTTTGCCATTTTTGGCCACATAGCAGGTTGAAGATATTATCAACAAAATCAAAATCAGAGCCTGAAAAATGTACTCATACTAGATTTAATTATCATTTACCATTTTCATTTTAGATGAATTCCACTTTAGAAATTTTGCTCAGAGTATCTCAAATTTATGTTGCTTTAATTTAAAATGTTTGCAGGGTTTTAAACATAGTGTTCATGAAATAGAGCTCTTTGATTGCCTTAACCCAAATTCTCAAGGATTTTCACATTTACTTCTCCAGAAAATAGAAAATCTACCAAGAAGTTGTAGAATTTTTTTCCTTCTTCTCTCTAACTCAACTCTGTTAATTATTATTTCATTTGTTCTTTAGCAAATCCTTAATTAGAACCTTTTGCACACATGCCTTTTTATACAACAATAAACAGACATGAATCTTCATTCTTATGAAGTTTCCAGAATGATAGAAACATTAGAATTAAAAAAAAAAACATACAGAGAATTTATTACTCTTTTAAATGAAACTAGTCATATAAGCAAAGGTAGGGATATATTGAACTGTGTATCATGACCTGCACATGTTCATGAAGGAAAGATGCCCCTTTCTATTATCATTCATACTCTGGCTCCAAGGTGTCATTGTATAGAGAATCCAGGAAGATTAGTATCTTTGGTTTTGGAATTTAGATGTCCCTTGTACTGTGACAGAGGAAAACAATGTGATGGGAGATAAGGAGAAAGGGGAAAAATGGGTTGGCAGAAATGCTTTTTGCATGTGGTAGTCAGGAAAAAACTTTGTGGGTAGCGTATATTTAATATAAACATAGGGGAAAAATGAGCCTCCCCCATATTTTAGCAAAGGAAGTATTCTGCGAAGAAAATGAAACAAAAATCAAGGATATTTAGTTGGAAAGGAGAGTATTTCTTCAAATAACTCTTGAAAAAAGATCAATGTTATTGAAGCTAACATGTACCATGTGGTGACAGAGTAAGAATCCTCAGAGACTTTTTAGGTCATGGTAAAGATTTCCAATTTTACTACTACAAAGGGAGGCAATTAAAGAGAGGGTGATACGATCTGATATCTATTTTCAGAAAAATTTCTGGCTATTCATAGTAAGTCAAAGTGTTGAGAAAAGACCAGTTAGGAAGTTTTTGATGGGGTCAAGATAGTGTAGTGAATATGAAGAGAAGTAGACCAATCAAAGACAATAGGGAGAAAGAATTGAGAGTATTGTGCATTTATTTATTCTCAGTGAACACTTATGGATTACATGAAACACAATAGTTCCCATGAGGGCAGTTTAATTGGATGTAACTATAAACTTCTAAAATAGCTGATCATACCTATTTAAAATGCTGGTTAATTTGTACCTGAATTGGGATTTTCATTATCATTGAGTGAAATTTAATCATATATGTATAATTAATACATATATATTTAATTAAATACATACATAAAGAGAGATGATAAAAAAGCTCAAATAATGTTCTCCTTTATGTCAGAACTGCCTTAGATTAAAATGAAGTACTGCCTGAATCTAAATTATTGTTCATAACATACCTTGCTTAGTCTTTATTTTAAGTTTCCAGGGCAAAACACATCTTACTAAAATAACTTCAGTGGTCAAACTTGGCTTTTCTGAAATTTTTCAGACTATTGTATCTTATCAAATAATTCATTCATCAGACAACGTTTAGATTGATAAATAAATGTCAAATCTCTACTTTGTGCTTTAACATTCACTGGCAGAAAATAATAAGAAAAATATTAATAACCATTTTTCTCTTAACACCATAAAATGCTAAATGACAATAATTTTGTGTTTGTATAGTACTTTGGCCCATTATAAAGTCAAATGTTATAATAAATATTTGGATACATATATTTTTTTCTGTTCAATTGTAGACATTTTAAAATCAATTTAAAATTACTTAGTTTACCTTAATATATGCTTAATTTTATTGTTTAATTTTAGACCTTGAATCTTTTTAATTTCATTCAAAATATTTTTGATTTCTTAATTTTTTTTTCCTAAAGGATAGAGATAAGCAACATTTACTTCTGAGTTTCTTTTAAAATATAAGCCTTATGTCTCATAAAAGTTGTTATATTGTCATGAGAAATAATAAATAATTGTTCATATTTTATGCTAGTTTTTCATGGAAATGTAGTATTATACTATTATTAAGTGATATGTACATAAATGTTACAAAATCTGGTGTGGGGTGGATAGTCACACATCATCACTGAAGCAACACACAGGATTTGAGGTTTCAAAGTGTTTGATTTCTTCATAAAATGGAACCTGAGACTTCTAGTCTATTACTTTTAGGTTTTCATGATCAAGATAATGACTTAAATTTGTTAACTTTTTCCCCCATTATATCTAGGATGTTAGTCTGAATACTGTGAATTCAGTCTAAGAACACTGAAATTTTCTTCAAAGAAAGAGAGTTAAAGAAAACTCAAATATTACCTATACTATTGTTTCCTAAGAAACAGACCCAGCATAACTTGAAATAATGTGACATTTGACAGCTTCATCCTGTATGCATCCTTTGAAATGCTATATGAATCCATCTTCATAATTGAATCCTACAGAGGGCTTCAATGGAATTATGATATTTTTCGAAGAATTACATGGAAATCCAGAGTACTTGATTAATTGGTTTGAAGAATACAGTTTTTTGTTTAATTATTTCTCCTACTGGCATGAATGTCTCCACTTATGTTTGAGATCTCTGTCCTGATGTGTTTGGTATACTTTTCTTGCCCACCACCAGGCTCTCCATTCAATATTCTTTAACCAGCAATAAATCAAACAACACCTTCTTATCTCAGTCACTAGAGAGGATGTCAATTTGGCAGAATGAGTTCAGAGAAAGAAATAGCTGCTACCCTGATAGTCTACGTTGCTTCAGAAATGCTAAAATTCTAGTGAATACATTCTAAATGTAATGGCTATGTAAACATGATTTTAAATCCTGAAGTTTAAATAGAGAATTAGGAAACATCCTTTTTTCTACCATATGGATTAAACCTGTGAGGACAAATACATTTCTAATACATAAAGTCCTTTTCAAACCTTTTTTTTTTCTTTTAATGAGTCTTCTCCAACAATTTTAAGCCATTACTGTGGCACACAATTTTTTAAATGATCCGAATAGGATACCAAAGACTTTTAGTTCAAGGGTGAAGATAGTTTGCAATACACAGCTTTAAAATGGGGAAAGAAACTTCTTTAGTTAATACACTTTGATGATAATTTTGTTATATCTTGGGAAGAATTATCCATGTTTACATCTATAGATACATACATGATAAGAAACAATGACTCATAAACCTAGCTATACATCAGTATCACTCAGGAAGCTCAAAAAGCATACAAAATCATATTCCAAATGCTCTTAGGGTGGGATCCTGGAAACTGACATTTTAAATATTTCTCAGATGGCAAAAGCAGAAGCAATTTTCCAGCATATTTATCAAATAGGAATTCTGTGAATATAAAAAAGCATTATTTATTAAATGATGTATTATACATTAAAATGATACTTGAAATCCAATATAGGTATATATTGAGATATTCAATATGATATTGTTGAGTTTGTGAAACTAAGATTCTTCCACAGTAATAAAAGGGATAAATTAAAGTGATGAGTTTCAGAAAATGGTTAAAAATGATAAAAACGAGCCCTATGGGAATTTTTTTTTAAATGTAAAAGTCTGAAAAAACAAACAAACAAACAAATTAAACACAATACAAAAATATTTCTAAGAAAAAGCAGGGAGGGAAGAGGAAGGACAGAATTAACAAACAACAAAATGTTGAGCTTGACCATAACTCTGTCCATAATTAAACCAAATGTAAATGCATCTAACATTCTGATTAAAAGTCATAAATTTTTAGAATGGATAAAACAGGAAGATCTAATTAGATGGTCTCTATAAACAAATATAACCAAGTAAAAATCTGAATATACAACCAGTTTAATAATGAAAAAACAAACAAAAATATACCAGGTAAAAATCATCACAGGATAGCTAAAGCAACTGCACTAATACCAGGCAAAGTAGATTCCTGAATAAAGTGTTTTCAATGATAAAAAGTTTATTATATTGTAATTTAATAGTGAATTAACTGAGAAACATAGTTCTAAATGTATATGCATTTAATAATAGAGCTTCAAAATACATAAGTGAAAAATTAACGAATCTAAGACAGCGAAATTCACTATCATTTTTGTGAATTTTCTTAATTCTCTCTCACTTATTAGTTAAAAAAAAGACAGAAAAAGTAATGATATGGAAGATTTGAACAATCCTAAAAGAATATTACTTAATTGACACAATGATTACCACGTATGAACAACTTCAAAATACACATTTTTCTAAGTGTATTTTTCTAAGCATATATAATATGAAGAGAGATCATGTACATTCCCATACAACAATATCAATTATTTTTTAAGGTTTAAACTCATTCAGTGTCTTCTATGATCATAACAGAAATACATTAAAGTGAAACAACCAAACCATAGCTACAAAGCACCAGAACATGTAGATAATAAAATTATGCAATTATAATCACTGGGTTAAATAATATGCCAATTGGGAAACTGATAATTAATTTGTAATAAATGATAATGAAAGAAAAATATAATATTTGTGGAGTGCCATAAACCTGTGTTTATAAAGAAGGTGTACAGGATAATAGACTTAAGAAAGATTTGAAATCAATTATCTATAGTTCCATCTTGAAAAGCAGAAAAAAAAAAGAAAGGACTAGCAAACTAAACAGAAAATCAGTATGAGGAAAGCAATAATATATGTAGAAGTAGAAATCAATGGACAAATCAATGAAGCTAAAAGTTTGTTCTTCAAAGATTATACAATTGATAAAACACTAGCAAATCAAATAAGTAAGAGTGATAGTGAGAAGAAACACATTACTGCTATCAAAAATATTCATAGAGCTATCACTATGGACCCTAAAGGTCTCAAAAAGATAATAAAATATGAACAGCTTTGTGTCAGTAACTTTGACACATTAGGTAAAATAGAATTTATTTTTTGAAAAACACAGTTTCCATATATAACACAAGAAGTGCCTGGCCTGGTGGTGCATGCCTGTAACTCCAGCAACTCGGGAAGCTGAGTCCGGAGGATCATAAGTTCAAAGCCAGCCTGGAGACTTAGCAAGATCCTGTTTCAAACTAAAAATTAAAAAAACCCTAAAGGAACAACAAATATAACACAAGAAAAAGTTAGAAATCTAAGTAGCTGCATATTTACTAAGGATATAGAATTAGGAGTAAGAGTCATCCCATAGAGAAGAAAGTGTTTTTGATCTATTAAAGAAAAATTATTAATTGGAATTTATCCAGGTAAAATCTTCTGTTTCACAAAAGTATAAGAATATGAAAAGACAAGCCAAAGATTAAAAGACAAAAAATAACTGGACTTCAGATACACCTATACTACTTAGAAAGGTAAATAAAACAAAACAAAAGCCCAAATCAACTAACCAACGAACAACAGAATGGCAACAGAAAATACTGTTAAGAATAGGGAGGAATTCAAATTATTATACCTTATGTTTGGGAGTGTAAAATGGCACAGCCACTTTGCAGAAACTCTTCTGCAGGATCTTTGAGGTTAAACAGGCCCTTACACTGAACCAGATATTGTATCCTCATTAATTGTTTAAGATGGATTTGATGCATGATTGCCAAATCTAGCCTGGAATAAGAGACACTTGGGTTTATTTGAATCAGAAATTTCAAGCCACTACCCTTGGAGATTTGATCATAGAAAGAATAGGTGTATGAGTCAATAATCTTTTTAAGTATGCTCTGTTAAGTAGTTCTAAAGCAGTCAGCCTGATATCCCCATTCTGCAACCTACTATATGTAACCGTTGGGACAGAGGAATCCTCAGCCCCATCCATTCTTCTGCCATAACATTCTTAATATACTTCCTCCATGATTAAAAAGGTAGCATTTTTAAATTCTATGCATCTTTTTTAAAGAGAGAGAGAGAGAGAGAGAGAGAGAGAGAGAGAGCTTTTTAAAAAATATTTATTTTTCAGTTTTCAGTGGACACAACATCTCTATTTTATTTTTATGTGGTGCTGAGGATCCAACCCAGCGCTCCACGCATGCCAGGTGAGCGCACCACCGCTTGAGCCACATCTCCAGCCCAAATTCTATGCAATTTTTTAAATTAACTTTTATTAAAATGGAAATAAATTGGATGAAATAGTGCATGATTTACACAACTTAGTAAAGTATTAAAGATGGTCACTTTTAAAAAAAAGTTTGACTATAATCTGTCAAGATCAATGGCTTGAGTTGACTTATCAACTTGAAAGTATAAATAAATGATTCAGATGTGCCCTCCAAAATTTAATGTACTGAGTTAATTTCTTTAAAAAATAACTCATTTGTGTGGTTGAACAAAAAAAAAAGAATTGTTTGAATATTAAACACGGATCAGGTGAATATTTGAGAGAGATGAAAATACCTCAGTACTTGAGTCTTTACAAAAGACAAAAATACACTCGCAAACTGCAAAGGAATTGAAAGTATGTTAATCATATGTATACTATTACATAGTCATATAGTATTTGAAATAATGATCTTCCAAAGTAAATTTCTGGTTTATTATATTTTAGTTTCACAAAAAAATAAATGGTCAGTAAGTTGAAGACTCTTTGGTTTCCATTTCTCTGAATTTTCAGTGTCATAAAATGTAATATCTCTCATATCTGAGACACTGTAAAATCTCATATATTGTGGAGATATAGAGAATGTCAGAAGGAAGGAACAGTAGAGATGGCATCATTCAGTGTTTCTGGTGCTGCTGGAAGTGCGATGACCTGAGGTAAGAAGAACACAAGGG
>NW_026000242.1:30312189-30318813 GCF_001458135.2 Marmota marmota marmota | reverse complement strand
TTCCATAAACAAATCCTTTCCAGATACCAACCACTTACCACAGGCCCTCCATCAGGTCCGGTAAGATGAATCCCAGAGACAGACTGTTGACCCTAGACTCCCCCCCATTTTGCCCAGTAAAACAGACCCTAAATTCCTAGTGCCCAAACTGACACGTTCATTAATTAAGTCACCTCTCAGTATAACCTACATAACCCCAGTCCCTTCCTTTGTTCAGTGGCTCATTTTCTGCCAGGAAAGTGGGTCCATTCCTGTAGGTGTAGTCCTGTTTGTAAGAAAGACTGAAATTATCTGTGAAGTTTGTGTCCAGCCTGGTCTCCTTGTTCTAACTGATATGATTGTTTATTTGTATATGACTAAATAAATAAAAACTTCAACTAAGTTTTAATACTTATCACCTCTCAAAGTGTATTGCCAGATTCTTGGGACCCCAGTAGACCTCCAGGAGCTGAATCCAATGGAATCATACAAGAGTCTTTATTGCAAGCTCAAGCCTGGACTCACAACTGTTTTCGATGCATCGGTCCCAGGGAGTGAGTCCTGGTCCTTTGTTCAGTGAGATTTTATAAGTTTTGAGGGGATACTCTATGTGTCACAACATCACACAGCAAATCATTTCACACCACGGGAAAGTCAAACAACAACTCTTAACATTGACTTAGCACTGGCAGGAACAAGTTGGGTAGGGGTGATTGGTTAGTACAAGAGGGGGATTCGTTTGAACTGATTGGTTTAAGCCACGAGGGGTGTACATGCTAAACTGCAAGGTTTCCCAATATGTTATCAACCTCCATAAACTACTGGGGGGTTATCTGGCATCCCAGGTATTTTCCCTGTCTCATGCTGATTGGAGGTTGCTAGGGGGTTGCTATGGGTCCTCACCTAGCCTAACTGAGTCAGGGATACCTGGTGCTGCATATCTCTTCTGTTATTTGTAGACAAACAACTCAGCAGGTTGGGTATGTGCCTAGGAGTGCTCTGTGGGTTTTTCCAAGAACAAGGGTCATGCCCCCTTCCTTAGATAGGCTTTGAGGTAGAAGCTGTTTTAAAAAATGGAGTCACATCAGTTTCTCAAAAGTAAACTAGTTTTGTACTTAAACTCACACTCTAGAGTGAGTGGTATTTTAATTTTAATAAAGACAGTGTTGATCTTAGTATCTGTGGGTTCTGAAACCTTGGAATCTTCTAAAGTAACTCTCCAAAAGTATTTGGGAGAAAATTGTATCTGCCATGAATATGTACAGGCTTTTTCTTGTTAATATTCCCTAAAAATATAGTACAGCAACTATTTACATAATATTTACGTTGTATTAGGTAATATATGTTATGCAGAAATGACTTAAAGTGTATGGGAGAATGTGGATAGGTTAGGTTATATACAAATATCACACTATTTTATATAAGTGACTTGAGCATCTGCAGACTTTGTTATCTGGGAGGATTTTGGAATGAATCCCTATGAGTACTGAGGGATGAATATTTACTCATTAAATGATTATATTTCTGCTTATAATATATACTTATAAAGAAAAAAGTATGGAGATTTAGTCTAGACTTCTTGTGACACAAGATGCACTATAAACAATATGGAATTAAGTAGCTTAAACAGAAACATATGGTATGTGTATATCTGCATGTTTGTGTATATAAGGAGGCAAATGTATGCAAAACAGGCACATCTAGATTTCATTCTATATCATGCAAAATCACTTTAAGAAACTTCCATGGAATCTTGAATTTTTTTATAATTTAATTGCTCACTTCATTCTATAGAGTACATAGAGAAACACACAGGTGAGAGGAAGGAAAAAAAAAGGTAAGTTTTTCTTTTATCATTTTTTTTTCAAATTTTTTCTTTCTTGTATTAGTAAAAGGAAGTTACATGAATATACCTCTAACAAATGTTCATAAATTATTAAGCAGCTTAAAGTTTCAGCAAAGTTTTATATTTCATGTTATTATACTTCTAAATTTGAGACAATCATTTCTGTTTTCAAGACCATTTCCTATTTGTCTCATGACAATTAAATCCATAAATTCTTAGCCTTCACGTATTTAAAGGGGTCTAGTTGATCAGGCAAGACAAATGAAATGAAAGTATATTTTCATTTTAATATACAATTTCATAATCATTTCATATCTCATATATAAAACTGTATTCTAATGCTTGGAGCCAGAGATTTTGCTTATCCATTATTTGGATTTTTTCTACTAGATTTTATGATGCAATTAAAAGATATATTTATGCTAGTCCATGTACAGTAGAAATCCTAAAATATTTTTAAATTTTGCTCAGTATCACTACTTTCAAGTCACCAGATCACATCAAGATCTTGGGAGAATGCTCCATAACATGTTTGAATGTGGATGGCTCAAAATTTGATTCTTCCAGTTCTGGAATTTGGAGGAGTGTAGTGGATCTCTTCATAAGAATGCTAAACTATAGAAAATTATGTGCATGTTTATTGACTTTTTGCACACATGCACACATTCTTTAATCTTCAAAATTTCGTTCACATTCAGGCCTTATTAGGCAGTGCCAACTTATAGGAGCAGCTAAGGTAACATGAATTAATTTTTAGTTAATCAAGTTTTTGATTCATTGGATCCTCACAATGTTAATTGTTTTAATTTTAATTTAATTCACAGCCAGATGATAGTTGGCAATGTGTCAGGTAATGCAAGGGATCTCCATGAGAAATATAAAAATGTTGTCCCATGAGATCATGATGCAGGGAGAAATAACCAAATGGTTATTTCTCATTTATCTCAAAGCCTGCACAACTTAGACCTTGTCTCAAAGTAAAACAAAAATGACTGCTAACATAGCTCAGTGTTGCAGCATTTGTCTAGCTTGCATCAGGCCCGGGGTTTAATCTCAAGAACAAAGGGAAAAAATACACAAATCCAAAAACTATATATTTCATATTAAGCCTAATGAAAGTGATGCACAGTAGTAAAGAAGCATGATTGGATGAAAGAATGTAAACTAATGGAAATAACCTGAGGACAAGACCCAGCATAGTCTATCTGCTGAGATTCTCCTTGAACTCTCTGTTTAATCTCTCTTCCTCCAGGTAATAGGGCAGGACACCTGAATCATAAAGGACTTATCATGTACTTTTCAGGGGAGATAGGGCAGAGTGACCTTTCTATTATTCATGACTTATACTGCTGGGGGAGAGAAGAGAGGAGAGGAGAGGGGGAAAGGAGCTCAGGACGAGGCGAAACATATCTTGCTTTGGAGGTATTTCTGTTCCATCAGCTCAAAAATGTTCAGGGTTCCTTACTGGGAAACATCATGAACCAATCTCCTGTACCTTCTAGGCTATGAACTGCTTTAGAGAAGGCAATATGTGGTTGATTTTTAAAATGTTTTTATCTCTAATATGTCATGCATTTTTCAAGGCATAGTGCTCCAGAGTGTTCTTGGAAGACTGAAACATGATTAATAAATTTTTTTAAAGGGGAGGGGGGGATGTAGCACAAAACCACTAGTATAATTTCTCTACTTAGAATTGACTTTTATGAGTTACTAATGTATCCTGACTCTTTGTTGAAATAATCAACCCATGGCTATTCTGGTCTCTAGAGAAAACATTGTCATGGGGAGAAGTTTTTCTTGGCAGAGCACCATTGGCTTTTTAAATTGGCAAACATAACTGGCAAAAGAAGCATACCTGAAAGTAGCAACAGCAATTCAAAAGAGAAAAAAAAAATCTCTGGTGGTTTGGTCCCAATATTATGATATGTGGGTGTTCTTAAAAATAATGCTGCTCTAATATATATAAATATATATTATATATTATATTATATATATTATATATATATACATACACAGATATAGATATATCTATCAATCTACCTATAATCTCAGGTGTAGTTTGAGAAAAAGAAAATCATATCAAATTATCAGAATTTGAAAACAAAGCAAAAATATGTATTTATCATTATAGAACATGCTTGTCCTTAGTAGAAAAAAAAGTGTTCAATTATGAAAACTAGCAGAATTTTTTGTTATTTCTTCTGAGTAGAAGTTTCTCTTTTTTGGAACTGGCCAGTTCCAAAATGGTGAAGTAATGGTGAAGGTATTTTTAAAAATTAAAGAGAAACAACAGAAAATAAGTAATGTTAACTAAATGGTGAAGGTATTTTTAAAAATTAAAGAGAAACAACAGAAATAAGTAATGTTAAAGGGGCCTCACAACTTGAGGAAATGGAATAAAATATTTTTAATTAGATCGCTGTGGGCGATTTTGTGCCAGCTTATGTCTATGGAGAAGATAGGCATAAAACCCTGTTTATTTGCACTTGGCCACCTTTGTTTATAAACCTTACTTAAGCTATTACACCATATCAACCCCTTCTGAAAACACTGTCAAATTCATATTTAAATTATTTTAATTAATATAAGTTTATTGAGGATGTATTATATACCACAGTGCTTTATGTTCCAGGAGCTAAACATATGTAATAAAAAAGAATGTGTGCTTGAGGGACCACTGGAGGTGAGTCTGGGTGAAGGGGTGGCTGGCAAAGACCCAATAACTAGATTACAATGGGATTCTGTTATTACACAGCTAGCATGGAATTTTATTGAGTGAAAATGGAGGAGCTAGTGAGGTAAAGAATGGAGGTATAATTATAAAAGTAATTTAGGCTGTAAACCATACTTACATGAATTATAATGAACTGAAGGAACCCATAATTGGTTCATTCTCTATTGTGTGTTACACGAGTAGCTGTAATCATAAAGCATCATTATCCTTCCTTTTGGATCCAAACTATGAGTTGCCACTGTAAGCCTCAGACCTCCCAACCTCTTTGGACCCCCACCAGTGAATCAGCCCAGCATGGCTTCTGATTATGGGAACCATGAGCCACTGCACATTGCCAGAACACACAGACGGGGGGCAGCAGTGGTTTTTCTTTCCTCTAGCTTAGCTATTATGTAAGGCACATCAGGGAAGTGTGTACAAAATTGGCATCCAGGTGTTAAGAAAAAAAGGAAAAAAAGTGCTGAATGAGCCAGGCTCAAATGAACTCATTGTACTGTCTAGAAGCCACTCCTGCTCCTGCTGCCCTTGAGTCTGTCTGGAAGAATCACAGCAGAGGTGGGGTAAAGTACAAAGGGAGGTTAAAAGGATACTTTTCAAAAGAAAGAATAAAAAAGCTTGCTCTCTCTGCTAGCTAACTTGGAATAAGGGGATATGGAGTGTCTTCCTTCTTTTAACTATTGTTATAAGGGGACAATAGCATTTCAGAAAACTTTAAAAGAAATAATCCCCTCTTATAACACATCTGTATGAATTTTTACTTCACTCTGTTGTCCCTTTGCATGATGCAGATGATGTAACTCATGAAATGTTTTTTTTAAAAAGATTTTGCAGTTGTAGATGGACACGATATCTTTATTTTATGTATTTATTTTTATGTGGTGCTGAGGATCGAACCCAGTGCCTCATATGTGTAAGGCAAGCACTCTGCCACTGAGCCACAACCCCAGCTCTCATGAAATGTTTTTATATATTGTTGCCGAATTCCCTTTCCTCCCCTTGCCTCCCTTGTCTCCTCTTAAATCTTCCTCCATTCTTCTTTTCCTTCCTTCCTTCCATATTTTATCCCTGCTTGTTTTCTTCCTTCCTTCCCTTTCTTTTTCTTTCTTTATTCTGAGCTTAACCCTACAATGATTTGATATACCTGGATTTTGTTGTGATCACAATATATACTATAGTCTACTATCATAAAAGCTGCCCAAACCTCCAGGCGTGGTGGCAGACACTTGTCATTCCAGCAACTCCAGAGACTGAGGTAAGAGGATCATAAGTTCAAGGTAAACCTGGGAAATTTAGGAGGCCATTTGAAAAAGAATTTAAAATTTAAAAAGGACTGGGGATATAGTTCAGTGGTAGCACACCCCTGGTTTCTATCCCCAGTACCAGAAAAACAAATGACTAACTTTGAGGACTCAATTCCTCATCAGCAAAATGTGTACAGTGTGGCTTGCCTCTGTAGGGAGCTCTTGTGCTAATCATATGATGTCATATCCTGAGCACAGTTTGCATAAAATGGACCCTAAATAGTGTATGCAACCGTCCTACCATAGCTCTACATCTTTTCCTTTCTCTGAATTTATTTTCCTTGAGATAAACTACTATAATAAAAATTTAAAAGTTTTTATATTTTTTTAAGTGTGGCCCAATTGTATTATAAATGAGATACACAAATTTGATTTAACATTGGGATAAAACAAGATTAGAAAAATTTGCTCATATTTCTTGTTACACTAAAAATATAAGTTGATTACATATTCAAATGGAGGAAATAAAATGTCTTAGAAGAAAGAAAAACAATAATTTACATAGTCTGCTAGAAATAATATTATAAACCAGGGATCAAGAATGGAATAAATGAAGCTTATGATTTCATTGATTTTGTTCTATTTTAGATTGCACCAGTAACAACTATGAAAATCAAAAAGAAACAGAAAGGTAAATAACAAACTTGGAATAATGTGATCAAAAACTTTTACTGAAAAACCAAATTATTCCCTTAATAAAAAGAAGAGTTCTTGTAAATCAACTAAAAGCTAAAAAAATGTAAATGAAGCAAAAAGACATTCAC
>NW_026000242.1:30288946-30304644 GCF_001458135.2 Marmota marmota marmota | reverse complement strand
TACAATTGTTGAAGATAAATTAGGTATTTATAGTATTTCCTACAATACATAGTTTCATATGATATAGAATAATTCTTAATTTTATAGTTGGAGGATGAATCTATATCTTCCAACATCCTCCAACTATAAAATTAAGAATTATTCGACATCATATGAAACTATGTATTGTCGGAAATACTATAAATACCTAATTGTGCATACACACACACACACACACACATACATTAATTCTACATATCTAAAAATCAGTTTTCTGTGAAGAACAATATACTTACTAAACCTTACATGAAATTCATCAGAAGAAAATTAAAAGGAAAAACTCTAAACAATAATCGAACAGAGGAACATTATTATAACATGAAATATGAAAACAATAAAAAAGCTTGTAATGTGAACTCATATGTTTAATAAAATGTGTTCAAGACTAGTCAAAAAGCTTTGTGTTTAAAATAAAATCACTTAGGGTCTGTTAAGAATAAAATCAGTAAATTTTGGTATTTCATAAAATGGAAATATAAACAAAAATAATAGTAAAATACCACTATATACATTATGACTCATTCACCCAGACATAATAGTAAGTGAAATAAAAGGCATAAAATATATACCTCATTGGATTTCATTTATGTTTCTTTCGAAATAAGCCAAAACTAGACCAAGAATGTAGAAATTGAAATTGTGGTTACCATTAGGGCATTATCAACTCAGAAGTGGCATGATGAAACCAGCTGGGCACTGCATGTGCTCTTTATCCTTATCAGGGTAGTAATTGTATAGATATTATGCAAATAAAAATTCATCATGCTGTAGCCTTAATATTTTGTGTACTTTATCAAATATTCAACTCTAAAAATGTACTATAAAGATTTTATGATCATATTTATGTCAGCAAAATTGAACAGAATTGGGTAAAATGTATACAGTTTTAGAAAAAAATATATAACTTTATAAAACTGATTATAGAAGTGTTCTGACTTTCAGAAGAAAAACCTTGTAACCACTAGGCAATTAAAATAACTCTCAGCCACCCCCACACATATCACTACTCCACCACATATTTAGAAACACACAGGGAACCAACAGACATATGGTATTTTACATTTTTATACAGTATACATTGTAACATGATGGGAAGGAAGAGCTAGAAAAAAGGAAGAGGGAAATAGAATGAGCAAAACTGAGATACTGAAGATAATAAAAAAGAAGAATTATTGAGAAGGGTGCATTGAATGACCACATGGTTTAAAAATATGTACCATTAATATTTTTATATAGTTTTCTCTAAAACTCTCAGTGATGTGTCATAGTTTATGAACAGTTTTGTAAGCATGTATATGAAATTCAAAAGGAAGATAAATATCTCATTGTGTTAATCCACCATGCTACAGCATAGTTCAGGAAGGCACACTATACAAAATGTAAGACATCAGAAAATTTCAGCAGGACTTGACAATTTTCAAGGGACCTGTTTTTACGCAAACCATACGTATATGGGAGCAGAGGGAGAGAGGTCATTTAAGATCTATAGGTGCTAAGAGCAACTAGTAATATTTGAGTAGCAGCACTTTGGTATTCTTTCAGCTTCCTGATGTAAATATTGTTCTTATATAAATAAAACCTTCAGAGAGGTCCATCATAGATGAGAAAATAAAGTTTTGTCTTTATTTCCCTTTTATGGACTAAACATTGGGTCTTACTAGGCTATGGGTTCCACATGGGAAGGGAATGTGTTGGCCATTTTTATATATGTCCATCCTTAGAGACATGGTGTTATAATACAAACACCCTACTTTCGCATTGCATTTAGTTGAATCTGTCTAAATTAGAAAGTTCCAATTGAAACACATTGATGTTCTCATGATTGAAAAATGTGCATAATATTTAATATGATATGGTTATGTTACACTTATTTTTTGTGTGTTTTGAATTTAGAATAAGTAATGCTTATTTATGAAACCATATTTTTAGAAATTTTGTTGGGCATTTTTCGCTCACTTGAGTCTTATGACACTCTCTTCTAGTGAGTCCTAAAAAATCCTGTCAAAACTCTGACTCAGATTGTTAAAGTACTACCTGTGTTTTAAATTTTTTTTTTTGGTATTAATTTTAGGGGACTAGAATAATTCTTTTGAAGAAAAGATGCTGTGGTGAAGTAATTTAACAGTTATTTCTTTAGAAGGCTATGAGAAATAGACACATGCTATTACAAGGTAATAACTGATTATATTTACTTCAGGTGTAAGTAATTGAGAAAGAAATTATCACATTTCCTCTTCAGTTATCTGCTTTCCCTTCCCACCCACATAAATGTTTCAGAAAAAAAGGAAATTACTAAGAGCTGATTTATGAGGATATATTCTGACTTTGGGACCAGGTGGCTGATACCTCTCTCTATTTTTTTATAATTTCAGAGCTGGGAAAGTAGATATACTTTTACTTCAAATTTTCTTTCCCCCAAACTCAAATTTCATTTCCCCTGACTGATTTTTTTTTGACTAAGCCTTAATGGAAAAATGCATACCTTTCTACAGGTACTGAATGACCATATAATTTGAAGATGTTAGTATATATCACTGATATGTACTTTATAGAATCAATAGGTGGACATTGTTATTGTACATTTTATTTTTGAATATGAATGGCAAACATTGCTTTTCTCTCTTTTTTATTACTTCTATAAAAAATTTTTATCATTCTCCAGATAGGTATAGTCTAGATCAACTAAGAAAGTGTTCAAGCTGGGTACAATGATTCATGCCTGAATACCAGCTACTTGGATGATGAGGCAGGAGGATTAAAGTTGAGGTCAGCCTGACCCCATCTCGAAATAATAAATACATATACAAACAAGGCTGGGAAAATAACTCAGGGGTAGAGTGCCCCCAGGTTGAAACTGCTACTACAAATAAATAAATAAATAAACACACACATAGATAAATAAATGAATAATTTTAAAAAATGCACTGAAGTTCAAAAGTAATAAAACTGTATATGTCATTTTTATTTTAAAATACTATCTCCACTTTACTGATACTGGAAATAAGAGATCTTGTTTTGTAATACACCAATGCACTCACAGTACAGCATCTGCCAAACATGCCTTTTTAAATGATGATTTTTTAAAATTATAGTATGTTGTAGTTAAACATAATAGTGGTATTCATTTTAACATATTCATAGATGCATGTAAAATTGTTTTCTCCTTCTCAACCCCCAGTACCATTTCTCTCCCTCTCTTCCTCCCTCCTATGATCCCCTTTACCTACTCAATTATTCTTTCCTATATTAATAATTAATTAATTAATTTTAATTGGTGGATTGTGTGTGTGTGTGTGTGTGTGTATTACTGGAATGAATTGTCATATATTCACACATCACAAAGGGTCATTTAGTCAACTTTATTCCTCAGTTCTTCCCTTTTCCCTCCCCTCCTCCCTCTTCTCCTCCCTCATTCTTGGTCCTCTGCTTCTATTCTACTGCTCTCTTTTCTACTTTTTATGAAATTCTCTTTTTTTATCCTTTTTCTTTCCCTCTATCTAGCTTCTAAATATGATAGAAAACATTTGACACTTGACTTTCTGAATCTGGCTTATTTCACTTAACACAATGTTTTTCTGTTCCATCCGTTTACCACCAAAAGATGATGTCATTCTTCATGGCTGAGTGGTGCTCCATTGTTTGAAACATGCTGGACTTGCCATAATGGAATTATAGTGTGAGAGAGGCATTTTAAGGATATTTCCCCTTTTTCATGCATTCTCATGGAAAATAAACTGAAATGATTTTAAACAGAAGATGCATTTATTTATGTAGTCCATGAGTTTCTGATTTTAAAAATATCTCAAATATTACTCAGTGAATCAATGACCTGTATTCAAAATTTCAATTATTTTTCCCTATTGTTTTCATCATATTATTGTAAACAAAGGTCATTCACTAATAGACATGTAAGGTAACTTATATAACTTAGTAAGATCTGTTGTAGAATCAGAAAATAGAAAATGTTCAATATTTCCTGTTTTAGGACTCATTTTCATAGATCTAGAAAATTATTACTCATGTTTGTCTTCAATGATTAATTATTTTAAGTAATTTTGAAAGTATTGGTCTATATTTGTATGTTTCCTATAATTTATCCTAGTATTAAACAGTTGTAAAATTATTTAATTATAAAACTGGGCATGGAAAATGAATGCCTATATGTATATGGATTCAATAATGTATATACATATTTTCTATTCCATATCTATGTACTCCACAACAAGGAGGGTGTAATACACTGAAGCAAAAGAAGCTAGAAGAGCTGGGAATGGTGGTACATGTGTGTAATCCCAGGAATTTAGGACACTGAGGCAGGAGGATTGCAAGTTCCAAGACAATCTCAAAACCTTAGAAACAGCCCATGTCCAAATAAAAATAAATAAGTAGGAAGGACTGTTGATATAGATCAGTGGTAAAGTTTCTGGGTTCAATCTGCTTACAGGGAGGTACACAGAAGAACATAACTAAAATGTCTCAATCTATTATTATAGTTGTCACAAGTATCTGAAAATTCTGTTATACATAAATGTATCTTAAACATTGCTAGTAGAAATACAGTGTTTACAAAAGCAAGCTTTAGTTACAGAAGGAATTTTAAAATGTGATTGAAAATTTAAAATATCATTTCCCTCAAAGTCCACAAAGAAAGAGACTATTTTTCACTAATATTCAAAAAATGGTTAAGTCCAGATTTGGGATAGTAACTTTGGCATCATTGAAAATAAGAAAAATTCTGCCCTTTGTTTGTTAAGTAATTTAGTCAGCGTGCCGAACTGAATTGTTGGTTTTGCTTATAATTAGAGCAGAAAATAATGGTCAGTGGCCTGGAAAGAAAACTGAGGTTTAAAGACTGTTAAGTTACTTTTCACTCTAATAAAATGGAATGATGCTCCTGAAACAAGAGGGAAGTACTCAAGTAGAGAGAGACACTAAGCCTTAGATGGGATGGAGGCTTGTGTATTACACTACTCCATCAATTCAAATCCACTGTTAAGTTTATCAGAAAATCTGTCCATTCGCTTCCTGGCTTCAATGTTTCAGGTATAAGCAGAGCTGCTCACTCTAGGGAGAACAGACAAATGATACAGGTTTGCCTATCTGATTCTTCTCTACCTTGTTCACCAGGTCTTGTATACATCTATTAGTACCCTCACTGCTCATAGTTCACTCTCTCTCTTCCCTTCCCTTTATGTCTCTTCCTGTCTTTGATTCTTCCTCTATCTTCTTCCTATGATCTTGTAGAAAAATGACAATTTGTAATACTAATTATGTGTCACATCCAGGTACTTTCATGATTATCTGAATTATTAGAGCTCACTGTAGTGTACCATTGTGTTCATCCCTAAATGCACAGGATGTAGGGATTTCAATTTTAACTTGCTAAGTGTATACACTTTTTCTATTTGTTTGCCCAGATTGATTATAGGTTTGAATCCAATAAAATTCAAATTATTTCAGAAATTGTTCAAAATACTTACTTTATATTTTACCTTATTATATAATGACATATGAAAATGAATGCTTTGAGGTGTTATAGACATCAACTTAAAGATAATAAATATTTAGTGTGAGTAATTTATATTTTAATAAGTGTCTCATATTTTAATTAGTCACTGAATTACATAGCTAAACCTGAAGGTATAAGTTGTAATGGAAAAATATAGGACTCATTGGAATTCCAGTTATAGCAACCCATCTACTGCACACTGCTATGAAAGTCAAGGGATTTAAAAAAAAAAAAAATATATATATATATATATATATATATATTAAAGGCATTAACAAGCCAATTGGCACTGAAAAATTGTGGAGCTGAGATTAAAAAAAGAGTACACCTGAAAATTTTGCTCAACATGTGGGGCCATATGATCCCTTAGGTATCTATCTGCACATACTAAAAAGTTACTATGAGCCCAAGAAGTAAGAAAGGAATGTTGACTATCTTGAAGCTCTAACAGAACCAAAATTAGATTTGAAGGTCATTCAGGGAGATGGTGACCTGGAAAATCTCAAGCACTCTGGGCTGGGTCTCCAGATAGCTACGTTATAAGATTAAAGAAGAGACTGAAATAGAACTACTCTCAGGGACTGGAGTCTAACTTCACATTATTTTATCTCCTAAGATTAGATTTATGTGATCCAAATGGCTAGTATCTCTAGCCATCTGCCAGAAGCAAAAATAAATTTTGTCTGAAGGAAGACAACATTATATTTAGCCTCTACTTATTTTTATTTCCCCTATATTTTAAAAATACAATGTCCATCACTCAAACAAAAATCATCAGGAGTATGAAGAGAAGATACATTAGCAAAATCCAAGGAAACATACAAATCACCAGGATCCTGAGGTAAAGGATTGTCATATATAGACTTTAAAGTAACTATGCTGCTGAATACTCTATTAGAAATAAAATGGCTAAAGCCTTGTTGGAGAATGGGAAACTATAAAAAATAAAATTTCTGGAAGTGAAAAATACAAGAAAAATATTTCAAGGGCTTAACATTTGTTCATGCAGGTGAAGACGGAACTGGATAATAGGTGAAAAAACATATTGGAGATAAATTGAGGAGAGAAATGGTAAAAATATACATAAAAGCACATTAGAGATATGGAGTACCTAGGGTTTTTAAGGTCTGCAATACATATAGGTGATCTGACTTCTAGAATGTGACCTTGAATATGATAGAAAGAAGAGAAAGAGAAAGAGAGACAAAGAAAAAGAGAAAAGAAGAAGGATGGAAAGGAGGATGGGCAGATGAACATGACAGAGAAGATAGAGGAGAGGGATGGAGGGGAAAAGAAAGAAGAAATGGGAAAGGAGGAAAGCATAAGCAATGTTTAAAGAGATAATCACTGGGAGTTTTGTTTTGTTTTTTTTTTTAAGGATGAAAGATATCAAGCTACAGGTTGAAGAAGTACTTTGAACTGAAGCATGTTATGCAAAATAGTTTGTTACCTGGGAGATAAGGTCAGGGACATATAATTAATTGCTAGAATTATGGGCTAATTATAAGTCATGCTACTATTATAATAAGGCTAATTACAGGATCTGGGCAAAATAGCAACAAAACTATTACACTATTATAGAATAGCCCGACTTGTGGCTCAGTGGCAGAGCACTTGCCTTAACATGTGTGAGGCACTGGTTTGATTCCTGGCACCTCAAAAAAATAAACAAATAAAAGTAAAGATGTTGTGTTCATCTACAACTAAAAATATTTTTTAAAATAGACTATTATATTACTAATTTAATCCAATAATAGCACAAGAACCATATATTACTTCTGATTTATAACTAAAAAATTAAGAATGATAATTTTCACAGTTACATAGAGAATATAGTAAGTGTTGCTCAAACTATATGTTTGCTTGATGTCTAACTCCATTGGGTTAACATATAAATTTACTTCTAGTCCAAAAAATTGATATTGTCATAGTCTATCATTTCACAAACAATACTATATATTTACACAAGTGTTGTATCTCATTTCTAGTTCATTCATCACATATTTATTACTCAATAATATCTGTGTAGCTCCTTCAATATACTATAAAATTTCATAAGCATTTGCATAGAATTAGTTTCAACAACTGTGAAGAGCCTGAGGTTTTGCTATTTGTTAGCTAGTTAGTTGGCATGCCAATTTTCATGATGCTGACAGACAAAACATGACTTTTGTATCAGAGACAAAGGAATATATTACTCAAGGCACAGCATGCAATATGAACTACATGTTGGTAATAGTTTCACTTGTCTCTTTAAAAAAATGCCAACAATTCTTTTCTTTTTAAAAATTCTATTAGTTATACATGACAGTAGAATGCACTATTTTACATCATAGATAAATAGAGTATAATTTATCATTCTTCTGGTTGTGCATGATGCAGAATCCCACCAGTTGTTTAGTCATATATGTACATAGGGTAATAATGTCTGATTCATTAAGCTATAGAAAGAAAAAGAGAATCACTTTGGAGGATGCTATGCACATAGGGGTTTGCATCACTGCTAAAAAATATTCAGAGTGGACTGCAAGTAAACGTCCAAATTTTGTCTTGGAGTGAAATGTTATATTATATTGCACTGGGAACCAAAGAAACATGCCATTTTTTCTGAAGAGACAGACTATCTATGACCTCTTCCAAGAGCATTCATTATACAAAAATCTTTAAAAAGAATCCAGAACAAAAAGTTTCAGTGACTCTCAAAAATTTCTTCTTTGTGAACATTATATTCTACTGAAAAAATAGTAGATTCCATATTTTTTTAAATATGTTTTTGAAACATGTTTTTTAGTTTATTAAAGGTGATCACTGTTTTGAAAAAAAACAGAATAAAGAAAGAATACAATTAGAGTACTAAGGAGTGCAGCTTAAATTTGGGTTCAGGACAGGCCAAGATAAGATAACAAACATGCAAAGAATTAAAGAGTCACTGAGCCACTTTTAGAAAAATGAAAGCATTAAAATAAAATGTATTCCTAATTATCTTTATTGCAAATCACGGTCTTTTATGATAATGGTAAGAGGAATGTAAAGGAGAGAGACGCTTCTAACCAGCATTTAAAAATGCACTCATACATACGTATTTAGTGCTTGAAATGGGAGTCTATACATATATCAGGGGTTTGAATAACAGCTTCATTCAAGTCCCCAAAATATTGTACTGAAAAAACAATTTTGAATCCCCAAAGTACTTTGTTATAATTTATAATACCTTTGGTACCTACTTAATTGTAAATGAGAAAACCATTTTTTTTTCTCAAGAGAAGCAAACAAAACCTTATGTCAAATCCCCAAGAATCCATGTTGACTTTGTTGGTCAGTGCCCATGAGATGAAGGTGTTTCCCTCCTTGTTAATGTGCATTTTCTTAGGTTTCATGTTTTCTGGTCATTACTGATGATGCTCTCCCAACTCTCAGTTAATTAACCCAAACTGGCATACATTCTGTGGTATTGAACTGAAAACTTTCAGCCTACTTATGACTGCAGGAAATTCAGTTCTATATATTTTGAGGGAACAAGAAAGTGATGATTTAGATATTGTAAAATCCTACAACCCCTGGAGGACAAGGACTTCACAAAAAGGTGTGATAAAAAAACAAAACAAAACAAATATATTTTTCCACTGATCCACCAAAGCAAACTCAGAGACATGATGTCATTATAGAAAATTTATACTGATATGAAACTTACATTATGCATTCAGCATATATAAATGCACAAAGTAGATTTAAGGATTTAGTGAAAATTAATGTACTACATATAATACCTTAAAGTAAATTTCATGCTGACTAAGCGCCTGGAAGATTACTTGCTTGACACAGTGTAAGAAATGTACTTCTGGGTATAGGAATACTTTCTTTTTATCACATTTGTTTTTCAAAATACAGTTATATTTATGGCCAGAAATTTTATAAACTCTAGATTTTGCAATTGATAACCCCTATATTGATTTTCTAACAGTATCATATTTCTGAAGTGTAAATTAGTACTTCAATGCTTTCAAAAGTTGAAGTAATACTTTCTTATATATATAGACAAATTGATTTGCATTTCTAGAAAAGGGCACATACCACTTATCACATAGAGACATGGAAACATGGTTTCAAATCCAGAAACATGTCATAGAGGAAGTGATTTCTTGAAGAAAGTTATATAAAATGAATTTTGATTCATTTTTTAATTTAGCTGTTTTACTTTCTGTGAGGTTGATTTTCAACAGTTTCATAGTATTCCAATTATTTTATAATTTGAGCATTTATGGATAAGTTTTAGGAAATCAAATGAATCTAATATTTAAGGAATCTAGTTCTCAAATTTTTGAGTAGTTCATTTTTACAATATTGTATTATATATCAGTGAATTGTATAATTCACTATAACAACGTTCATATGCATTATATATTGGAATAAGTTATAATATTGGAGAAGATTTAATGTATTTGGAATGCTAGAAGACAATTCTATTTTAGGAATTATACTTTAAAATTTTAACATGACTACTGAAGTGGGGCATTAAATTTTTTTCTGGAATAATAGTATGAGTAAATATAAGAAAATGAAATTCATCCAGATATGGTACAGTATGGAACCCAAGTCCTTGGGAAAAGAGGAACTCATGACCATTTGTGCTCTTTGCAAAAGAGTTCTCAATGATTCAGTATGATGGAATGGAGGAAATGACACTGATTTTTATCCAATTAATTCACCAGAACTATTAAGATCCTTCTATGATTCTTTAAAAAATTATTATAATAAATTCATAAATTTATTGTTGAATGTTAAAATATCCTTGTGTATTGAAAATAAATGTAATTTGCCTGCAATGCATTGTTCTTTTTACTATGCTTCTTGAATTTGATTTGCTAATACTTTGTTAGAATTTCTATTGTATAAGTTAGAAAATAATATCTGCATACAAATTAATCGATGATATTTAGATTTTGATGTCAGTGATGGCCCCATTGAAGAAGTTTTCAGTGTTCTTTCTTTTTATCTGTTCCAGAAAATATTACTGTAAGTTTGATGTTATTAACTAGGAAAAATTTACTCCTGAAGTTACTTGAACCTGAAGATATTTTTTTTGTGGTATGTTTTTAATTACAGATTAATTTGCTATGTAGAAATTTAAATTTTCTAATTCTTTTTGCATCATTTTTGATTAGAAATTTCTACACATTCATTAACTTTTTAAAAAATTCAAATTGTCATAAAATAAAGAAGAAAAATGCATTATATACTTTTATAGATTCCTGCATTAATAATTATGATAAATTAAAGTTTCTTTTAAAGGTTGTTAATTAGAGAATAAAATATGTGGAAAGGATTGAGTGTTTTTTAGTTTTGTAATGTTGTATGTGATTTTTAAATGAATATTTAAAACACTACCTGCTCTCATGCAGAGATGATTCATGTTGAGTCCTGATTTCAAAGACCAATTTATATTCAAAGAAAATGATCTTTGTAGCAAGAATTTTAAATTATCCTCTGGAAAACATCCTTGTTTCAGTCATAAAGCAAAATATACTAGCTGTTTAGAGAATGGAAGAGCATTCCAAGGAATATAATATAGAGAATTAGATAAATTATTTAAGGTTCGTTCTTAATTAAGCTTAATAACATCAATAATTAACAATTCCCCACACTCATAGCAAAGCTGCTTTTTTCTTTTCAAAGAGCTTTCTATTTCCTTATTAGATGCCCATGTCAGCTCTCTGAGGTAACTTGGGTACATGTTTCCCTCATTTATTGGTTGTGAAAACTGAATCTTGGGGATGTGTGTAGACAGTTTATTTATTACACAAGCACTTTGGGAGGAAATGTGTTTGGAATCCTGGAGTCGCTTCATCATCACAGCACTAAAAAGGAGCTAAAGAAAAATCTTTACTTTCACTGTGATACCCTGCTTTTCTATGGGTCCTTAGGATCTGCTATAGTTTATAAAACCAAGCTAGCAGCTACGATTAAATATAAACCAAAGAAACCAAAATAAATCAAAACAATATAAACACAAGTATTGTGACTATGAGTTGTTGAAACTTCTATGAGGAAAGAATCTGTGAATTATTCAGGAAAATTAAAAAAGAAGTTTTCTGATTTGAAACAATAAACGTCTCTTTGGCAATAATAGAAAGAAAAAAAAGGAAGAGAGGAAAAAAGCAAGAAAGGAAGTAAGGGAGGAAAGAAGGAAAGCAACCAGATTACCAGAAAGAAGAGGAAAATGGGAAAAATGATAAGATGTTCCAGTGGGAAAAAATGACATTAATTGCATATATATATATATATATATATATATATATATATGTCTCTTTTTGTCTATTTCTTGAGAAACCTTATTAATACAGGAGAAATGATTTATTTACTTTTTATTTTTTCCTTTTGCATTCTTTTTCCACATTAACATGAAGAACTCTGTGCAGCCTGTGTTTGTGTGCATATTGACTGTGGCTTGTCAGTAGCACTCCCCCTGTCCACTCAGGAGTGTCAGGTCAAATATTATTTCTGGTCAAACTAACCTGAAGGTGATATGATGCCTATGATAATTATGTCTTACAGAAAAATAGGCAGGCATTCAGAATATGACTGGGCCAATCCTATAGGAGTAGCTAGAGAGAGAGAAGGGATTGATCATGATGGGTGCACATGCTGTTGCTCCTGTGACAGTGATAATTCTCATAGTGAATTAATCACTTGTCATTCTGAATTTATAAATGTCTTAAGAGATTGCTTAATGTGTATCTAGCTCTGAGATATGAGTGACCTCTTGGTTCACTGAAAAAATCACTGTGCTGATCGAGCAAAATATAAAGAGCCAGATCTGAAGCCCAATGAATTCATCAAGATAATGAATTTAACCCTTAGAAGCTTCTAGGCTAGTATTCTTGTGTGCACTCACCAGACTCTGAAGAGGAATCAGTACTCCCTTTTTCCTAAACATGAGACCTGCAGCTTTTTATTTTCTTCTGAAATTTCTACCAAAACAAACAAAATGTGAAAGAAAAGACAGTTTATGTAAAAGGTGTTCTGAGAATATTGTAATGTAATTTTTAGTTTGTTTGGCAAAAAGAAGTAAAAGTTAAATTATCCTTGAGGGATATCTGAGATACATCCAATACTACACTGATTATCACCAGAATATAAGGTCCTTAAGATCGGTAGAGATAAAAAATTAAACTTTATAATCCCCTAGAGCCAAGCATATATCTGTTCATGGTAATTGCTTAATAAAATTGCTGAAGAAATGGATATTTTGTTAATAATGAACGATTAAATTAACATGTCTCATAAATAAAGTGTTTAACTGATAAACTACTCTTATGTATGGCCTATTTTGGACATAGTGCTGTATAAAAGAGACATAGACATTAAATATTTTATACCAAATCTTAATTTTTAATGATTTTTGTGGCTTAAGAAGGATGGTAAATCATATTTCTACATACTCTGGATTTTTATTCAAATGCAGACTCCACTATGAATCAAAACATGGATTGATGAAGATGATGAATCTGCTAAAAGTTTGTATTATGAATTAGGTATATTTCCTTTCTTGCCTTCTCTCTCTAAAAAACGAGCTATATGTGGTGAAGGATTAAATCCAACACTGTTGATTGTCCCTGGTATTATTTTCCACCCTATTCCTGGTAATAAAGTATCTGAATTTATTTCCAGTGGATGGTTATCAAGAATCAATCTCTCTCTCTCTCTCTCTCTCCCTCTCTCTCTCTCTCTCACACACACACACACACACACACACACACACAGACACACACACAAACATTTCATAGATTCTTTTTGTTACCAGGTAACAATGTGCTAATCAATGGCTTAACATAGAAGTGCTTTGTAATAGACTCAAAACTTTTATTACTATTTCTCCTTTTGACTTTTCTCTATACAATACATCTATGATGTGGCAACTCAAGCCTCATATTGGTTGATGAGATTTAAAGCTACATCTTGGGATTTTAGAGAATTAAATTCCAAGAAGACCAGATCTCTGAGAGTGCAGAGCGAACAAAAAAGAGCATAACTGCTTTTATCTTAATTTTAATATGTGAAATAAATAAACAATATTTTAAATTCAGTGTTATTTTATTCCATGTGTCAATGAAAACTGAGCATAATCTAACACTTACATAATAGAACTAATAAACACGCAGAACACAGCAATAGGGATTCTTGCCTTCCTGTTTTTTCAAAGCTAAATGAAGCCATGGAGAAGAATTCAAGACTCATTGTGGTATGAGTATGCTTGCAACATGGAAACAGAAGCAGAGAAGAGCAGGGAGTTTACAATCAGGAGAATGAAAATAGTCACACATGCTCTTCCTTCTCCTCTTATAGTTTTCCATCACATAAGCCATTTTGAAAATATGAGTGATACGTGAGAACCGGAGAAGGCTGTTAATTTATTTTTGCATAAGGATCAAGTCTCCTTATAAAGAAGAATAAGCCCAGAGGGATTCTCCAACATTTATGAGGTTAGAAGGAAAACATTTTGATGATGTTTACCAATGAACAGTGAACAGCAAAATATTTCTTTCCTTTTTATGGAGCCAGTTTACATTGTGAGTTTTCTGTCTCTGAAATTTGGTCCAACTGTAGCTATCTAAATCAAATTGATCACCTGACTCAAATAATCATCTTCCAGGAATTTAAAATCATATAATACAGAGAGAAGGATGGGTCTGTCTCTGAGTGGCCAGACAGTAAGGGAAACACTCCCAGAATTTTGCAATGTCTGCATTATGTATATGGACTGTGAAGAAGTTTTCATTAGTTGCAAAGAGAGAAAAAATGAGGAGATTTATGATATAAGCAGAATGAAAAATACAGAAGTAGAAATTGAATTTTAGATTCTTAGTTCACTCTATTCTGAGGACAAGTTAATCCCTCTCTGGGTTTTAAGGGTACTCAGTGTGTATAAGGAAAATTCAATTTTTTTTAATGCTGTTACTTTAGCCTCTGAAATTAACTCCTTAAAAGAAAGTGATGGCTCTTCTTGCCTGAGCATATGCAATAAATAAAATAACACCAACTCACTACTTAATGTATTCTTGGTTTAAGTAAAATTACCTTGAAATGTTTTTAAAAATTTATCAATATTAAGTGAATATTACTCTTTTCTGGCTTAGGACTATAAATTGCATAAATTAGTATGGTGATATACCAGTTAAAAGTTATCTGTCGTCTATCAAGTAATCCTAATGTAACTGCTAAAAATGTATATTTCACAGAATAAAAGTCCAGATCACAGAACCACAAAAGATACTGTTAGTGACCAAAGTTCTTTCCATGCTTAAGTTCTGCCGTTCATATTTATTTCTTCTGAATCTCAAGAGAGCTAGTCATCTGGGCAGGGAGAAGTGATGGGGAGAGAAGGGGTCAGGCAAAGCCTTTTCTTTTGCCTGTACCAGGAAATCAAAGACTTTTCCAGAAACTCAGAGGAAGGAGGATTAAATCAATTATTACTGTTCAAAGCCTAACATATCTCAGTCCATGATTTTTCCATAGAGGAATTATTTTTAACATGTCAACCATTCTTTCTTGTCATGACACTAGAGAAAGCTCTTTGTCTGCCCTCTCCTCAAAGGTTAGTTGCTAGACAATGACCTTCACAAGTTCCCTCCCTGTCATTATCCTCCCAACTTGAGTTGATGCAATACTGACAATGAACTTGGGAGAGAAAACTTCTTACATAAAAGAACTGAAATTTCATAGGTCATATCTAAATGGTTCAAAATATTATTTCATTTTTATGTAAAGAAAAATGCAGCATCAAACCCTTGGACTGATTCTTTTAGTGATCTCCTCAAACTTACATCTAATCCTTTTTTAAAATAAAAGTCTTTATAGTGCATTATAGTTGTAAAAAATAGTGAGGTTCATTTCACAGAGTCTATATGCATGGGGTATAATTTGTTCCATTTCAGTGCCAGGTAGCACTTCTTTACCTCTCTTCTACTTTCTTTGTCCCCATTCCTCTACTCCTCTGGTATCCTTATATTTATTTTTCTAAAATTTGTTTTTTATAGAAAAACATAAATGTAGAATTCACTGTACATATTCTTACATGTATATAACATGATTTGGTCAATTTTATCCCACCATTCCTTCCTTATCCCCTCCTGGCTCCCTCCCCATGTATCCC
>NW_026000242.1:30266116-30273160 GCF_001458135.2 Marmota marmota marmota | reverse complement strand
TCACACCATCGTATATGTATTTTGTGTAACAATGAGGGTCTCCTTCCATATTCCATGCAATTCCCCTTCTCCCTCCCATTCCCTCCCACCTCTCTTCCTTGTTTAATGGTAATCTTCTTTTCATGCACTTCCTCCCTACTCTGTTTTGAGTCACCTCCCTTATATCAGAGAAGACATTCGACATTTGTTTTTTAGGGATTGGCTAACTTCACTTAGCATAATCTGCTCTAATGTCATTCATTTCCCTGCAAATGCCATGATTTTGTTATTTTTTAGTGCTGAGTGATATTCCATTGTGTATAAATGTAACTTTTTTTAATCCATTCATCTATTGAAGGGCATCTAGATTGGTTTCACAATCTAGCTATTGTGAATTGTGCTGCTATGAACATTGATGTAGCTGTATCCCTGTAGTATGCTCTTTTTAGGTCTTTTGGGTATCAAACCAGAGATTCTGCATCTAATAGAAGAAAAAGTTGGCCCTAATCTCCATCTAATGGGGTTGGGCTCCAAATTCCTTAATAGGACACCTGTAGCACAAGAGTTAAAATTAAGAATCAACAAATGGGACATATTCAAATTAAAACGTTTTTTTCTCAGCAAGAGAAATAATAAGTGAGGTAAATAGGGAGCCTACATCCTGGGAACAAATTTTTACCCCTCACACTTCAGATAGAGCACCAATCTCCAGAGTATACAAAGAACTCAAAAAGTTAAACAACAAACAAATAAATAACCCAATCAACAAATGGGCCAAGGTTCTAAACAGACACTTCACAGAGAAGGATATACAATCAATCAACAATTACATTAAAAAATGCTCACCATCTTTAGCAATCAGAGAAATGCAAATTAAAACCACTTTAAGATACCATCTCACTACAGTAAGAATGGCAGCCATTATGAAGTCAAACAATAACAAGTGCTGGTAAGGATGTGGGGAAAAATGTACACTTGTACATTGCTGGTAGGACTGCAAATTAGTGCAGCCAATTTGGAGGGCAGTATGGAGATTCCTTGGAAAGCTGGGAATGGAACCATCACTTGACCCAGCTATTCTCCTTCTCGGACTATACCCCAAAGACCTGAATCCCCTTTTTATAATTACACTTCCTGCTAATTCTGTTCCTCTACCATGTAAAAGCTAATACACAAATATTATGTACCATTATTAAATATAGAAAAGGTAAAAACAATTCAAATTTCCATAAACTGGTAAAAAATTAAAATATGTGATGCATACATATAATGGAACAGTACTTAATCACAAATAGGAATGAAATTCTGGTACAGCAATGTGGATGAATCTTGAAACACTATTCTAAGTGAAACATTCCGGTCACATGTTGCTTATAGTTTATGATTCCATTTATATGAAAGTGTCCAGAATGGGTAAATATACAAGAACAGAAAATATATAAACAGGTGACTAAATATAAGAAAATTGAGATTAGCAAGTAATCATTTCTAGTTTGGGGTTCTAAAATTTATTGTGGTGATTTCATTGTAGTTGAATTTGAAGGACATTTTGTTGTAATGAGTAAATTGAGTTATACAAATTAAACAGATTTAGAAATAATGCCAACCCATATTTGCAGTCCATAAACAGAGTCATAAATTTCATTGCATAAAGGGAATATACTTAAACTCAAAAGTTGAATCTTCCAGAGGTGACCTTAGAAGATTTGGGCAAATTTAAGTTCTTATATACACACCAGCAATGGAAAAGTAAAAAGAAGTGGGGAACAAATATTATTTCCAGATTCATACTAAAAATATTCTTGAAAAACAAACAACTAATAATATCACTCTTTACTATGAACATAGATCTAGTTTCAGAAGTCTTCAAGGAGAGCATTCCACAAAGTCAGGTTGTTTATTAATTATAAAGAATAGGAGGCAATATTTTACCTATCAGATTTTGGGTGACTCAATTTTTTTTTTCAGTGCTGGGGCTGGAACTCAGGGCTTCACGCATGCCAGGCAACTGCTCTACCACAGGAATACATCCCCAGCCTGTGATTTAATATTTTAAAATTCAGATGAGACGATATGTATGGCTTGAAAGCAAAATGCATAACATTATACTTGACCTAAAGAGTCTCAGAGTTTACCTGCATGTATATGAGTATATATATATATATACTCATATATATATATATCATATACATCATATGTATACTCTAATACCAGCAGTTAATTTTATGTGATAGCAGATATATTAACAAGAGAATTATGTAAGCCAGGTTTTGAAAGACACAAGAAATTTCACTAGATAGACAAGTTTTCAAGACAAAATTCTAGGTAACCAAATTCACATACATATGGAAGTTTTGAATAAATGTCAAGTTATCTTGTTAATGAGAGCACAGAAACACATAAAACAAATACATAGGCAGAAGTCAGGTCTTAAAGAGCATTTAAAGATGCTAGCCTATGGAATATGAACTTTATTCTTTTTCTACAATTAGAAATTATTTAGAAGTTTGAAGTTAGGAAATATTATTAAGTTTTTAGTTCTAAAATAGGCAAACTATGTTAATTATCAATCAGTGAAACAAGCAAAATAATAGAAGTATTTTTATTAAAATCTATAATAAACAAGACACAGCATGATATACTCCAACGGGATTACTGCTAATTCTCCAGCAATTCTGTATTAGGAGACAACATTTGTTCAAGTCATTATAGCACTTCTTTTGAGATCATAGAGACAGCTGTTGGAAAGAGAAAATTCAAACTCTAGGCAATTGATTTCAAAATGTGGACTTTGCCCACTCTACTTTTTTGCGTCCTCAAATCACTACTGTGTTACAATTTGCTCTTGGGAGTGTTTGAGATATAAAACTAGACAGGCTCATTAGGCAAAAAAGGTTTATTGGGGTTAGGCCAAATGAGTGTTTTTAGCTATTCACCAGTCTGGGACAATTTTTTTTTTCTACTTGCACCAAGGTCTCCATAGTCTCATAAATAAATAATATTGAAATGAGCTTGAAATCACAGTGGGAAAATTCCAATCCACTTGTTGTATAGGCATGAATTGGATAAAGCTCCTAGATAAAAACTCAGAGAATTTAACCAAGACCCTCTAGGTTAAATAATACCATAGACATAGAGAAAATAGTAAGGGGATTCTGCTCTCAAAACTTAAAAAATGTAGAAAAGAAAGAATATAGGATATAAGGTATATTCTATACTATGAACTATTAAAGGATATGGAATATATACATAGTGACAAACATGTAAAGAAATAATTATGTGGGGCTGGGGTTGTGTCTCAGCAGTAGAGTGCTCGGTTCGCACGTGCAAGACCCTGATTTCAATCCTCAGCACCACATAAAAATAAATAAGTGAAATAAAGGTATTGTGTCTAACTACAACTAAAAATTAACTAAATAAAAAATTAATTATGAGAAAAACAGTGAAAGATTTAAATTTAGATTGCTTTGGTTCAAACATATATTCTACCATTCATTGATATTAAACTCAGGTATATTAATTGGCATCCTGCTCCAAAGTTTATTTTTCATCTACAAGTGAATAGAGTAATAATATTTTATTCAAATGTTGAAAGAACAATCAAGAAAATATATAGCAAAGTATTTAACAAAATGCGTGACACAAAGAAAAAACTCTTCTGTTTCTATCTCTCATACATATGCACGCACACACACAAACACACACACACACATACACACACAAATGTAATGAACTTGAGGCAGTCATTTAACTTCACCAAGCCTTAGTTTTCTATTTCTTAAATTGGGACAATAATACAATTTCACAAAATTGTATGAAAGAATCAAAAGAAATACTGTTTAATTATTAAACCATGAAACATATAAAATGAAGTCATTGGTATCAAAGCAGAAGGGAGTGCAATTGTATTAGAAGAAAATTGTATTTTAAAAAGTAGAAATAAGAACACATACTTTAATATCAGAGGAAAATGTCACTCAAATTTTTAGGCAATTCAGACCAGGTTTCATGTATTACTTCAAATAGTAGAAAATGGAACATAGCATTTTTTACTGAAAGAACTGTAAACACAAAAGTAGCAGGTGGGAAAGTGAATTTACCCATTTGGAGAGGGAATAGATGGTAAGGCTGCAGATCATGGCATAGGAAGTGATATGCTTACAGAAAATTTAGACAGAGAGTTTGAAACCAGCTCATGACAGATGTAAAACTGTATGTTTAGAAGTCCACCCACAGGAATTATATAGCAAGGTAGGCTTACTATCTATTCTTAGAAATAATATTTATTGATACAATTTACAAGGAATAATTGATTTTCATTTCCTGCTACCTACCTCACAGTGTTGCTATAAATATTTCATAACATGACAAGAGCCTAGTGTACTCTTGGAATTCAATAAATAATAGATATAATTATAAACATGTAGAAGGTAATTTTAAAATAAGTAAAATGAAGAAATCCTTTATCTTATAGATCATAAACATGAATTTATTATCTCAAAGGATTAGAGAGATTGTGCATAAAATATAATTCTTAACATATCAGATCTTTAAATTTTATATCTTTATAACAATTAAAAACTATTATCCCACTGACAAATAATGTATATAAAAGCATTCTGTTGGCTGCAAGGTGCATATTAAAAAAACAACTATTAATTATATATAATTTGGAGTGAGATTGTTTTTCAGCAATAAATCAATAAGCAGGTAACAAAGAATTATGAATTCAGCTGGTTAGAGCTCACATGGCACATGGGAGTTATGAAGCCAACAGAGCCATTGAGAGTTTTTGGAATAGTTTATATTTAGGTTTGAAAGTAGCCAAGAGATGACGCCAGTTTTTTTTTTTTTCTGTCTAATTTAACATGCGCTTATTGAGCACCAGCTAGGTAAAAGTCCTTTGATAGTTGCTGTGAATGTATGAGAAAAATGAAGTCACCAATTCTACACCAGCTTTATACATCTTTTAGGCTTAAACATATGGCTTTCCTGTTTTCCATGATATGGCATCCAGAGCTATACAAACCATACTGAGTAGTCTTGTAAAATGTAGAATAGTAATAAATTGATTTTTCTAGCGTAAGAGAAATATTGAATTACTAGATTTCCTGAGCTCTCAGCTTAGAATTTCAGTGAAATATCAGTTGTGGCATGTCTTCCCATCTGTCTGTTCTCTTTCTATCATTAATGTCCTGATACTTCCCCAGGGATATGCCTTAGTTATGAACACTTAGCCTTGTCTTTCACACTGAAACAAAGTCAATCCAGATCAGTCCCAAATAAAACCCTGCTGAAACCAACTCAACTTCTACCACACATACACAACTCCTATAGATGACCAAATTTGAATCAGACGTGGGTTATATGTCATATAGAAAACAGAAATTCTTCTGAACAAATGAAAATTTCATACAATTAGGAGTCAGAACAAGATGGCAGGTGAGTAAAATCCTTCAGTAATATTTCCCTAAAGACACACCAGCTTGAATCACACTAAACTACTTTCACAAAAGCCAGATAGAAGACCATGGTGCCTACTTTTTGTATAACAACAATAAAAAGATGCATTGAAGAAGAGGGTTTCTGATGTCAGTCCTCCCCGACTCCAAAGAACTTGGAGACACATGCTTCCTGATTGGGAGACAAGGAGGGAGTTAGTAAGCCTTAAAATTTTCACCCAGTACCAGGATGACACCATAGTCAGCCTAATACTAGGTACTAGATGTCAAAAAGTGCTGAACAGTGCCAAATTACCCTTACTCTGAGGCCAATATCTGCAAGCTGAGCCACTGGCACTGTTAGCCAGGTGGCTAACTATCTCTAACACTCTTCCCCCAAACAGGGGCAGCAGGATGATCAAAACTCTAACCAGAGAGTAGGGCATGAAGGATAGCATAGGATTTTTCATTGGAGTTTAGAACTGGACCCACCTTGTTGAAAACCAGGACCAGACAGTAACCAAAGGCTTCACAGCGGGAACCTCTGGACCTCTCCCAGCATGGGAAAACAATCTGTGCACCTGTAGGATAGACTCAAGTTTTGGCATACATCAGAGACAGAGTTAGGGTAGGCCTAAGGCACACTTTTCCACCCCTGAAACCGTGTAATCCCCTGACCATATGAAATACAGGTGTGACCTAGATTAATATCAGTTTATGTAGCCAAAACATTGTCTCTATCAGCCATTCCCCAATCTCAGGCAGCATGGCTATGGCTGGGTTATTGCTCTAATACAGCTATAGACCAATCCTAGGACCAGGCAAAAACACATGTGCTAGTGCAATGGGCTCATATTTTGGCCTGTGTTATTGCTGTCTGTGTCATGGGCCTCAGTAGATCCTAGATACTGTGCATTTTCTTGTGGCCATCAGATGCAGTCATAACCCAAGAGAGCACCAGTCTAAGTTGCCATGGGACTACCTTCACTAATATGACCTAAGCTTGGGCAGCAAGTCTTTAGTCCAAGTTTTGCCTTGGAACTGTCAGTGAAAACTAACAGTGCACAGAGCCTAACTCTCATCCCCAGGTTAGTTCCTGCTGATAGAGCCTTTAGCAGCCCTAGTGCTAGGCAGAGATATCTTGTTATAGTCTTTTGGACTTCTATTCTGGACAGTATTACTTGTGGCTAGAGGCAGTGAGCTGAGGCCACAAATCAACTTCAGCCATAGGTTGCTCACAGCAGTGTGGACTTTTTTTTAACCCTGAGTTTTATGCTGGTCTTGACAAGTTATGGGTGTATGGTGAGATACAGCTTTGAAGAATTGGTGATTGCAGACATGGCAGAAGGGTCTGAGGTTGATCTCTCCACAGTGATTCTGCCTGGAACAAGAAAGATTTCCTGCACTGCATGGCCACTGGCCAGTAACTATGGATGAGGTATCTGAGACTATCCCAGTCCCAGAGATAGATGTGAAAGGATGACTACATTTGATGAGTACTCTCTTGGTGCTATAGTTGGATTAAAATTTTCTGCAAAGCCCATGTGATAAAGACTTAGTCCCTAGTTTAGCACTGTTGCAAGGTGGTGAAAATTTTAAGAGAAAAAGCCTAATGGAAGGTCTT
>NW_026000242.1:30252988-30260829 GCF_001458135.2 Marmota marmota marmota | reverse complement strand
GAGAAATTAATCCTAAAATTTATATGGAATCACTAAAATTTGTGAAAAGCCAAGGTTATCTCAAGGCAAAAATTAAAATGCAAGAGGAATTACCTTTCTCTGACTTCAAAATATACTACAAAACTCAAATCATTAAAACAAAATGACATTGGCATTAAAATAAAAACATGTACCCATGGAACTGAATGGAGAGATTAATGTAAACTCACATACATCTAAAGCAACTCATTTTCAACAAATGTTCTAAGAACACACATTGGAGAAAAGATACAATCTTTTCAATAAGTGGTGCTAAGAAAATTGTATATTTACATGCAGAAGAATGAAACTAGATCTCTCTCCCTAACCATGTACAAAAACCAACTCAAAACAGAATAAAGTACTAAATGTAATATCCTAAATTATGAATCTATGTTTATATTTTCTTCTGAAACCATTGAGAAAACATTTCAGGACATAGCTGAGCAGGCACAGAGAAAAAAAGGAAGCATAAACAAATGGGATTAAATAAAACTAAAAAGACTCTGCACAGCAAAGGAAATAATCACTAAAGAGACAGTTTACAGAATGGGAGAAAAATATTTGCAATGTATATATCTGACAAGGGATTAATATCTAGAATATATAAAAAAATTAAAAAAACTCAACAGTAAATATAAATAAATAACCTGATTTAAAAATTGGCAATAAGCCTAAATAGATATTTCTTTAAAAAGATAACCAAATGAACAATAGGTATGGGAAAAAAATTGTTCAGCATTACTAATCAAATGTAAATAAAGACCACAAGGAGATAACATCTCCTCTCAGAACAGCTATTATCAAAAAGATTAAAGATGACAGGTTCTGGTGAGGAGTAGTTAAAAGGTCACCCTTGCACACTGTTCATAGTATGTGAATTATTACAGTCATTTTAAAATTATTTTATTTATTTATATATAACAGCAGAATGCATTACAATTCTTATCACACATATAGAGCAAAGTTTTTTATATCTCTGATTGTATAAAAAGTATATTCACACCAATGAGTGTCTTCATACATATAATTTGGATAATAATGTCTATCACATTCCAACATCATTTCTAACCCCCTGCCCCCTTCCTTCCCCTCCAACCCCTCTGCCCTATCTAAAGTTCATCTATTCCTCCCACACTCTCCCTCCCTATTCCACTATGAATCAGCCTCCTTACATTAGAGAAAACATTCAGCATTTGGTTTTCTGGGATTGGCTAACTTCACTTAGCATTATCTTCTCTAATGCCATCCATTTACTGCAAATGCCATGATTTTATTCTCTTTTATTGCTGAGTAATATTCCATTGTGTATATATGCCACAGTATTTTTTATCCATTCATCTATTGAAGGGCATCTAGGTTGGTTCCAGCACTAATCTCTAGGGTATATAAAAAAATCTCAAAAAGCTAAGCACCAAAACAAAAACAAAAACAAACAAACAAACAAAAAACCCCACAAATAACCCAATCAGTAAATGGGCCAAGGACCTGAAGAGATACTTTTCAGGAGATGACATATAATCAATCAACAAATATATGAAAAAAATGTTCATCATCACTAGCAATTAGTGAAATGCAAATCAAAAGTACACTAAGATTTCATCTCACTCCAGTCAGAATGGCAGCTATTATGAAGACAAACAACAGTAAGTGTTGGTGAGGATGTGGGGAAAAATATATACTTGTACACTGCTGGTGAGACTGCAAATTGTTGCAGCCAATATGGAAAGAAGTATGGAGATTTCTTGGAACATTGGGAGTGGAACCACCATTTGACCCAGCTATCCCTCTCCTCAGTCTATACCCAAAGGACCTAAAAACAGCATACTACAGCGACACAGCCATATTAATGTTTATAGCAGCACGGTTCACAATTATTATAGTCTTTAAGGAAAACAATAAGGAGGCTTCTCAAAAAAATAAAATAGAATTGCTATATGATCTAACAATTCCACTCCTGTGTTGGTGTACTAAGAAAATGAAATCAGTATGTGAAGGAGACCTCTGTCTCCCATGTTTATTGTGACACTACTTACAATAGCCAAGAAATAGTAATCAGTTGTGTCCATCAACTGAATAACAGATTAAAGAAAATGTGATTCTTATACACAATGGAATATTTTTCTCTCATAAAAAAGAATGAAATCCTATCAACTTGTATACAGCTGGGGATCATTTATTTATATCTAAATATGATCTTTACTTTGACAGTATCAACAGCTGCCAATAAATTAACTAAATTATTTTTTATAACTAAGTTAACTTGCTTCAGATTTTAACAAGTTGTAGGCTGAAAAGTCATACTTCATTGTGGACATCTCAGAACTTTGGATCCAAAGTTGCTTTACCCATGTAGTTAGTTTTCCATTACCTATTTTCATTGTCCTTTTCCTTCACAGCTCTGTCAGTTAGCTTATTATTTTGTTTAGATGTTTATCATTTACTTTATGATTTATAAAAGCATTCCATAAATATGTAGTCTACTAAGTGCCAAACAGTAATCTAGGCAATGAGGATATAGCATGTTTACATTCATTTAAGAATGATCAGAGTTTTACTTATTTTCTTAACACTTTGGTTGATGGAATGAAAGACTTTAATGCATATATTGGACTCATAAATACTTTTGTTTGAATTAATGAGAAAAATAAATACATGCACTTCAATGAATGCCAAAATTTAATCTACCCAAGTGCATCATGTTTTTCTGTACCAGGATATATTCCTCAAGCCTGTTTATTTCAGTGGTCTCTAACCTATTACTTTCTGCTAGTATATGCATCTCAATTCATGCAGGTTTTTTTTTCTAAAGCAAACCAGAAATAGAAATTCATATACCTATGAACAACCTAGTGGCTGAAAGGAGTTAAGTACCCCAAGCCAATGGCCCTTACTGTGCCAAAATTCTGAGGAATGAGTTGAGTATTCTGATGATTTCCTAATCACAAGATTGTCCCTTACCTTTATTACACACCATATATTGGTTTTCTTCCCTTACACAGCTCAGTTGATGACTCTGACACCAATGTTTCCTGCAACCCCCAAGTATATCATTTTCATTCGTTTGCTAATATCAGGATCTGCCTCTGGAGTATCTATTTCCAAACATACAATTCTTACATATATTAACAGAACTCTGGAAAAATGTATGTACTATGGTTAAGTTAGCATCTAGAAGAGATATTTGGTAGATCCTATTGTGTCAAGTGACAGCTTATCTGTGTTTTGGAAGAGGCTTTAGGTTTATTTTCCAGATTTCTAGTCTGAAACATAATCTCCTCCCTCTTTTAAAACACTGTGAAATATTTATGGGATCATTACTCATTTTTCTCCATGAATTCAAATTTACTTTATTCACCTTCCAAATTCATTCTAAAGCCTTCTTTTGTTTTACTGGAGAGAAAAACAACCCATAACTTGTTCCCCATTTGTATTCATTCTCAGATACCAAATCCATCTACAAATTGCAAAGACCTTTGCAAAGAGTTTCTGAACCTTTGCTTATAATTGAACAAGTTCATTTAATAATACAGACTCCTACACAATTTTCAACATATATTCAACTCAAGCTTGTATATTTAATAAATGGAGCCATGGATTATAAATTTTAATCTTTATTTGTTGAGTCACAACTTTAATTGTTACAGCTCAATGTGCATTTTACAATGATACATAAAGTATTTAATTATGATTCCCATTCCACTAGTTAAAGTCATTATCCATTATGATCAAAAGCAATAATTCTTTTCTGTATAGCATTACACAAAGAAAATCACATGTACTATAGCACTTTATACTTAAAATATAAGATATTAATGCACACAAATATCTTAAAGCATATATAGTATAAATTTATAGTATTGATATTAAACAAATGTTGATTTATCATTGAGTAAGCAAAATAAAAATACTAAAATTCATGTTCATAAAATATATTTTAGCAATTGAATCTATCAAAGAGTTGGAAGTTTGACTTAGAACTCCCACAAATAGCCAGCTTCTCAAAAAAAATTAGCACATTCCTTTTTCTTTGTCTCTTTTACAGCGCTAGGGATGGAGCCCAGGGACTCATGTATATGAGGCAAGAGCTGTAACACTGAACCACATCTTCAGCCCTCATATGTTTTTCTTATAAAACACTTAACTTTATAAAATATTTTACAGCCACATTCACTTACTGTGGCTAAAGGTATAATAGTCATCAACTCCCAAAAAACTGTCTATATACTGACATATTTATAAAAATAGTACTATTATATGTACTACATGGGTTAAGTATATCAAATCAGCAAAAGAACAAATATTTCAGCGATTCAAGACACATGTGAATTAATTCCTAATCATGTATATATTTGAAGTCAAAGGAATGTTGTATCTGGAATTAGGTCAGTAATTAGTAAACACTAATTCTGAAATTCACTTGGTTACTATATATCTTTTTAAATGAAATATAGGACTTAAAGTAATAAAAGATAGACAAATCATCTGTTGAAGAAAGTAGGATTTCAAAATATTGTCATATTTTCCAAAGAATGGGGTTTAGTTAGTGGAAAATGGTATTTTTCATTAACTTGAATCTGGAGGGACAAGAACATTGAGGCAAAGGATATCTCAATTAGGCATGTTGGAATATTGTATTCCTGCAGAGAGGAAGGAATGAAGAAGTAAAATAAACCCATAAATCCCCAGACATTGGTGGTTTTAAACATGGCCTCCCAAATTTTCATCTGTCCTCTCATTGAAAGAGTTGGGGTCTTTATGGTATGTCTTTGAACTTTAAGTGAAATGATTTGTGTTAACCAATAGAATAATGACTTCCAGGGACAGAAAAAGCCTTGTCCTATGCTGTGGCCAGAGGACTAGAATGTTCCAGTGCAGGCGAAGGGGGATAAGAAAACTAAAGATTCACAGATCCAGATTTTTTTAAACATAAAGCTGGGGTTGGGTGGAATGCTGCTCTTTGTTGGAGAAGCAGGTCTAAAGAATTATGCCAGTAATCCTTATTTATATATGTCTCATTATCAGGCTAAAGACTATGTAAGCATTCTTTTTTGTACTCAGAAAGTTACAGGGCTAGCAGCATTATGGAGCTTTCCTGCAGTTGCTCATGTTACAAAAGTCCAGCCACATGGTCAGACCTCATGCAAGTGCTCCAACAGAAAGCCTCAGCTGATATAGATGCTTTCAGACAACTCCAACCACCAGATATGTGAGTAAAGATGCTTCTAGATGAGTTCATGCCTTAGTTGTCAATTTGCTGTTAGCTGTGGGGTCATCCACTTGAGAGTACAGATGTCATGGAGCAGAAAAAGTCATCTCCTCTACAGTCATTCTGAATTCCCATGCACCAAGTCAAAGTGCATTATAAAGTGGCTGTATTATTTTTGCTTGGTTTGTTAAGCAACAATAATAATTGAAACCCTAACTGAGTAATTAATTATAAAAGCTTTAGTAAAACAACTTTGAAAGAAAATAATGGTTTTAATAGAAAAAGGTATTGGAATAAATAGAGTGTCTTCTAAGTTCTCCTGGTAGAACAATAATAGCATTTGCTTAGTCAAGTTTATTAATGATCATCAAAAGTACAGGAAGGCATTACTCCATTAAGCATTGGGCCAACTGCTTTACATAGATAAACCACTTCACTCTTTACAAAAATCTTGAAGTAAATAATATATTCTTTTCACAGATGAAAGTAGTGGGGTTTTGGAACTTTAGTAATAGATTTGGAGTCATTAGACCTAGATTGGGATAGGGCCCAAGTGGAAATGTGTTTTGTCTGCACACAAATTCTTTGTATGTAATCATCACTTTTTCCACATGTTTTAACAGTTTGAAATATAATGTTTATTTTATTTTTATCTGAATTAGTTTTCCATGGCATTTATTCAAAATAGATATGCTTAATTCTTTTAGAAGTCTGTATGTGCGTGTGTGTGTGTGTGTGTGTATGTGGTGTATGTGTGTAATTAAAAACATACAACAGAAGTAATGTTGTACAGAGATTTGGGAAATTAAAAAAAATAATTTGATTCACATAAGAATATTTGAGTTTTTTTCAAGGAGTTTATTTTAAGAGGAATTTCTGAATATTTTGTTCTCTAACATTGATTGTGCTCTTCAGTTTTTATTAAAATAATATCAGCAAGCAATCAGTAAAGCACTAGCTGCTTCCAGTGTACTTTTTCTTTTACTTTTTTGTAGGACAAAGATTTAAAAGATGACAAATATGAATTTATAATCCCCTTAAATTCTAGAATTAAAAAGAGTGAACTTGGCTGAGATTTGATAAAAACTAATTTCAGTGTTAAGTATATGCACTGATGTCTGCTTTAAAAAAAATAGATGTAAAACGTTAATTGATTCTCTAATATAATAGCAAACTTCTTGAGGATAAAGTTTCAAATATACATTTCAATGCTCATCTGGATGATTTGGCATAATGACAGTAAAAAATACTCTATTTCTAAAATGGAACACTTGGTATCATATATGCAAAGCCAAATATGAATTTAGTTTTAGAAAAGTTAAACATAGAGGGATGATTTCAATATTGTTTGTTCATTTGATTTAATCTTTAGCTGTAACACCACATTAGACAAATCTTTATGTTGGACTAATCTAACATAAATAGATATTCTGTGCCAATAATTGCAGGCTGATTTGGCCATGAATCTCAGCATTCTGTGGAAACTCAAATTTGGCTCTGAATGAATATATTAATAACATAATCATAGGTTAATTATCTTTCATCTTCTTCTAGTTTTTAAAAGAGTAAACTATAGATTTAACTGTTCATTTCCTCTTCCAATGTCTCAAGCTAACAATTTTTGCAAAGCTTAAAAAGCACCTTTTTTGTTGTTGTTGTTAAATGAATCACCTAGAAGAGGAAAAAAGGAATGAGAAAAACCTAGGGACTTCTGAAAAAAGATATGCCTTTTGACTGAGATAAAAAGAGTATCATTGTTGAATAAACAGCTTTCTTCCACATATACCAATATACTCATAAAATCTGTACCAAATATTTACCCATTTATATATATATATATATAAACTACTTAGAGGCTGTAACTTGCAACCTCATGTTATTTATCATGTCATCTGCCTAAAAGATTTTTGTTATTTCTGTTTAGTAAATGATTACATGCTAGCTAAATTAAGCTCAAGTCCAACTGGGTGCAGTGGCTCACGCCTGTAATCCCAGCAGCTTGGGAGTCTGAGGCAGGAGGATTGTTGAGTTCAAAGCCAGCCTCAGCAAAAGCGAGATGTAATAGAGAGACCCTGTTTCTAGATAAAATACAAAATTGAACTGGGGTCAAGTGCCCCTGAGTTCAATCTCTGGTATTCCCCCTAAAAATAAATTTAAAAAATAAATAAATAAACACATTGAACCTGAGTTTAAATTCTTTCAACTTTCACCAACACCACCAAGGATATCTCTGGAAGAAAGAAAACTGAGGCAATGAGAGCAAGACAACAGTCAGGCTCTTCCATTCTCTTCAGGAACAGAGCTGAGTTTTATTTAACTCACATTTTTTTTTTTTCAATCAGGGTTCTGAGTAGGTTTCACCCTAAGCCAGTCATCACCTATTATAATCTTTCTTTCTCTACTGGCTTCTCATACCTGTCAGATACTGAGGCTCATACCACATCAAATTTGACAGGTTTTTTTTTTTTTTGAATTTGAGTATTCCTTCCTCCAATGGAATGAATTACTGTCCTTGAAAATTTTACTCCCATCTCTCTCTGTATTGTTAAAAGGAAGAGCCGACCACTGTATAGAGCCTAGTATTAGGCTCTCGAACTAGCTCATTGAAGGAAGG
>NW_026000242.1:30241481-30252309 GCF_001458135.2 Marmota marmota marmota | reverse complement strand
TTTTTTTTTCAGTTCTCGAAAATCAGACAAAGTTGCTGACGTGACCAGTTTCTGTTCCCTTCCGGTATCTTTTGTTCTCTCTTTGACCAGATGTCTGCCCCTATACATCCTGTCCTCGTAGCGACCTCGAGCTAGCCCAAGATATCTGCCTCTGTGCATCCTGTTTTTGTAACGACCTTGAGCAAGCCCAACTGCTGAACTTGCAGACTCAGTTGCCCCACTGACCTCCTTTGACAAGCTATTTTTCAAGCCTTGTTATATCTGGCGTTACTAAGCTAAAGCTATAAGCAGCTGGGTTGGGGAGTCTTTCAGTTGCATCCTGTCCTTTAGTTCCTGTTTGCTCAAGCTTGGCCCTTCCGGGGTTATCTATATGGAACATCCTGTGGCGGCATTGTGCTAGACTTGAAATGCTACGTGCAGCTAGTGGGATTGTGACATGGGGGTGGTGCAAGAGAACATCCTGCAGCTTCAGGGCACAGGGGTTGGATTTCCTAATGTTGGGCCTGGGGCCTTAAGGTTCTTCAAAATATAATGTTTATTTTATTTTTATCTGAATTAGTTTTCCATGGCATTTATTCAAAATAGATATGCTTAATTCTTTTAGAAGTCTGTATGTGCGTATGTGTGTGTTTATGTGTGTGTGTGTGTATGTGGTGTATGTGTGTAATTAAAAACATACAACAGAAGTAATGTTGTACAGAGATTTGGGAAATTAAAAAAAATAATTTGATTCACATAAGAATATTTGAGTTTTTTTCAAGGAGTTTATTTTAAGAGGAATTTCTGAATATTTTGTTCTCTAACATTGATTGTGCTCTTCAGTTTTTATTAAAATAATATCAGCAAGCAATCAGAAAAGCACTAGCTGCTTCCAGTGTACTTTTTCTTTTACTTTTTTGTAGGACAAAAATTTAAAAGATGACAAATATGAATTTATAATCCCCCTAAATTCTAGAATTAAAAAGAGTGTACTTGGCTGAGATTTGATAAAAACTAATTTCAGTGTTAAGTATATGCACTGATGTCTACTTTAAAAAAAAANTGTTAAAAGACCTGTGTGGCTCTGCCAGCAATGTCCAACTGGCATTGTTCTGTCCTTGGAAAGGGAGTTTTTAAAATTCACTTTTTATGTCCTGTTTGTTTTACTCAGAATTAGTGCTTTCTTTGCATGCTATTCTACCATATTTTAGAGAATAGTGTTCTGGTAAGCTGCCCATATTGTCTAGCTTCAATGGAACTCTTTGTCTATCTTGGGTTTTATGTATTTATTGAGACCATGGGCAATCCCATTCCCTCAGGCTTTCATTAGGGTCACTCTGATCTCTTCCCTGACACCCTCAGTGGATTGCGCTGAGGTCACATTATTTTCATAATGTTGTGCAGTGAAGCACAAGTTAGTGCTTGGATTTTGATTTTAGAGTTTTGTTCTCATTTTTTAGAATGTTTTCTCAACTCTAAAATTTGAAAAGTGGCACCCACCTTGTTTTTATCATCAAGTTATAGATATTTTAATTCAATAAGTGAAATGATTGTATAATTTTCCCTCTATATGATCTGTAAAGCTGGGGAAAGTAAATACTGCATACTTAAGCTAGGAATTATGTTGTTTTTTTGAAAGTCTTTCTTTGCAAGAAAGACTCCACTTCTTCCATCATATTCTCCAACCTCCAAATTACTTTCTACACAAGTATTTCTACTTTAAGTTTCTTAACTGGTCACCATTGGGTTGTCAGAGCTATGAAGTCTCCTGAGATCTATGTCATGTTTTCTCAGGTAAAGCATAGTTATTTCCTCATTGTAAATATTACAGCATCTTAAGACATACTTCCATTAATGACTGGAGATTTCATTTATTGAATACCCTCTGCCTGGGCAATGCAAATGGACAAGAGTGTTAGAAAAAGTGAAGGAGTAAAAAAAGGAAATTAGTACTCTCCTCTTTATGTATTATAGTATTCTCACAGAAAAGCTACAAACACATAGGTTTACAAATAATATCAAATAGGCAATATCTGTAACATTGTTACACTGTACGTGCATTAATTTCTTTTGAATATATATTAATAAAATATTATAATATTTAATAAGTTCTCCTATTTTATTTTCAATAAGCAAATACATATGTAATCACTGAAATCCTCAAAATAGTGCATGATATAGGATTTATTCAAATCAATTAAGAGATGAAGCAATTAACAGGTAACTCCAAGTCAGCAGCCTAGCGTAGGAGTTATGATATTAGGTCAGATTTATCTAAATATAAATCTTAAGGCTTTTTATTACTATGCTTTCTCCCTTGTTATTAATGAAAGAAACACTCTAGACCTAGAAGGAAAAAGAACTACAGCCAACTCTGCTAATTGCTGACCAAAGTGCTAATTCTACCTACTTCCTTGTTAACAAAAAACTCTTATTTTTTCAGGTGTTGGTGGGAAGGCTGTTTACTCAGAAAGGATTTCCCCCACTGCTTGTCCTGGGGTAAATCATGATTGGTCTCCATTATGACATTCTTACTCCTTTATGGCACCAATTAACCAAGGGTGAGCATATAAACTAGTATTGCCTGAGGAGTTGTAAGAAGGGTCCTGAGCCTTCTGGGAAACAGTTTCTGGCTGATAAACAAGAGAGCTTAGGCTATTCTGCCTCAAACCTGGAACTGTCACCTCCCAAGATCTTATTGATACAAGCATTCGTGTTTAATATTTAAGATTTTATATTTCAGGTTTTCTGCCATTTAGGGCTAAACATAGCTGGAAAGAAAAAGTCTTCAACAAATTGAAGAAGAATGATGATCCCATAATTAATGTAATCTTATAAATTGATAAGGCTTTAAAAAACAATCTCATATTTGGAGTTACATAGTTGGACTTTTGTTTTAGTTTGCAAATATGAGTTTCCTGAATCCTCTATTTTATAAAAACTATACTTAAAAGTATGCCAGTTCTGAATAAACATTTATTCATTCAATAAATATTTATTGGTTACTTATTATACATTGATTACCTGGGGAATTTGAGCACTAGGAGACAGATAAAAATATAATAAATGAATACATTTGCAGTATAATAAATTTTATAATAAAATTATGAAGAACATAGAATAGAGAAAGTGGGATAGAGTTTCTGAAATGGGGTGGAATTGCAGTTTTAAAGATATAAGACACAGAAAGCCTTACTGAGGATACATATAAGGAAAGATTTCAAAGATGTAAGAGGTATGTGAGGAATGCACACATGTGGCACAGGGAACAGAAAAAGCACATGACCTAAACTAGGCACATGCCTAGCTTTTAGAAGATACATAAAAGTGTAGTCACAGCTGAGTAACATAAATGCAGTCAGAAAAGTGACCTGAGAGTGCCTTGAGTATGACCTTCAGACTTTTGTAAAGATTTTTAACCAAGGTTTTCAAGAAATGGGGAGCCATATGGAGGATTTGAACAGAAGAGCAGTACCATCTCAGTTTTGATTGTAAATAATTACTCCATCAGTGCAGTTGAGAGTCACAGTAAAGATATATAAGTACAGAAATATAAAGAACAGTTGAGAAATTATTGCAATGATCTGAGTGACAGACGTGGCATCTTGTGCCAGGGTCGTAGCAGTGGAAATAATAAAAATTAGTCAAATTCTGATTTTATTTAAAGTACATTCAATATGACTTGCTTCCAGGTTAAATGAGAATTGAGACAAAGTTAAGAAGTCAATGATAACCACAAAGATCTTGGCTTAAGTACCTGGAAACATGGAGTTATTTCAAGAGAAACAGACTTAAGGATATGCTGAGTAGCTTATTTATTGATGTTTCAGTTGATATGTTTCTATTCAAATGGAGGTCCCACAAAGATTTGAATATACTAGAGTATTTACTAAATAGGAGAGATCAATGTTGGAGATAAACATTATAAAGTTGTTAAAGACTGAGTAGTAAAGTCATGAATCTGGATGAAATAACTTAGGGGGAAACCTAGAAAACAGACATGGTCCAAGAACTGAGTATCTCAGCTGTCTCATATGAAGAGGTCTGGGAGACAAGAACAAAATGGAAAATTAGAAAAAGGGAAGCCAAGTTAGTAGGAGGTAAGCTGGGAGACTGTGGCATGTTGTCAGTCTGTTGGGGGATGGGAGTATGAGAAAACAATAGCAACAGCAACAGCAAAAAGACTATTAAGTGAGACTAATATCTATATTGAGTTTATTAATATGAGGATTCAAGTTGATATTCTCAAGGTGTATTGAGAGAACTATAAAGGTAAAGTATGATTATCTGGGATAATTTTATTAAAAAATAGCATGATCACACTTGGAGACAGCATAGAAGACTCTTCTGCAGATTTTGCTCTGCAGTCTTGTAGAAATAGAACAGCAGTTCAAGGAGAAGAACAGTGAGTATAAAAAACTTGAAGCAGGGAAATTAATGTTTATTTAAGAATGAGATGAAGATATTATGCTACTATTAAATGGGTTTTGTCTCAGGGTTGCAAGATTGGCTCAACATACACAATATCAATAAATAAAATTCAACACAGAAATATAATTAGGAACAAGAATCACATAATCATTTTAATAGATTCAGATAACACCTTTGACAAAAACATATCACCAATTCATGTAAAAACTGCAAAAGAACTGGGTGTGATGGCCCCCACCTGTAATCCCAGAGACTTAGGTGACTGAGACAGGAGGATCTCAAGTTGGAGTCCAGCCTCAGCAACTTAGCAAGGCCTAAGCAACTTAGCAAGAACTTATCTCAAAATAACAAAAGGGGCCTGAAGATGTGGCTCAGTGGATAAGCACCCCTGGGTTCAGTCCCTGGAACAACAACAGCAAAAAAAAAGAAAAAAAAATCTGGAAAAACTAGAGCTAGAAGGAACTTACATCAACATTAAGGTTAGATTCAACAAAACCAAAGGCCACTATCATACTGAATGAAGAAAAAAAAATTCCTATAAAAGTAGAAAAAATACAAGGATGTCAACTCTTACAAATCCTGTTCAACCCCATAGTTCTTGTAAATTCAGCAAGGGCAATCAGACAAAAGTAAGTAAGTATGTAAATATATAAGTAAATAAGCAAATTAAAAGGACACATATGGGAAAAAAAGTCAAATTATCTCTGTTCACTAGTAAAATGTTTATATATCTGGAAGACCTAAAATACTCCAACAGAATAGTATGAGGTCTGATAAAGTAAGCAAAGTAGCAGGAAACAAGATCAATGTACATAAATCAATAGCTTTCCTATACTCCACTAGTGAATCTTCTGAGAAATGAGCAAAACTATTAAAAAAAAAAAAAAAACGGAAAAGTAAAGAAAATGAAAATCTTGGGACTAAATCTAATCAAGGATGTGAAAGATGGGCTAGGGATGTGGCTCAAGTGGTAGCACGCTCCCCTGGGCTCGATCCTCAGCACCATGTACAAATAAAGATGCTGTGTCTGCTGAAAACTAAAAAAAGAAAATAAATATTAAGAAAATTCTCTCTCTTTCTCTCTCTCTCTCTCTTTCTCTCTCTCAAAAAAATGATGTGAAAGACCTCTACAATGAAAACAATAGAATATTTTTTAAAAATTGAAATAGACCTTAAAGATGGAAAGATCTCCTGTGCTCTTGGATAGGCAGAATGAATATTGTCAAAAAGGCCATAATGCCAAAAGTATTATACAGATTCAAAGCAATCCCCATCAAAATACTAATGACATTCTTCACAGAAGTAGGAAGAAGTGTCCTCAGATTTATTTGGATGAATAAAAGATTGAAAATATACAAAGCAGTTCTGAGCAAAATGAACAACTGTAGACGCACCGCAGTACCAAATCTCAAATTATACTATAGAGGTTTAGTGACAAAAACAACATGGTATCAACATCGAAACACACTTGAATTCAATGGAATAGAATAGAAAACACAGAAACAAAAGCATATAGATGCGGGCATCTGATACTCGATAAAGATGCCAAAAATGTATGTTAGAGAAAGGAACCTTTTGTACAAATTGTGCTGGGAAAACTGGGTGTCCTTAGCAGAAGAGTGAAACTGAACCCCTGTGTTTTACCCTGTATAAACATCAAGTCAAAATGTACCAAAGATCTAGGAATTAGACCAGAAACTCTGCACCTGTTAGAAGAAAACAGGCACAACACTCCAACATATTGGTATAGACACCAACTTCCTAATCAAGAATACCACACCTTGAGAAATAAAATTAAGAATTAATAAGTTGGATGGAATCAAATTAAGAAGCTTCTGCCCAGCAAAGGAAACAGAGCAAAGAGAGTGTCGAAAGAATGAAAGAAAATCTTTGCCAATCATTCCTCCGACGTGCTATTAGCATCCTGGATATTTGAAGAACTCAAAAAACTTAATGCCTCTCAAAATAATAATAATAACCCAATCAATTAATGGGCAAAAGAATTAAACAGATCTTTCTTGAGAGGAAATGTAAATGGCCAAAAATAAATGAAAAAATATTCAACATATCTAGCAATCAAATACAAATCAAAATTACACTGAGATTTCATTTCACTCAAGTTATAATAGCAATCAAGAATAAAAATAATAACACTGGCAAAAATGTGGGAATGAAGGAACATTTATATTGTTTTTGGAACTGCAAGTTAGTGCAACCACTTTGGTAAGCAATATGTATATTCCCCAAAAGACTAGGAATAGAACCACCATATGACCCAACTATCCCATACCTTGGAATTTAATAGAACTAAATCCAGCATATTATAGTGATGGAGGTACATTAATGTTTACAGCAGTACAATTCATGACAGCCAAGAAATGGTACCTATTAACAGATGAATGGAGGAAGAAAATGTGTACTTTAAAGGATATTAACAAAATGAAAAGCCAACATAAAGAGAATATATATATGCAAGATTGTGTCTGACAATATCTAGATTATATAGAGAATTCTTACACCCAGATTTTAAAATAGATAAAGGATTTAAAAAGTCAGTTCTGCAAATGATATGTAGAAAGGATAAATAAGCACAAGGAAAAACAATCAATATCATTAATCATCAGGGATACGCAAGACAAATGATAACAATACATCACATTACATTCTAGGATGACTAATACCTGAATGAAAAATAATAGCAGTTGTTGGTGAAAATCTGGAAAAATTGAATCTCTCATATCATGTTGATATATGTAAATTGATATAGATACTTTGAAAGCATTCAGGCAATATTATATTAATACACTCTAATTATACAGAATAATGGATTTCATTTAGCATATACACACATGCTAATAATATACTTGGATCATATCCACCCCTACTATCCTCCTTTACCCTCCTCTTTGCCCTCTCCCAGATTCCTCTCTTCTTTATTAATCTTTCTGCTACTTTCATGTCTTTTTCCCCTTAGATTCCAATATGAGGGAAAACAGGTAATACTTACCTTTCTGTGTCTATTTATTTTGCTTAGCATTATAATATCCAGACCCATACATTTTCCTTAAAATGACATGATTTCATTCTTCTTTATGGTTATGTCAAACTCCATTGTGAATATATACCACATTTTCATTATCTATTCATCTGTTAACAGGCATGTAGGCTAATTTTATAACTTACCTATTGTGAATTGTGCTTCAATAAATCTGGGTATGTAGGTATAACTATAGTTTGCTGACTTTAATTTCTTTGTGCATATACTGAGGAATGGTAAAGCTGGATCATATGGTAGTTTTATTTTTAGTGTCAAATTTTTAAACAGAGTTCTCATTTTTTCTCACTCTATCTAGTCCTAGGTATGTAAAATAAACATTCAAACAAAAACACAAATATGCATCAATATTAGTGATGCATATTCCTTTCTTAATGTATAGATCTTTGTAGAATCTTTTCATTCCCATTCAGTAGAAGAACCCCAATTTCAATTGAAAGTAGAGAGTTCAAAACCTTTCCTGATAAAAAAGGAAAATAGATAACTATTCATTTAATAGAGAAGTTCTGTTGGCTGCCAAGATTACATTAAATTATACCTTGAAACCAAAAGTTTTGGAGAAATAGAGAAACATATTTAACTATGGTGCTTGGGGAAAAAGTCAAGTGTGCTCAATCTCAAACTGCCAAGTCCAAGAAAGAATGCACTGAAAACCTAATTTTCAAATTTTCAGTAATGCATTTACAAGGCAACCATGAAATTTTTTGCTCTTTCTTTCAGTAAGTGTTATTGTTGGAGTTGATATTTCTATAAAAAAAATCTCACTATTATAACTTTTTAATATCTATCAAGGGCAGAAAATAACATCTTAAAATGTACAATGGGCTGTGAAATTTTATTCAGCCTATACAATACTTGATGGTCTGCAATATAATATACACAGGCTTATACACAATGAATAACAAGGTGTTAGAAAAAATTAATGTTGTATGACATTCATTGTCTATCTTTTATTATGAAATATTTAAGATACCTCTGTGTATCAAAATTGGTATATTTCTGGGATAGGATGTATAGCTCAGTGGTAGAGCTCCTATCTAGCATGCATGAGGCCCTGGGTTCAATCCCCAGTACCACAAAAAATAAGATGGTAACATTTCTGACACTAATTGGTTTCAGAGATATCTTAAACACATTAAAGAACATCAAAACTTGATGCTTTTGATGAAAACAATGCCATATCCTTATCATGAACATGTTTGTGAAGAATTATTCTTCCTATACTGTTTTACTTTTATGAAATACAAAAATAGGCACAGTATTCAGTTGATAATGAAAATTTTGAATCCATGTCTACTCTAAAAGTTAACTATAGAAAGCTCGAGAAGGATAGATTGTGGAATGGAAAAACAATTAGAAAACCAGTACACCCATGATTAGCCCAGGGCAATGTAAAATACTCCAGATAATGTGCACACCCTCAGAAGTCCAGCTAGTAACCTTGGGTCAGGGTAGAAGAGAATGGTCTGTGGCTATACAGAGGCTATATCTTTTCTTACCAATTTATTAAAGCCCAATAAATAATCAAATTAAAATATGCTGTAGTGAATACCTTTGAGAATTTTACAGAAGACTTAGATGTCCTCTAAAGTGTGACATTTCCCAATGTATAAGCATAATTTATAATTGTAGTATGAATCTTTAATTTTTCAATGAAAATAAAACCACCATAGAAATATTACTCTTAAAATACCTTTGGAAATGGCTTTTTGCATTTTCAAAAGGCTATATTTTTAATCAAACCACTGAGTGATAGGCCTTGAAGTTCCTGTTGATTTGGCAGAGGGATAAACCTAGGTATTATGGGGTGCATTGATGAAGGAGGGAAGTTTCTCTGTTACCCTAACTCCATGTCATGAAGTATACACCTGTTTAAAATTACACTTTAAAAGGCCAGCTCAGCCTAGTTTAACTACCCATTGAAATGGTGAGTCCTGGAAAAACAGAACATAGCATAATTTTATTGCATAACTTTGTCATTTTTTAAAGAATTAACTGAATTGTGGAATAATTTCCCTTTCTTGGAAGTAGTAGAATGGGAAAAGGCTTACTGGGGAAACGGGAATTCCATCACACTTTGCAGGGAAAATGGAAATCTTGAGGCTTCTCATTTTTCAGGACCATGTTGGCAGTGCTTATAATATCAGTAAAGCTTTCCAATTTTGATGGAACTATATAAATACAATGCTTTCCTTATTCAATTAAAGTCCTCTATAGACTTAAGCATAGGGTCAAGTTAAAAACAGGAGGGGGTATAAATGAGAAGTCTTTACATTGCTATTGCAAGTAAATGCATATGATTGGAGAAGTCAGCCCCCTCACAGTGGAGAAGGCATAACCGAACACTTCCCCAAATTTAACTACTGGTAACCTGCTGTTCCAACTTCAGTCGTACCAATAATAAACAGTCAATTAACACACATTTTGAATAATACAGGGATTATTATATATATTAAGAAAATGCAAGAACTGCAGGAGAGCACATTTTATTGAGACTTTTATCAATTATTTTATTGCAAATAGTTAACATCACGTGTGCCACCAGTAGTGCAACATGAAGTGCCTTAATTTAATGCAATTATGATTTCATACTGTATCTTTATGTTTATTTACATTTTTTGACTACCAATGATGCCTCCTATAGTCTCTCTCTGTGAGTGTGTATGTGTGTGTGTGTGTGTGTGTGTGTGTATAAGCTCTGATTGTGGGAAGCCATCCATAGGCCATGTGTGAACTGAGCGATGTTGGAGCCATTAGGCTGAGAAGCCTGGTTTTGGGAACTCCTAGTTGGAATCCGCTAGTTCCAGAATGCATAATTCAAGTGGCCACCTATTCTAGTTCACCCTTCAAGTTCAAGCATAGCCTTGGTCACTAGCTAAGAGCCAAACAGCCCGCCTACCCACACTATTGTTAATGAAGAAGCAAGCAAGGAGACAAGATTCCTCCCACACCTACCAGTCCCCTTTGATCTGTACCTTTATAAATAAAGCCAGAGTGGGCTCCATCTTTGTTAGAAGCCATACCTCTCTGGTCTGCCTAACCCGTACTTCCCCCCCTCTTTAAAATATATTTGTGTTCTTTGATGTCTATTTTGTGGCTCTACTTTCATAGCTGTTATTTCATGCCAGCCCACCCCTTCATCAGGAACCCATTCCCTCACCCATGTGGGACGTGAGATTTGATAACTTTTAACTTTGTAAAAATAAATTTATGTATATTTTGTGATGGTAAATGATAAAATAGGCTATGTCTATGCACATTTTATACATTCATGATATAACTAGCTTTATTTCAATTTTCCAATATACCTAGAAAGCATATCTATACATGCTCATCTGTTGTTTTTTTAAATCTCCATTAAAA
>NW_026000242.1:30235007-30240594 GCF_001458135.2 Marmota marmota marmota | reverse complement strand
AGAATATGACACACATATTTTCTGCTTCCATTTCATGAGCCAAACCATGACTTACGGTTATATCTAATTTTAAAAAGTGGAGAAGGTCAATCTCATAGATACTTGAAGAAAGTGAGCAGAAACTGTCATGAACCTCACAAATTACCATTACAGACCCAAGAGTTGGGAGACCTGGCATCATGTTATTGAAGAGTCTGGTCAATGAAAAGAGACCTGATGAGTGATACAACATAGGGGAATGCTGTCACATCAGAGAAGCACATGCAGTTAAGTAACCTATGAAGGGAAAGATAGGCAACGGAGTGAATCTATGTGCAAAGCCAATAGATTTAATATGGGAGTCAGGGGATGATGGCTTCAAAACAGAAAGTGGGAAATGGAACTTGCAACATTTTCTGAGCTGATTAATAATCAACTATAGAAAATGTTTAGTGTGGCTTGGATTTCAAAAACAGACATGCTCAGATAGACTGGATATTGTCCTTGTAATTTTTATTACATTGGATATTATATACTTCAATAGTATGTAAGTTCAACATTATATCATGGGATTTTTGTTATTAAGTAATTAATGATAAAACTATTCAATGAACATTTCAAAGCAATAATGTAATTTAAAATAGTTTAGGAAGTACTTCAAAATCAAGGTTGGCTATATCTAAATTTTTTACTGGAAAAGTGAGAGTGCCACTAGAGCTCAGAGATGAATTTTCACTTCTGCAGGAACTGCTTTTTTCCTTCTTTGAATAAAGGGAATGAATAATCAGGATGATTGAGACCTGTAAACATTGGTTTAATAATATTTGATCATTAATTGATAGCAACTGTGTTTCAATGATCATGTAGCAAGTAGATATGTGTAATGGTGCCCTTTAAAATAATACCAGGGCATTATAGAAAGAATCACTAAGGTTTAAAATAAGCAAAATCAAAATATCAAGACTTTCCATTCTCATTTCTACCTCAGATCCTACCATGAGACACAAGAAGTACAATATCTCTCCTTTGTGAGACCAATGGATACTTAGTACAAGGATTATGATCTTTTCCTATGAATCCCATTGTCTAATACAAGCTATATATATATATCAATTTTTCAACATAGAAATAATTAATAATATCCTTCTTTATGGCAGCAATAGTCTTTCTATTAAGATTCTATGACTGGGTTGGGAAATAAAATGTGGGTGTAAATGGCATTACACCAATTCTGTGCAGAAGCATTAAGAGCCAGAATAGAGTTTATCATATCTGTTTTCCCATTACTGCCAAAAATTACCATGACCTAGACAGAGATTCTATCAACCTCAGTTCTCACATGAAGGTAACATGGAGCAGAGCCTCAGCTAGCCCACATGAGAAATATTCTTTGTTGCTAAAATCAGCTGAGACATTAGGATTACTCATCATCTCAGCATAACCTATCCTAAGCTGACCCCCTCATGGACTATTCAGAGAAAAGAATAGAATTTGTAAGAATGACATGATGTTGTTCAGAAACACAATAGCTGAAAAATATTCATAAATTAAAACTTAACTTTTTGCTCATAGCTAATTTCTCAGAACAAACTTATGTTCTGAATGTAAAAATTGAAGCTCAAAGTTGAAATAGATGGTCAGTTTCATATAGGGACTTTTAAATGAAATGATCTTTACACTATGTACAATGTTATGCATGTTTTATTCTTATTTTACATAAAAGCAAGCTGAGTGTGCCCCTTCATGCCTGTTGTTACTTTTGCTACCATATTAAAAAAGATACCTTCATTGTTAGCAAGAACAATTGAAGTTTATAATTTGGAAAACTCATAAAATTCATCTTACTGTAAGTCATCCTACATGCTCATTTTTCACTTCCTTATTCTTCCCATATCTCGTTATTCCAGCAAACCAAAAGCAGCATAGCAAAATTTCAGCCTCAGCTCTACCTCTTAGTAGCCATATGGATAGGAACTATCCAGCCAAATTTGAGAATGTAACAGTTTTAAATGGTCCTCAAATAATGAGTGTGAGAAGATCTTTTCCCTTTCTTTGGCGCCTATTGAATAGGAAAGGGCATTGCACTATGGCATCAAGGTTGAGAACTAGGGAAAGTAGATTAGATTAAGTATCCTGATTGTATTGGTACATTTTCAAGATGTTGGGAAAAGGCACTCTACTTTGTCTTTGTCATTAAAATCTAAACTCCAAAAATTTTCTGAATCCACTCCAAGGTAAAAAGCTGATTGATAGTACTATCAAGAATCTAGAGTAATTAACATTCAAATATGAAGTCAGGCGCCTATTACAGACAGGGGTTCACAGTCTGCCACTCCTGCCGAACTCACCAGGGGTTAGAGAAAATGAGAGATGTCCTAATAGTTTTACTGGCCCCTGGTGAGATCAAAGACAGTGAGTAACTTGGCTAGCCTTTTCTTCCCTGTATTGTCCCAGTCCTTCTGTCCTTCATATGATTCATCTGAACCCATAGGCAGGATTCTTGAGGCTCAAGTGAACTTTGAGTTCTGAAGAGAAGGAAAAAATCCTCTATTTAAAGGGAAAATAGTTATTCTCTAATGGACATTCAATATTCATATCTATTAGCAATTTCTATATATTCTATTATCCAGTAATGTATCTACTTGATATTTATAAAAGACAGCTATGCTGTATTATACAATTTCCTTAGTGAAGCATTTATAAAATTGCAAGAATGTCTTCTCCATATTGTTTCTAAGAAAATAGTAGAGATTGCTTGTGGAAATAGATTATTGTATTATCTACTCATTCCCTTGGTGAATAAAATTGTCAGCTCCAGTTTTCTATCTCAGCTCCCTCTAGCGTGGCACTCATTTCATTTAGCTGAGAATGTGGTTCTGCCAATGCTCCATATTATTATCCTCTAAAGTCTTCTTTTTGCTGAGGATTTCTTCTCTGAATTAAATTTGGTACTTAAAACCCTGTAGAAAGCAAATGTATCTGCTCTCCATGGTTTCCTCACTTTGTAGGCAGAAGATGTATGTGTTATTTAATTCCCATTTGTATGCCTACAAAAATATACTATCATCTTCTTCTTCCTCCAGAGTGGGAATACATATGATTTATCTTTTGCTTTTTGCACTAAACAGGAAGGCTTCCAGGCAAGTCTTTTGTTCTGGGAAATGCTTATCTTTCATTGGAGAATTCTTTTGTTAATGCTATTCTAAAAGTCTTACCCCTTGAAGCCTGGCTGAACTGCTGACCAGGTTGAGTAGTATAAAAAAATGGTTACCATGGTGGCTAGTGGCTTAATACAAAGGAATCAGTGGGTTGCATCTGGGAATCAGCAAATCAGGTCAGAAAGAAAATTACTTTTTCTTTCCATATGACTCAGTTAGTTTGGGTCCTGACTCAAACATTTGCTTTCTCCTAAAAAAATTCCTCAATTGTCAAGCATGGAAGAATATGTCCATTTCTCCCTCCCCTAAAACTCCTGTATAAACTCAGAGAATCCCAAGAAAGAAAGAAAACTCAAATATTTATTATGTCTACTTCTTTTCTGCCAACAAAACATATATGTAAACCTAGACTGTTAACATTTTGTTCCCCTAAAATATTTTGTGGTTCTGTTTAGGTGGTTAGCTCATTTTGCCTAGTGCTAATGAGTTAGAGTTATAAGTTTAAACCCCATGTGGTTTCTTACCCCTAGAATTATAAAAGCCTGCATTGAATAAAGATATAAATAAAGTACCAGTATTGGACAAACAACTAAAAGAATATGCTTTCTTTATGAAAGGTTAATAACATCATTGATATGTATGAAGGAAATCATTGAAAAGGTGATGAAGTTGTTCCATGCATAGATTGTCTCATTCCTTCTGATAATGTCTCTGTAGTTCAATATTCATAAAGAAAAACATTTTATTTTATGTAATCTTAGAGCAGGAAGTCATCTCAAGAGGTCTTCTGGTCTGGAGCCTTACCTGCCAACAGGTGAGAATAAATTTCATATATTGCTTAGCTCACATTCACTTAGAGAGAGAAAACAGCTGGTAGGCATTTTCTTGGTAATACCCTTTAATACTCTTCAAGACAATAAAGTCACTCTTTTGCCTTTCTAACACATTAAACAATCATAACTTATACAATATTTTAGGATTCCAACTGCATAGTACTCAGTGTGTTTTGATTATCTTCCTCATTTTACTCTCAATTTTCTAAAAATTCATCACAATAGACTTTGCAATTTTTGTCTCTTGCCTTGAACCACAAACCTCTCCTATAGGATCATGAGGCAAATTCTTTTAAAAATACTAATTGGATGATTGAAGTCATTTTATTAAAATAACTACGCTCCATTTATATCATATTATGTTTCTTTGACGATACAAGAATAATGTTCTTAAAAACCTCAACATTTTTTTAATGGAACTAGAATCACTTTATAATGTCATTGTTATGTACTTGCTGCAAAGACATGTCCAACAGGAATCATTATCACCCCAAGATAATGGCCTTGATTTGCCAAACTGGAATTAGTAAAGGGTGGTGACATAGACTCCTTTGAGAACTACAGCTGCACATGGGGCAAAGCTGTTCTCAATTTAAAGTTTCCCATTACTAAAACCAGTTTTTCTTAGAACATTAAATGTTGAGACTTGGATTAGCAGCACTTAGGGAAGAACCAACATAAGTAGACAAAAAGCCCTAATATGATAGCAAAATTGGTAATCTTGTACATCACAACATTATTGGCAAGAAATCTATTCAGCCTGAAAATAAAATATCAAAAGAAATTATTTTGAATGTGAGAGCATAACAAAAAATAAAGCTTGGTTCATTTGCATGTAGAAATATAAGTAAGAGAAAATCTTACTTAAAAACAAGAAAAACAATGATCAAGTTGTTGTATATGGAAAAAAGCAAATTGGCTCATACCACTGCTTTGACTATGCCCCTAAAAAGTGTGTATTGGAAACTTCTTGCTCAAGACAACACTGTTGGGAGATGGGGCCTAACTGGAGGTCATGAGTTTTTTTTTTAAATTTTTTAATGCATTACAATTCATATCACACATATAGAGCACAGTTTTTCATATCTCTGCTTGTACACAGGTAGAGTCACATCCTTCGTGTCTTCATATATGTACTTAGGGTAATGATGACCATAGCACCATAGCATTCCACTGTCTTTCCTACCTCTATTCCCCCTCCCTTCCCCTCTCTCCCCTTTCTACCTTTGCCCTATCTAGGTCATGAAGTTTTATGGTCATGAATGAATACATGATGATTAGAGAAAGACTCCTATCTTCAAAAACAACCTCTGATTCCTGTTCTTGTGTTCTCTTACCATTCCACCTTCCTCCATGTGAAGAAATATCAAGAAAGCTATCAATAAGCTTGGGCTATGATCTTGGATTTTACAGTCTCCAAAACCAATGATCTTCTTTATAACACTACCATTCTCAGGTATTTTGTAAAAGAAGAAAGGGACTAAGAAATTTTTCATAGGAATAGCAGAGAAAGTAAAATGAATGGGATCATTTCAGCATACTCAAGTTTTGTGAATTTCATTTGTTGTATTTCATTGTAGCATTTCATTGTAGTACTTCACTTCCCTGTCCCAACCT
>NW_026000242.1:30211443-30227430 GCF_001458135.2 Marmota marmota marmota | reverse complement strand
TACAGTGTGACACTCACTGAGTTGAATTGGACTCATTTTCTCAAAATGTAGCAGACTGGAAGAAAATCATTCAGACCATACAGGGACTGGAAAAGCAAGCAGATAACTAGAGTTTATAGCTTACCTCAGGACTCATTATTGTTTACATGGAACATAAAGTCACTTTCCTATTTGAACCCCCTGCCCTTACTCTTGTACTCTACCAATATAATATTGTGATAGTGTTCTAAGATAAAGATAAGTAAGGGAACACAGTAAGCAGTGTGTCCTGGATGGTTTCTTTGAGGAACTGACATTATTTTCGTGAGAATTTCATGATAAGATAGTGAATGGCACTCCTGGCTGGGGAAGAGCTATGGCATCTGCTAGTAGTTAGGAAAGGATTTGGTGTATTCTAAGTTGAAGTGCTTTTGCATGTTTCCAAAAATATGTTATCAATTTTGCTATATAAAAGAATGCACCCATTTTAAAAATACATTTAACATTTTGACAAATAACTAGACCTATGTAATCATCACTATAATAAAAATATAGAATATTTTAATGACCCTAACAAAAGTTCCTTTTGTCCCTTGTGATCATCTTCTGTCCACTCCCAGCAATATACAATCACTAATTTTCCCATTTGAACCAAAGTTTGCTTTAGATCAAAGTTTCTCAGTTATAACAGTATTAATATTTTGGGATGGATAATTTCTTGCTGGTGATGGGAGTGTTTCTCTGTGCATTATAAGATTTGTAGCTCCATCTTTGGCCTGTACCCACTAGAGGCCAGTTGAATTCTTCCCTGAGCTTCTCAAACACAAAAGTAGAAATGTCTTAGACACTTCCAAATTGTCCTTGGGGAGCAAATTTCCATCCTACTGAGACCCACTCCTACGGATTTAAATTTTTCTTGTGCTAGTATTTTATACAAATGAAATCCTATAGGATACACTCTTTGTGACTATTTCTTTATCTCAGAACAATGGTTTTCATAACCACAATTTATTCTAATATTCATTTATTTCATTTAATTTCTTTTTAAATAGTGGAATTATCTAAGACTGATACTTTTATCATCTTGCTCATTTCTAAGTCGAATTTTATTAACTGATTTATCTTCTTAGTATGGGTCACATGGTTTAATGTTAGTGATTGTTAATTCACTTTGTCAAATATAGATTTTGCTCTCTTTCTTTAAAGAATAGTAGTTTTGTCTTTTGGTTAAAATATTTTTGTTTGATTTTTTTTTTTTGACAGTCAAGTCAAAAAGTCACTTGACTCTGGATCAGTTTGATCTTTCCAGTTTTTCATTTACTGTTAGAATGGGTGACAACACATATTTTAATACAAGGAAGCAACATGAGTATATTTTACTTTTTTAAATAAAAAATATCATAACTTAGACATAGTTGAAAAGTTTTACATAGAAAATTGAAATTGTATTGTTTATACATTAAGTCCCCCTGATAAATAAATAACAAACAAATTACACATCCCATAGAATTTCTTGAAAGATCCTCTATGATCATGCTTATGTTTGCCTGTCCTGCTTCTTCTCCACCCATTCTTTGCCACTTCTGTAATATGCCTTAAATAGATTGGTTTTGATTCTTTGGATTTGACATATTTTTCAAATACAAACTTATATTCCATAACTTTTCTGAGACTTCTTCAATTGAAAAAAATCCTATCTGTATCCTTGCCAGATTACTTACAGATATATATTTCACAAGTTCATTAATTTTAATGAATATTGTTTCTTGAGATCCCCATAAGGAATACAATTTTTATGGAAGTTGAAACTCATATGGTTAAAGTAATTTGTCTTAATGTGGGTCTCATAACCAAAGGTTGATTGAATTAAGACTCAAATTTGTGAGTTCTCTGAAGAAAATTCACTGATCTTTACCCCAAATGAAATAGTTTTTCCTCCTATTCCTTATGACAAATGAATATAATCTTTCCTAATCATATAATTCTGCTCTATAAATTTATCAGATTGGCTAATGGAGGAATCAGGGATCACAAATTCTGGAAAAGATGCCACATTTAGCTTCAATTTTCTTCATGTTCTAGAACATTAATTTTTTCAGACCACCATGATTTTTGAGATCCAATTGAGTTTTAATGCTTAATTTGCAATGCTAATTCTACTTTTTCAAAATCTGGTGGTTACAGATTCTAAAATAGGTCAAAAGTTATAAGGAATTCACACTGTGAGCTAATAATCCAAGAGCAAAGGTCCCATTAGAATACAGAGATTGCATTTAGTAATTTTTCTCAAAGGGTATAGAACTTGTTATTTTATATCACTTTCAACAGTGTAAGTAGCAACTATGCAGATAATTATAGTTTATCCATTGCATTTATATTGAGTTTCAAAAATCTGGGTGTTGTGTTTATTTTGCAAGCCAAAAATTATAATAAGATTTTATATTTAAAAAGGGATATAGTTTAGAATTACTTTCATATGCATTACCTTATTTCATTTTTATGGCAATCCTGTAGAGGGCTATTATTATCATCTACCTCTTTACATGTGCTGAAACAAACTCAGAGAGATTGCAAATCACTCAATGTCACTCAACATATGGCTTCACTGGGACACATTTTGGGATTCAAAATTCACACAAGTTTACAACCTACAATATAAAGAGGAAATATTTTCAATTATCAGTACTCTGATAGAATAGAAAATTTAACAGTAATTGTGTAGCCAACAAGAAAAGAGGTAGTTATTTTTCATTCTGTAATGTAAGTTTTCAAACTTCTTTCACACTTCAAATAAGCATTTTTTGTTGTTGTTGTTTGTTTGTTTTGGGTAGTGGGGATTGAACTCCGGGGCACTAACCACTGAGAACACCCCCCAGCCCTATTTTGTATTTTATTTAGAGACAGGGTCTCATTGAGTTGCTTAGCACTTCGCATTTGCTGAGGCTGGCTTTGAACTTGAGCTTCCTCTGGCCTCAGTTGCCAAAGCCTTTGGGATTACAGGTATGCGCCACCACACCTGGAAAGCATGTGTTTTTAATAAGCTAAAATAGCAAGGCTCCTCTGAACACAGAAGATGTTTAATATAACTCCTCTGAAAACATTTTAATATGCATAATATTACTTATTTTTTTAGTGTAAAAATGGGGCAAAAACATTAAAGGTCTTCATCAAAATCATTAATCGAAATTTTGTGGGCAACTAAAGGTCAAAAAAATTGCTTCCATTTGATCTTTTGTTCTAGAAGCTTTGGTATCTTCACATAGACTGTGCATATTTTCTTCAAACAAAGCAAATGAAAATATTATTTAAATTTACTCAGTTTTATAACATATAAAAATGTGAATTAAATGTCATCTGATTTCTTATACAGATTTGAAAACTCTCAGAGGAGCACTACAAACATAAATGACACAATGTCCTCTATGAAAGTGAGAATGTACCTAGAAACAAATGAAGCATCTCCAGAGTTTGTGCTTCTAATGAGATAAAGTCATATGGTGAAAATGGAATTCTGTGGTTCTTCTCCTTCTTCAGCCTTTACAGATCTGCCTAACTGAAGACAGACTACCCTCAGGAAGAAGAGGTTAGACGTTTTTAAATGAAAGTACATCCTTGGTGGAATGATGCTTTAATAGTAGTACAGGGAGAATGTAAAGGGTAAAAAGTTAAAAGGAAAACAAAGAGGAGACTACCTCTGCCCAAGTAAGTGAAAGGGCAAAACTAATACATAGGTACTGAGGAAAACAAAAATGAACACCGAGAAATATAGCCTAAGAAACTCAGTCATAAAAATAAACCACATGACATACTATGTATTTCAAAGCTAGTAACTCAGGCAGAAGAATTAGGTGAAAAAAAATCAGAAAAATCTTCAGAGTTCCTGGGCTGTTGCACAGGAATAATATTATACATTGCATTGATATTTCAGAGAGATGAAGCAGAGGGTTTTGCAGGTGCAAACATTGGTTAACAAATTAAAGAAAATCTTAATAGAATTATCTGACAACTGACCAGGAGACAATGAAAAGTGATTGTTATCTGGTAGGCCCATGGAAGGGTTGACAGAAGGTAAATGCAAATAAGAAAGCTGTGCAAAACAGTATTTTTCTCTCACTTGTAGAACATGTGAATCAAGTGATGATGCTTCTTAGCTTGCAACTTCTCTTGTAAGAATGATGTAGAAAATGAACTTCTGTAAGAAAGCATCATTATCTTTTGGCTTCTGAATATCCTCACATGTTTCTGAACTACTGTAGTTTGTCATCCATGCCATTTCATGGGATCTAGATTTTGTACTAGAACAAGCTTGCTTGTTCTTTCCATCTTATGAACAAATACTGAAAAGGTGCTGTCTAAAAGGTAGGATCCTTACTAGACTCCTGGTAAGGCAAACCAGGTAAGGCTGGTCTTTACAGCCTTCAGGACTTTGAGAAATATATTTCTGTTACTTGTAAGCTACTCAGTTCATAGTATATTTGCTATAGCATCCCAAAAGTACTAAAAACAAAACTTCTAGGATGATCAGATTGCTAGCAACTTGGGAAAAACTTGCATTCATGTCTTGTTTTCTTTCTAATGTTGTACTTACAAATCTAGTCACTTGTCATGGTATGATAAATTTAGCACATCAAGGAAAAAAATTCCTGGGGCTACCCTGTTCACTACCAGTATCCTGATACTCCTTTCCCGATCCTTAAATCTGACTTCCTAGGCTTTACTGCATGCTTCCAGATCTTGAACTTTGTATGGCTCTGCAATTGTAGCATCATATTTTTCCTTAAACTTACTATCTCTAATCTTCAATTATCTTCTTCAGCTATTGCTTCGTGTGCCCTTTGTATATGCCCTTGGAGCCGCTTATGTTCATATATATATATATATATATATTTATTTTGGCTTGTGCTTCTTTTGATTCAGTTGGATTCTGTGCATGATGCTACCAGTCTGACCCACTACATCAAGCAAGGAAAGGACCTCTTCAAACATTATTGAAAAATTTTCTGCCTTTATTTGACACCTTCCCTGACTTATACCCAGGCACCCTAGTAGCATTTTGCTATGGTAGGAAAGAAGAAAAGGAAGGAAGAAAGGGAAAGAGGTAAAAAAGAAGGGAATGAAGGGTCAAAAGAGTGCAGGAAAGAAAAAATTGAGGAAAAGAGAAAGAAGGAAAGAGGGACAACTAATATCATGACATGTTTCTTGGTAACTTGGTTTGACACAATTCCTAGGAATACCATATTATTTATTATATATCTATATTTTGTACTGATGGGTATAATCCAAAGCAGCACATTCTAAAGCACAGCATTGCAACTAATTCTTCCTGTAATCTAATAAGGAAAAGAAGCTTAAGGTAAATGAAAGAATTTATTTCTCTTCTTTTCTTCACTTGCCTAAGTTTTTACAGAAAGCTTACAGACAAATGTTTCACCTCATGGATATGACTGAAATAATAGGAAGTCTACAAATACATATTGAACTGAGACTAATGCTTTCATCAATGGGTTGGAGAGATATAGAATAAAAGTACAACTGTAAATTCCCCTTGTGTATATAACTCTGCCTTGTTCAGCTTATCTGAAACAATAAACATTTGTGGTTCTTGGACAGTTCTTTTCACTGAATTTTGTCAAGACCAACTCCTTCTGCATGTTCTGAAGAGAGAACCACTTGAATAGAGAGAGATGTGGATGGATTAGGCTGGAGTTGTTAATTTAGGAGTCAGTAGTTTAGAATCAATCCAGGTATTTTTCACTTTAAGGGCTTATTTACTATTGCTTTTTCTTTTAATTCCTATTTATTGTTAATGTGCTGATCTACAACTGAAAAAAAATCAGCAATATTACAATAATCACATATGAATAAAGAATATTCTGTTTCTTTGTAATTGCTATTTCACTTAACACACAATTTATTTTGCATTTGGTTCCTCTTGTCAGAAATTTGCACCTGAGGTAGACTGGTAAAAATATTAATTCAACTAAGAATATGGTGTAAGGTTAAGTAAATGCTTACTAACTTTAAAGTAATCAATGACATTTTCTTGACATAAAAATTTCATTAAAACCTTGCAACTTAAAAAACTTGAATTATAAATGTTTACAACTCCTTGTAATATTCATATAATAATTTCACACATTCAACATTTATTTATCCAAAATATTTATTGACCCCTTGCAATAGGCAACACTATTCTTAATGTTAAGTGTATAGTTATGAAAAATACAGACAAAACTTTTTTTTCCACAAGGAGCTCACATTCTATTGGGGAAGATATAAACTTAAATAAATAAAGTATGTGAATAATATATGTGTACAGTGACATGTAAAAATAAATACTTATGAATAAACAGATATCTATTTAATATATACACAAGATATATATGTAAGTATGTATGTATCAAGGAAAAGATATAAAATACCAAGATGTGTTGCAATTTTATTTGAAATATCCAGGAAGTCTCACTGAATAGGGGTGTTTTGGCTAAAAGCCTTTAAAAAAAGTGCAAGAACAAATCTAGGCTAAAAGTCAGAGTTGGAAAAAACAATTTTCCTCAATGTAATGCCTAATATCCTAAACAGCCCTTGTGCTGTAAAGGACCAGATGCAGTATATATTTTCTGAAACATCTAAATGGCAATTTCTGTCAATATTTTATTTTAAAATTGTTGGATTTTTTGATGGGTAATGAATAATGACAAGCTGTTTAAAACATCAAAATAATGATACAATCTGAATTATGTAAGACCATAATTTAATCATGAACATAATAAATATTAAAAACTCCCTCCACTGAAAAACCACACACCTAGTTAAATTAAAAGGCATCACTGAAATGAAGAAGGAAAAAGAATTTCTTCCATCTCAGAGGAGTGTCCTCTGGGATAAAAAAAGTTGAAATTATTTCTAAATATGGTTTGTTATTTTAGGTTATGGGAAAGAAGAAAAATATTTCATACCTTGTTACTAGAAGTAACTTGATTTTTTACTAATTAACTTACATTTTCAACATAGCTTAGAATAGCTGAATATTTTGAGCACTGGAATTTATGCATATGTTATTTATTGGATAATCATGAAAATAGTCATATGTCATGTTTTAAACATATTTCACCTAAAATTTATTCTGTCGGTGGACTATTTTTACCCATTCATTCCTACAATTCATAAATATTTACTTAGTATTTCCTAAATGCAGGGAATTCATATAAATTAATACTATTACTCTAGCATGTTTTTGTTTTAGGATTTTGTACTTAATTTCTTTCTATCTCATATGTTCTACCAGATGTTCCCAAGGGTAGTTCTGCAGAAAGAGATCTTCCTTTCCTTCACAGTCAAATAAACAACTCTGCTTATTCTCCCTTTTCCTTCTGAAAAGGAAATGCTATGTCTAATGTTATGCCACATTATAATTTTACATTACATTTTATTATCTTAGTATATTGATTTATTTATGTGCCTATTCTTTGTTTTTCACCCAGAAGTAAACTCCAAAAAATATGATAATAATTTATTTGGTTTCCATTTTTTAGCCATGTAGATAACTACCTGTGATAATGCTGAGAACACGTAAGAACTCAATAAATGTGTCAATGAATAAATAAACTAAAGAAAATGTAGTATTTGTTACCAAATGCCTATTGTTTGGTGGAACACCTTATACATCCAGCCTTAAAATAAACACAGCTGAGAGTAGGGACAGAAAAATGGCATAAATCATATTAAAATTAAGTACTGTATCAAAAATTAGAACTATTACACTTAAATGTCAGAAATAGAAAAATAGTCAACAAGTTTTCTACTTGACCAAAGCACTCTGCTCTCTTACTATTTCATTTCCTTTTTTTATTAGTTACACATGACAGTACAATGATCTTGACAATTCATACATTTGAATCAAATGGGGTATAATTTCTTATTTTTCTGATTGTACAGGTTGCAGAATCACATTGGTCATACAGTCACGTATATACATACAGCAATCATAATGTCTATTTTATTCTGCTGCCCTTCCTATTCCCCCTACCTCTCCCCTCCCCTCCCATCACTTCTCTTTACCCAATCTAATGTGACACACTTCTTTTTTTTTTCTCCTCACAACATGATACCTGTATTCTGTATAACGATGAGGGTCTCCTTCCATCTTCCGTGCAATTCCCCTTCTCCCTCCTTTTCCTCCAACCTCTCTTCCCTATTTAGTTGTAATCTTCTTCTCATGCTCTTCCTCCCTATCCCATTTTGAGTCACCCTCCTTATATCCGAGAAGATATTTGTTTTTTGGAGATTGGCTAACTTCACTTAGCATAATCTGCTCTAATGCCATTCATTTCCCTGCAAATGCCATGATCTTGTTATTTTTTAGTGCTAAGTAATATTCCATTGTGTATAAATGCCACTTTTTTAATCCATTCATCTATTGAAGGGCATCTAGGCTGGTTCCACAGTCTAATTATTGTGAATTGTGCTGCTATGAACATTGATGTAGCTGTGTCCCTGTAGTATGCTCTTTTTATTTCTTATTAAGAGAAAAAAGAAATGTTAACTCCTGAATAGAATCTGGTCATATTAAAGACTATTTTAATTTTTAAAATTTGATTAATATGACTGGATTCTTTGCAGGACTTGGCTTTACTTTTTTCCCTAAACTCCAGATCTGGAGTATTGAACTGGAATTTTTGTGAGACATGCCTGATAATCTATATATTTAATACATACCCATGTGATTCTAACCTTTATGGGGAGACTGGAAAACTCTGAAGTGAATGATACAAAAACGATAACTATTCAATTCTATCAGTGAAATAGGCCAAATGGGAAAGCACCATATGGCCAAAGCTTTATGTAACAGAAAGAACTGGAACTGTGCTTGGACAAGAAGGCAACAGCTAAGCAGGTAGAGGAAAAGAGAAAATATCTTAGAATTCTTGAACTCAGAAATTATATGGCATATGTAGGGACCAGTTAAAAAAAGTGAGGACTTTTAAAAACATTTAAAGTGTGATTATGTTTATTATTAATAAACATGACCTTTTCAAACCATAGGTTTAAATTTTAGAAAATACAAACAAAAACTAGAAAACTTTAGCATAACAAATAAAAATAAGCAAATAAAATGTTAGTGATGTCTTTATAGAACAGAACTTTTGAAGACAAGCAAGAGTCATCAAAACTTGTTAATATAGGAGGATAAATATCAGAGAGTGAATTATACATGGTTTTAAGAGGAAACTAAACATATTTTTAAGACAATAGAAATCATTTTGGATACAGGCAATATTTGATATCTACTAAGGAAGCCAAGTACAGTATTTGCTTAACTAAGGAACTAATTATACGAGATGCAAGGAATAAGAAAAAATATTGAAACCAGAATGGGATAAGGAACTGGTATTATGACTTCATAACTCAATAGTCATTTAGTTATTAAGTGACTATTGTGTGCTTTCAATAGTTGTGTGGAGGAAGATTTTGTTATAGTGTAGCATTTATGTGCTTCACATTTGAAAGTCTCAGAATAACAAATCGTATTTTAGGTGATAATAACTATGATTGTAAGATATGAAATTTGGAAGAATTCTTATAATTTAATCATGTACCTTTGAGAATTCATTGATAAAATAGTGAGCTGGAATCGGTGTCAGCAATATTGATAATGAAGGTGAAAATCTGGCTAAGAAATGACACAGTAAGCTCAGGAAGATGACTGAGATGACCTAGCAATTCTACATCAAGAGGCCACCAGCCCTATGTGGCAATTTCTACCTGCCATTCTGATTCATCTGACACTAAATGTGGAATGTGACTTAACAGGCCCACAGTGCACACCTTCTGGGAAGTCAGTTCCTCTAATACATAACCAGATATTTCCTTATATATTTTCATTCAAAGCAAAAGTTAGATGTGTTGCTCAGGGAATTTATTAACACAACAAAATCTTAGTGTGAATTTGTTATAGACCACAAATTATATAAGATAGGGTGATACAGAGAGAATTAAAACAAATTCCCTTGCCTTAAGAATTTCATAACCAAGTATTAGAATGACTTAAATGCTGGTAACTAAAAAACCATTTTTTTTTCAATTAATACATAGTAAGTAGTAAATATATGCTAAAATGTAGGCAAGATATAGAGGTTTGTAATGATGAGCAAGTAGGATAGGGAGAATAAGCTCCCTTCAAAGAGATGTCTATGTCCTAATCCACAAAATCTGTAAATATGTTGTACTATAAACCAAAAGAAACTGTTCAAATGTGTTTAATTAAGTATGTTGAGTTAGGCATATTATCCTAGGTTATCCAGATGAGCCAAAGTTAATCACATCAGGTCAAAATAAAAAAATTTTAAAAAAAGAAACCAGAAAGAGAGAGAGTGATTTGAATAGGCCACGTTGCTGACTCAAAATGGAAGGCATCCTGAGCTGAGGAATATGAGCCATCTCTAAAAGCTAGAAGTAAGAAAATGAATTCTCTCACAGAGCCTGTGCAAGGAATATCCTCTGCCAGCAATCTGACTTTATTCCAGTAACACACATTTCTGATATTTTTCCCTCTGGAATTGAAATAATTCATTCATATTGTTTTGCCATATATCATCACATATATGGTAATTTGTTATAGCAATGATAGGAAACTAATTTATTACAGGGAACCTGTTTTCTACTCTCATGGTGTGTATGCCTGGTAGGGAATACAGAAAAGTAAATGAACACATGATAGAAAAAGAGATATATAAATACTACCTAGTGTAATACATTAAAATTTAAGTAATGCATAATAAATAGTTACAAATTTTGAGTCATGGAAGTCTTCATAGATTAGATATTTTTTACTGGATCCTGAAGAATGTCTCTGAGTGTGTTAGATCACATGTAACAGACATGACATCTCAAGCAGGTGGAAGAGCCTCTGAACACTGAGGACAGTTTTAAAAAAAAATCAGCAGCTTCATAAGACCACGGAAAATTCAGAGTGGGATCAGGAAGGCAAAGAGAGTAAAGAGAAGGATCATCGCACAGGGGTTTGTTCATTGTGCAGCCCAGGTGAGGGTCTGTGCACTGGATGGCTCATCCTCATGGCTCCTAGGTGGACGTGGATGTGAGGAAGTGCTGGTGAGCAGGCTGATGAAGAAGCCTGGTGCCAGGCTCACAGGAGCGTGGAATGCTCTCATGGATAATGTGGATCTACTTCACAGTCTTCAGGGCCACACAAGAGATATTTTAGACGAGTAGTGTAATATATCTAACTTCAGAAAGGTAACAGAAGGAGGGATCCACTGCAGTATAAATGATCTGGTACAGTATGATGGTTGCACTATAAATTTATAATAGTAAAGGCCCTAGTCATGGTTTGATCTCATTTAAGCATCAAAATAACCTTAAATTAGTCATTATAAGTGAAACACAGGAAGCCATATCAAAATTTTCCAAGTCTCCAATATATGCCATCTTTTTTCCATTTCTGGGGATGAACCCAGGCTTCACACACACTAGGTGAGCACTCTACCAGTGAGTTGTATCACCAGCCCTCCAACCCCTGCTTTTTTTTTTTTAAAGAGAGAGGGGAAAGAGAGAGAGAGAGAGAGAGAGAGAGAGAATTTTTAATATTTATTTTTCAGTCTTTGGCGGACACAACATCTTTGTTTGTATGTGGTGCTGAGGATGGAACCCTGGGCCACACGCATGTCAGGCGAGCACACTACCGCTTGAGCCACATCCCCAGCCCCAACCCCTGCTTTTTGAGCTTAGTTACTTAGTGGCATGAAACTCCTCAGGTTTATTATTTTTATTGTTGTTGTTTTTGTTATTGCAGTAGTGGGGATTGAACTCAGGGTACTCTACCACTGAGCTACAGGGTCTGAGAGACCTTAGGCTAGCCTCAAGTTTCTCATTCTCCTCCCTCAGCTTCCTTAATAGTGAGGACTACAGGTTTGTGATATACTGTGTTTTAAATGATTCTTCATATGTGATTTATTTTGTTTCAGAACTTTATTTTGCTTTCGATGGGTAGACAAAATTATCAAAATGAGACCAGCAACTGTTTTGCCATGATCCTTATCGACATTTTGTGATCATTAGAGTATGGGTCATATCAAACTGTCAAGTGCTTCACTGATTCTTTAGTGTTCCCTTTGATTTACATTTCTCATTCTTGACCTGCACTAGAGTAACTGCTAGTTGCTTGCTGGGAAGTGGCAAAATGTACTGTATTTAGCACCAACTGATCTCAGGGACTGAAAGATTTGCTTTGGGCCACCTTGCTTAAATCTTCATCATATTCTCTTGATCTTAAAAATAAGAACAGGAATGCTAACCTTTGTAACCTTATTGGAATATTGCACACTTTGAAAAATGTGCAGTGATAAAGAAAAATTCTAACATAATTGGACTTTATGGCACTTTTCCTTTATATGACTAGGAGATTTGAAAGAAGGAAAGAAAGCACTTTTAACTGAATGGCTAAAGAACAAGAAGAAAAAAATCTGGTAAAAGTAGAATTCCATTTTGTTTTGGCATTGTATGGTGGTATAGTCCTGTTCAGTAAAAAAAGAAAAAAAAAGTTCTATACCACAATGTATTAAGATGACCATGTTAATATGATTAATAAGATCATATTCTCCTGGTGCTAACTATCACAACTTGTAATGGAACTCTTCAAAAACATGAGTAGAATTTTGATCTTTTAAAACGAATGATAAATTCAACAAATCATGCAAAAAAGGCTAAGTGATGAAAACAGTTAAAAACAGAGCATTGACCTACTAGTTCCCACACCAACTGCCACTGTGTTCATAGCTGTTAGGTGAAAATTGGAGCTTGTGGTAAAATAAGACTAAGAAGTGCTGAATAAAATAAAACGAAGTGCACTTCTTTGCCCTAACTTGACACAGAATCATTAATAGTCTAGTTAATGTGCATCCAACAAAAGGTCGTGCTTCATGGCAGCTACTGAGTTCATTTGACCACAGAAGCCTTTTCTCCCTACCCAGCATTTAGAAACCCATTGTTCCATGCATTAAAAGTGCTGTTGTAGAGAAGAAGAAGCAATATTTCAAAAACATTTATAAAGAATGATGAGGTCAATTACTAATGGTTATTGTCTTCATCTCCAGAGATTCCAAAAAGAGTAAATGAGAGCCAATTAAGCAGGAGACACTTAAGGTTGCTGAAAAGGAATCATAGGGAAGCTAGACCAGAAAAATAGGTTTGGAAGAATATAGAATTTATTGTATTAAATGCAAGAAAGAATGGAATAAGTGGGCAAATTATTTCTTTTGTTCATATAATAATAACAGCTACTATAAATATTTGAAAAGCTATAGAATGGATAGATTACAAATATAGTAAATCTATAATGGAAAAGTAAGACATTTGAAAAATGAAAAGAATTACCACATATAAAAATACTGTCTGTTTCAAGAAGGCTTTCAGGTAAGGATAAAATAATATATTCTCAAAGAATGAAAAAAAGAAAGGCAATAGGTCTAAAAGCTGTTGAAAGATATTTTATTGAGTGTGATAGAATTTGAGCAAAACTACAGAAAAATCGAAGAGCAAAATGAGATGCCAAAATGGGGAGGATCAAAATGATGAGAAATGTAAGAGAAAGTCCAACAAGTTTGAAAGCATTTTAGTAGATACCCTTTCTTGATTGAGTATAAAGAAACCAAAATGGGTCACTTATGAGTCTTTGATTGAGAAGATGAAGATAACAGAGTCTTATTTTTTACTGAACAATTTTAGGAGTCAGTGGCAACGATGCTTTAATATAAAGATGAAAATTAAATAAAATGGATTTTTGACAGACATCAGAGCTCAAAAATTCAACTGACAAAAAAAAATATGTTTCAGTTTTAGAACACAAGGGAGAAGTCTTGGCAGCTTAAAAGAACATGTATGTGAATATACAATAGAATAAGAGATGGGTTAATGACATATATTTTAATTTAAATTAAAATTAACTGATCATAAATCACACACTTGTTCATATTAACGGGTACTTAGGACATTGCAATATGTGTATGTATATATTATGTAATGTTAAGTTAGGTTAAACACGTATCTCCTCAAATATTTACCACCTCTTTATGTAAAAGCATTCAAAAATTTTCCTTCTAGCTTTTTGAAAACTATAGTACATAATTGTTATTTATAGTCTCACTATTGTATAACAATAGTATACCAGAATTTTTTTTAACTTCTAAATGTAATTCAGCACAACTGATCAACCTTTTTACATTCCTCCTTCCCCACTATTCTCTCCAGCTTCTGGTAATCACCGTTTCACTCTTGGCTTCTATGACAACCTGTACATAAGTGTGTGTGTGTGTGTGTAGACATATATTTCATATATATAGATATTTCACATACAAGTGAGGTCATGCAGCACTTTTCTTTCTGTGTCTGATTTTACCTAACATAATGATCTTCAGTTCCATCTATGTGGCTGCAGATGACAAGATTTTATCATTTTTTTATGATAGAATAGTAAATATTACATGGTGTATATTTAACACATTTTTCAAAAATCCATTCATCAGTTGATAGATACATATAGGTTATTTCCATTCTTTGTCATGAATTATACTGCAGCAAACATGAGCATGCAGATATCTCTTTGACATATTGATTTCACTTCCTTTGGATATATTCCCAAAACAGGAATGGCTTAATCATAAGGTGATACCATTTTTGACCTTTTTTTTTTAGAACCTTAACAACATCTTTCCTAAGAACTGTGTTGATTGGCATATTTACCAGTAGTTTGCAAGGGCTCCTTTCTCTCCCTATCCCAGCCAGCCCTTGCCATCTTTAGTGTAGTTCATAAAGGCGGTTCTTAGTGCAGTGAGGTGATATCTCATTGTGGTTTTGTTTTACATTTTTCTTATGATTAGTGATTAGTGATGCTGAGAATTTTTTCATGTACCTGTTAGTCACTTGTATGTTTTCTTTTGAGATATGTCTATGTTGTATGTTATCTTTTTTTAATCAGTTTACTTGGTTTTTGGTACTGATATTATGGACATTTAAATTTTTTGTCAGATGTGTAGCTTACAAAATTTTTCCCTTTTTGTAGGTTGCCTCTTTACAATGATGATTGTTTCCCTTGCTGAACAGAAACATTTTTAGTTTGATGTAATCCCTTGTGTTGTGTCTGTGTTTGCTTTTATTTCCTGTACTTTTGAGTTCTTGTCCAAAAAATCATTGCCCATTTCAATGTTCTGAAATAGTTTCCTTATGTTTCCCTTAGTAATTTTATAGATTCAGGTCTTACCTTTGAGCTTTTAATGGTTTGGGGTTGAACTTGGTAAATGATGAGAGGAGGGTTCTACTTCATTCTCCTGCATGTGGGATATCCAATTTACCCAGCACCGTTTATTGAAAAGATTGTCCTCTTTCCTCATGTGTTTTTTTGCAATTTTATCATTGGCTGTGGGCCAGAAGGCTTCTTCCCAGATTCAACTTTCTGTCTTGCTGATTTGTTTCTCTGTTTGTATGCAAAGACCATGCTGTTTGGAAAACTACAAGTTTGGAGTGTATTTTGAACCAGGTTGTGTAAAACCTCCCATTTTGTTCTTTTGGGATTTTGTTCTATACAAATTTAAGGATGGCTTTTTCTGGTTAGGTAAAGAATGCCATTGGATTTTTTAAAGGGAAAAGATGTGCTATGAACATTTTCAATATGTATTTTTACAATCCATGGACACAGACCAAATGACTTTCAATATTTTGGTGAATTATTTTTTTTCCTTTCATCAATGTTTTATGATATTCAATATAGAAAATTTTAACTTCTCAGGTTAAATTTATTCCTATATTTCTTTCTTGATTTCTATTTTAGATAATTTGTTATTTGTCATATAGCCATGCTACAGATATTTTTATGTTGATTCTATATCCTATAACTTTGCTGAATTTGTTTCTTAGTTTTAATCAATATTTTAGCAAAGGCTTTGGGGTTTTTATATATAAAGATCTTATCTGCAAACAGTGAAAATTTGACCTCCT
>NW_026000242.1:30202884-30206644 GCF_001458135.2 Marmota marmota marmota | reverse complement strand
ATATAATTTGCTCCAGTTCAGTCCCCAGTTCTTCCCTTTTCCCTTCCTTCCTTCTTTCCCCTGTTTATTTTCCTACACTCTACTGGCATTTCTTTTATTTATTTACAGATTGTTTTAAGAAAAAATTAGTCCATTATAGATATACATAAAGGTGAAATTCATGTTTATTCATATATATAGAATGGTTTTAAGACATACTTCTTAATTTTTATTCTAGAATAGTTGTTTCTCTCTATTTATTGTCCATTTAATACCTTCTGAAGTTCCTGGCGAAGACTGAAAAAAATCCAACTACAATATAAAATAAGAATTTAAATTTAAATTTGATGATATTATTATTATTATATAAAATGTTCCACATTATTAGATGAAAAATAAACTTATTTGGGTTTAAGAACATATTTGCAGTACTTGGCTGGAGCTTCCTCTTTAGTTTTATCTTTGATCGTTGCACACATTTTACCATACATTTGAGAGATGCTACAATGTTATTGAAATTTCAGAGCATGGTTGTACACTGCCAGAAGTCTGCATGGAATACCTTTTCAAAACATGTCTATTTAGCCAATTCTTACTAATCTTTTGGCTTCAATGTGAGTATAAAAATATTATATTCTACATAACACCTTGTTTGACATTACCAAGCAGACCAAGCATGATTTCTTCTCTAACCCTGAAGTTTTGTCAATACTTAAATTAAAATAAGTGACTTTGTAAGTTGATAGCCATTTTAATTCATAGAAATAGATAAAATTAGTTGATCCCTTATAAGTCACTTGGTTTGAATGCATTAATATGTCACTGTTCTTAATATCATAACTGATAAGTTAATAGGTATATAGCAATAAATAAATGTACACACACGCACATATAAACACACACATTTATATATAAATGCAATATTTTAAAAACAGAAAAAAACCTAAAGCTTTTAAATGAAGTTTTATTTAAAACAGGCAACATTTTAAACACTGTTTAAAGGAGAAAACATATTTGAAATAAAAAGTATTGAAGGAAGACTTCTAATTTTAGCTTCAACTGTAAAACACTTAAGTCTTCCCTGCTAAGTCTGAGAATACAGTTCAGTGGTAGAGCATCTTCCTAGTACTCATGAGGGCCTGAGATCAATCCCCAGTACTACATACATACAAATAACAATAATAATAATAATAATAATAATAATAATAATAAATATTTTAAAAATAATTTTTCTATTATATTTACAAGAGAATGTTCAAAAAACTGAAAAATATTGGGTTGTTTGTTTTTTGGAGTTAAGTTTTTTGAGTTCTTTATATGTCCTGGAGATTAGTGCTCTATCTGACATGCATGTGGCAAAAATTTGCTCCCAAAGTATCGGCTCTGTCTTTACTCATTGATTGCTTCTTTTGCTGAGAAGTAGCTTTTTACTTTGACTCCATCCCATTTATTAATTCTTAATTTTATTCCTTGGACTTTAGGAGTCTTGTTAAGGAAGTCAGAGCCTAATCCTACATGATGAAGATTTGGGCCTATTTTTTTCTCTGTTAGGTGCAGGGTCTCTGGTCTAATTCTTAGGTCCTTGATCCACTTTGAGTTGAGTTTTGTGCATGGTGAAAGATAGGGGTTTATTTTCAATTTACTGCATATGGATTTCCAGTTTTCGCAGCATCATTTGTTGAAGAGGCTATCTTTTATCCTATGTGTGTTTTTGGCACCTTTGTCTAGTATGAGATAACTGTATTTATTTGGGTTAGTCTTAACCCAATCAATAAATGGGGTAGGGAGCTGAACAGACACTTCTGAGAAGAAGATATACATTCAATCAACAAATACATGAAGAAATATTCAACATCTCTAGTAATTAAAGAAATGATAATCAAAACTACTCTAAGATGTTATTTCACGCCAATTAGAATGGCAGTTATCAAGAATATAGACAAAAATAAGTGTTGGCAAGGATATGGGGGAAAAGGCACACTCATACTTGCTGGTGGGACTACAAATTGGTACAACCAATATGGAAAGCAGTATGGAGATTTCTTAGAAAACTTGGAATGGAACCACCATTTAACCAGCTATCCTACTCCTCAGTCTATACCTAAAGGACTTAAAATCAGTATACTATAGTAAAGCAGCCACATCAATATTTATAGCAGCTCAACTCACAATAGCTAAACTATAGAAACAACCTACATGCCCTTCAATAGATGAATGGATAAAGAAACTGTAGTATATATATATACAATGGAAAATTAATCAGCATTAAAAGAAAATAAATTATGGCATTTTCAGGTAAATGGATGGAGCTGGAGACTATCATGCTAAGCGAAGTCAGACAATCCCAAAAAACCACAGGCCGAATATTCTCTCTGATAAGTGAATGCTGATCCATAATACAGGGAGCATGGAGATAATGGAGGAACTTTGATGGGGCAAGAGGGATGGAAGGGTGGGGATGAAGCATGGGGGCATAAAAGATGGTGAAATGAGATGGACATCATTACCCTAGGTACATGTGTGAATGTACATAAAGTGCGATGCTACATCTTGTACAACCAGAGAAATGAAAAGTTGCGCTGCAATTGTGTACAATGAATCTTAATGCATTCTGCTGTTATACATACCTAATTAAAATAAATTAATTAATTGATTTAAAAAATACTGGAAAATGAAAAGTAATAGTTTGTGTGGGTCCAATGGAGAATTTAAGTGGAAGGGTATTCAATCACAAAATCAGGTGAGAAAAGCATTTACAGAGAGTCATAACCAACACCTGTTATCTGAATAAGAAAACTGTAGCACACATTCTTGAATGACAGTTTTGACAAATGGCTGAGGATAGGTGTGGACTAGCCTCTGAATGAGAAATTTCTGGGGATTTATGTTTTAGGGAGATTCCCAAGTAACAGTTGACATTTGGACTAGGATTCAGAAAATTTTCAAATGTTGGAGATCCAGAGAAAATAATCCCCTCATGACTCTACAAAGGGGAAAGGGAAACAGTCTCTATGGAATAGTCCAAGAGCTCTGCAAAGGTCTAATCTCCAAGGAAAGATATTTTGACATTGCCTTGTCCCACTGGGAGAAGTGCATTTTTCCAAATTCAGTGCACTTTATGATTTTATCTCTCTCTCTCCCTCTCTCATACACCCCCATACACCCCCCCACACACACACATTATTGAAGATCAGAGTGTAGCTAGGAAGGGTATAAGGAAATGGGAGAAAACACCATACTCCATACTACTGAAGAAACTCTTGTGAAGATCACAGCCTCAACAGAGGCCCACTGAAAGACAGATTTAATCTTTTGTTTTGTTTTCAGATTCTATCTTAAGATTATAGAAAGCTCTCTCTTTTCAATATGTCACCACTGCACCAAAAACCCTCAAATAATAACTTATCAATAACAACTTCAAGAAGTTAAAAGAATCTGTGATGAGTATTATTTGGAGAAGTCCGTAGTAAAAGTGAGAGATAAAAGCAAACACACAAGATGAATTTGGTTCTTTATGATACCTATGGATATTATGACTATTGCACAAAGCACAATTCTTACACATACTAAACTACATTTAAAAAAGGTCAATTTACCTCAATTCCTGTTTCCCATTATAATAAATCCTGTTTTCAACAAAAAGTTATGAAGCATGACCAAAGACAAGGGAAAGTTCAGTCTGAGGAAAAACAGCAATTTAAGAACCAAACTCAGATATGACACTTATTTGAGAATTACCAAATTAGGAATTTAGAATAACTACAAATAATAATGATGCAAA
>NW_026000242.1:30191681-30195716 GCF_001458135.2 Marmota marmota marmota | reverse complement strand
TTCACTAGGATTTGTGGATGCTAACCCAAATCAAGGGAGTTTATGGAGGGGAAATGATAAAAATCATTAGATGAGACAAAGGGAAATGAAGAGGGTGAGGTAGAGGGAGGGGAATAGGAAAGAAAGTAGAATTAATTGTACAAAACTTTGTTAGCCTTGTATTTGAATATTTAACTAGGGTAACTCTGCATCATGTACAACCACAAGAGTGGGATCCTAAATAGAAGAAGTTATACTCTATGTATGTAGAGTTTACCAAAATACATTCTACTGTCATGTATAACTACAAAGAACAACTATAAAAAAGAATGGAAGAACAGAAATTATAATAAAGCACTTGAATTATAATTGAAGTTACACCGTGTTATTTAAATAATAGGTTAAACTGTATGCACACTATATGACAACCTCCCCCAATTTTTGAAACATAAGTATAATTTATATGCTAAGACAGGTGAATAAAAAGAATGATCCAAAATGTTCAATCAAAACTAGAGATGGTTGGCTAGGGATGTGGTTCAATGTCAGAGTACTTACCTAGCAATGTGTAAAGTTATGAGCTAATCTCCAGCATTTAAAACAAACAAATATGAAACATGAGAGAAGAGTAAAGGGCAGGGGGTTGATAAACAAGAATTTGACAAATACAAAACCTTTCCACATATGACAATACTTATAATCACAACAAATATGAAAGGTTCAAAGAAACCAAATAAAATACAGAATTTATTAGAGTAGATAGAAAAGAAATTACAATAACCATCTTCAACTATAGGCCCTACATAACTTAAATATAAATAGAAAATGATAGGTCATGATAACACTGATCAAAAAATATGGAGTAACTATATTTGTTTCAGGCAAAGCAGACTTTAGAACAAGAAAAAATTTCTAGGAAAGAGAAATGGGTTGTATAATCATTAAAGAAGATAAAACAGTTCTAAATATTTTTTTTGTGTGCTGAACACAGAGAATTAAAATACCTTAGATAAAATTATTGGAACTACAGTTGGCAAAGGCATTAATGCTTCTCCTTCAATAATTGATAGAGCAAACCAATAGAAAATCAATAAGTGTCGCATTGACACAAATGAGTATCAATCAACCTGACATAATTTTCATTTATAGAACACTCATCCAGCAACATCAAGGTATACATTCCTCTCAAGATACATGAAATGTGGTTGTGCATGCTTGTAATCCCAGTGGCTCAGGAGGCTGAGGCAGGAGAATTGAAAGTTCAAAGCCAGCCTCAGCAAAAGAGAGGGCTAAGCAACTCAGTGAGGCCCCGTCTCTAAGTAAAATACAAAATAGGGCTGAGGATGTGGCTCAGTGGTCAAATGCCTCTGATTTCAATCTCTGGTACCTGGCCTCCCAAAAGATAACACAAGGCATTTATCAAAATGACCATATCCAGGTTATGAAATGCATACTATCAAATTAAAGAGAATAGATACTTTGTAAAGTTAATTTGGAGGCTATGACATAATTTTTTAAAAATCAATATCATAAAGATAGTTGACAATTCCAAAATAATCTGTATATGACTTGAAAATGTCCATTGTCCTTTATCATAAATCAGTCTACTGTTAACATTTTAACTATTTTACAATAAATAAAAATTTTAAAATGCTGTGAAAGTACTGCTTGGAGAGGAATTTTCATTGAATGCACAGAAGATAAAAGAAGAACAAAATCTAAAATCAACAAGCTTAGTTTCCAAAGCAGCCCAAATATTTAAATAAAATATGATATCAATTCTCAATCTTTTTCAGAAAATAAAGTGAAAAAAAAAACACTTCCTACCTCTTTACATGAGTCCAGAATTACCCTAATCCCCAAACAAGATAAAGATATTTCAAGAAAGAAAACCTACAGACAGTTGTATCTTATGAACATAGACTCCACAAAATAGTAAATATAAATAAAAAATGTACACTTGGTATGATGTGATAAAAACTGGCACCTCAGTGATTCACCTCCCCAAAACCCAAGGTAAAAGAATAACTATAAGAAAAACATCAGCTAAAGACCAATTACGTGACACTTTCCCGAGTTTCAATTGACTGATCAGTACTCCTCAAAACTGACAGCTATCAAAAACAAAGCAAGTCTGAGTAACTGTTCCTTCTGACACATTTTGTTGGTGGAGCCAGTCACTAGGGACAGCCAAGAGTCAACAGTAATGAAATTGCTATTGTTCTGTGAATGAACCATTTAAAAAGTTGAAAAGAAATGCAACAGACCAGAGAAAAAAATATTTGAAAACTATATAACTTTCAACTCAATACTGTCTAGAATACTCAGTGAGCTCTTATGATCAAAAGTAAGACAAATTTTAAAAATCAACCAGAAAACAACTAAAAGATATAAAGCAGTCATACAGATGGCAAATAAACATATAAAAACATATTCAATGTTATTAAACAAAAGAGAAGTGCAAATTAGGACCACAAAAATATCACTACAAGCATTAAAATGGATGAATTAAAAAAATGACTACACATTCTGGGAAAAATTACAAACTGAATCACTCATGCACTGATGGTGGAGATGTAAAATGATTCAGCCTTTATAGAAAATACTTTGACAGTTTCTTTAAAAAGTTAAATATGAAAATTATCAAATGACTCAGCAATTGCATTCCTTGACAAATTTTATCTCAGAGAAATGATACACAAAAAAACTTGCAATTGAATATTTATATTGATTTTATTCATAATGACACCACAGTGGAAGCCACCTAGGGGCCCTACAACAGGGAATGGTTAAATATGTTGGGGTACACCTCTACCATGGAATACTACTCCTTAGTAAAAAAAAAAAAAAAGGGACAAGCTTTTGAGATTTATAACAACTTGGATAAAGTGCTAATGAATTAATTATACTGAGTGAAAAGAAAGCCAGTTCTCAATGGTGACTTACACAGGATTCCATTTATATAAATTTTGAACAGAAAATTGAGTGTGGTTATAGAGTCTGGTTATTGAGTGTGGTTATTGAGTGTGGTTATACCTTTGTGGTTGATGTATCTTTGTTGTGTCATTGTCAATATCTTGGTTGTTACATGGCAGGTGTGTAAGATGTTCCCATTGGGTAGAAGATAGGTAAAGTGAACAATGGGATCTCTCTGTATTGTTTGCCACAATAATGTATCAATCTCCCAAAACTTCAGGTTAATCTGTAGTTATTTCAAGCTCAAATGTTTAACTGAGAAAAAGAAAGGGAACAAGTTTGTGAAATATGGCAGGACATATTTTATAAAGAAATACAAAGTAACTATGTCTAAGAAGTTCATTTCAGAAATACTGAAGATGGAAAAAATGTAAAATACCTAAAACAAATAAGCTAATGAGATCATTCATATCTACACATGGTCTTTGTATGATGTGAACATGAATAATTTTAGTCTAAGGAGAAGTCCAAGTGCAGAGACACATTTAATGTCTTCATTATTATTAACATAAAAGAAGTAGTACCTAGATGCCTACATACAAGGCTAAAATAAAAATAATTAAAGAAGTGTAAGGAAATACTTACGACTAACGAAGGAATAATGCAATCAATAAATCAGAAAAAATAAATTGGCAACATGCACTGTCTGATGTGAAGTTTAAAAAAATGATGAGTTATTTATATATTATACAGAGTAAAATAAAAAAAAAGAGAAGAAAAACTGGAGCATGTTCCAAAGTAAATTAATGTTCAATGTTCCCAATGAATTGTATTCATTTGCAACCTAAAAGCAAATATCACAAAAATTTTTAAAAATCCAATATAGGTGAAAAATGATTTGTGAAAAGTAATCAAGTGTATGAGCAGCTCAGCTATGAGGTATAAAATATTGGCTAGGTGGAATTGCAAGAAAGAGACAGAGGGCACAGTCATGAGAGCAGAATAAAAAGGAAAACCAAAGTGAAGAATGAATGAAAAATATCACAGTAGGTCAAAATATTATAAAACAAATGTGTTTCAGGCATAGAAAGGACCAGAGGGTCACCTGAAGAAGACTGCAGAGAAAAAATTATAAGAATA
>NW_026000242.1:30174569-30190290 GCF_001458135.2 Marmota marmota marmota | reverse complement strand
AAAAAAAAAATCAACAGTCAATGGCCAGGTATGTCTCACTAGTTTTATTGGAGAAATACTGAAGGATTAAAAACAACAAAAGGAGAAATGAAGGATAAAATTCCTGTGCAGTCAGCCTTTTTCTGAAACATAATATTTAAAATTAAAAGGATAAGTGATCAGTATAAGGGATCCCTTTCACTTCTAAAACCTTCCATTATTCTCTAACATGAAATCAGTGACCTACATTTGTATTAGTATTTATTATACTACTTGCAAATACATACCCCTGATTTTGGCAGGGGAAGGCTGGACCATGGGCATGATTAAACACACACACACACACACACACACACACTCAAATATATGTTATTTTACTTATAAATAAGGAAATGTATCCATTATAAAAGGAAAAGTGAAATAAATAGGGCTTTCTTTCAAAGTATATATAAATAACAAAGTTAGTAAAAGTCAAACTGGTTTATTTATTGTTTTAAAACATACTTTTTGGGGCTAGGGATGTGGCTCAAGCAGTAGCACGCTCGCCCGGAATGCATGCGGCATGGGTTCGATCCCCAGCACCACACACAAATAAAGATGTTGTATACGCCGAAAACTAAAAATAAATAAATAAATAAATATTAAAATTTAAAGAATAAAAAATAAAACATACTTTGATAAAATGAGAGAATACACTTTATTTCATTTAAGGTAAATATCTCAAATCCAGGAGTAATTTAAAAGCCAAGAGAAAATAGATTTGAAAGTGGAGATGGAGTATGAGAATGCATTATAACATTAGTGGTATATTTGTAAAGAAATGAAAACATTTCTATCACAACACTGCAATAAATATTTGTATTCAATTATATAAGAAATTTGCCTAGGCACTCCAGTGGTATCTGGGTTCCACATGAGCTTAATATTATTTTATGTATTCATTCATTTACTCATTTAGTAAATAAATATATGGCTTAGCATGTATAATTGATGTGTCAGTCTAGTCTACTGAAGGGCAAATAAGTTACAATCCTAAGAATCTTGTTGTTGGTGAGATATGTATTTACATAAGGACAAATTTGTTTTGGTTGATCTGACAGAATCCTTTGTGGGATTTATAAGACACAAATGGTGGCATTTTAGTTTCTAAATTTGTTTAGAGCAAGGATAGCAACAGAAACAGTGTCTTAAAGTAGCAACAATTGGGAAAGAAAGAGCTCACTCAGAAGATGGAGATAGAGCTGCTGGGTGATTTGTGAGGATATTTTAGTCACTATAATAAGCTTTGATAAAATGTGTGGAGGTGTCATCAGGGTGCCTTTTTAGAGCTAAAAGTAGATTAAATTAATCAAAATAACCAGGGAATTAGTGATCAGGTCAGGAGGCCAGGAAAAGAATGACATGGAAAATCTCAGAGACACTTTATTTTCTTTTATCTGTTCTTATTTTTTTTTAGAATTTGTTGTTAAGAATACTGAATATTTCATGATCATTTGCACCTTCATAAAAAATGTATCATACCATGGCATCTGGGAAGATTTATATGGTATAAACAAGGATTTCAGGTGCTGAATTTATTTTACTAATAGTGGTTCTGGTTTCAGCAATGACCTAGTATACAATAATGTAACCATTTTACAGATAATTGTGTTGGGGATTAATACATAGAAAATCATTATTTTTTAAAACACCATTTTGAGGGAAAAGATAAAATAATGTGTTCAAGGTCAAATGCAAACACAGAAATTGAGAAATGATGAACCAGCTCTTAGAACATTTAAGATATAGAAAGTGGTTAGCAAAGTTCATCACCCTTTACAGCATTATCTTTTTCATGTAAATATTGATGATTATGCAAAAATGACCTACAAAGGACATTCAGAATACCTGGAAGTTAATGCAATTGGAATGAATCTGACACATTTACAAGAGAATAACAGACCATAAGACCTAAGTTACTAATGCTTATGTTTATACTATTAAATATCCTAAATATTCCAAAAGTATTTGAAAGAGATGATAACTTCATTTAAAGCTGATGAATATGGAAGAGGCATTAAAAATAATTTCTGCCCCAAAATGTTTTCATTCTTGGTTTGATTTCTTTACACTAAGCAAGTCTAAAAGTATAGCCCTAAATTTGTAAAGGATTTAATCTCAACCAAATTTTCTGTAGGTTCAATAAAACTATAGAAAATCTTTAATGCAATGTTATAAATCTAATCTAATATTCATCTTGAAAAGAAAATATGCTATAATGCAAAATAAACAAAATATATATGAAATAGTGAAATATATAAATATATTAAATGCATTATATCAAGTATATTGTAAATTTTTATATATGAACATGTAAGGGTCCAGCGAAGCGTCAGAGGAAGAGACCACCAAGAGACTGACTCATGCAATTGCAGAAGGGGATTTATTGGGGATCCATTCCAGCGCGCTGGGGCTCCGTGCTCACTCAAGAAGGGAGAGCAGCCCAGAGCCCAGAGCAGGGGCTGAGCATTGCTTAAGTACACTTCTTGGAGAGGGCAGGGACTTTACATACATCACAGTCTCCTTTAACAAATCATCATACACTGCGGGAAAATCAAACAACAATTCCTAAACATGATTAGTTCATTCATTGGCGGGAACAGGTCGGGCGGGGGTGATTGGTTACTACTAAGCGGGGTACACATTCAAACTGATTGGTTTAGGCCCTGAGATGCCTACGTGCAAGATCGCACAGGGCCCTAGGCTATTAATCAACTAAATGGCCAGTAGGGCGTTGTCTTAACTGCCTCAGGAATTTCAGGTTCTGGGTGTAGCAGAGGAACTTAACAATACCTAGTCCTTCACTTTTTAACTCAGGCCTTGCAGCTTAGGAACTTTACAATGCCCGGTCTTTTACACTTTAACTTCAATTTCTTTTACCCTTACAAACATACTGTATTGATAATATTAATATAATTAATATAGCTATGAATATATTAATATGAACATATTTAATATAAGATTAAACAAAATTATTAAAATATAAAAATATATAAATGTATTTACAAAATGAAAAGGCAGCATGGTAGGTTTCACATAGGAAAATAGAGAATAAACTATATAACAACTTTTATGCTGCTTCAGAGTGGTAATCCAGTGCTTATCTGGGCTATCCATTTCTATCTAACAAGTAGGCCAATGGCTTAAAACAATAATGTATTATGATATTCCTTAGTTCTGTGGTTTGACTGGGGTAACATGGGTAGCTCTCACTTAGGCTCCCTTTGTAATTGTACCTAGATGCTCACTGGAGTTACAGTAATCTGAATACTCAACTACTTTGTAAAACCAACATGGCTTACTCACATGGTTGATAGATAGTGATGACTATTGGCTTGACACTTAGATGGAGCTGTCAGCTGGAGCATCTTCATGTGATCTTGCTGTGTGCCTTAGGATTTTCATGGCATAGCAGCTGTATTTGGAAAGGAAATGTTTCAAGAACTAGCATTCTTAGACTCAGGCTAATGTTTCAAGGCATCTTATAATCCAGCTTCCAACATCTTAAAATATCACTTGAACTCCATTTGACTAATTAAACCACCCTTAAAGATAGTCCAGTTTTAAAAAGAATAAAATAAAAGTCCCTAGTGAAAAGTTTCAAGGAATTTTCAGTTTTCTTTCCCCCATGGGCAAAAGTTTATTTCCAATATCCTTGCATGCAAAATGAACTCACCTCCTCCTAGGACCCCTTAATATAACCATCTCAAATTCAAAGTACTAGTACCTGACATCTAAATCACATCTACATCTTGATTAGTCAGGAAGGCTGACTCTGTATACTGTCCTTGAGTATGGTTCCTTTCAGCCTATAATGCTTTGAACTATAGAGACTTGTTAACCATCACTTATAAACGCAATGCACAGTGGTGAGGCCAGGGTTAGGGAAACCTTAATAAACACTGTCATTCAGAAAGGAGGAGAACATGGGGTAATCAAATTCTCAAGTTCCACTTGTCATCTGTTTAGTATCAAAGGAAATTTTTCACCCAGTTGTTGGTTTTACTCTTTTACTTTCTTTTTCCCTTGCATAGTCATCTTAGAGCTACATGTTAAGATTCCATCTTAATAACCCTTCTTAGAGTAAGTACACTGGTTTCTTGTTGCTAACAAATAAAATGTAACATTGAGCAGTTTAAAGCAATAATGTTTTTTTGTCTCTCAAAGTTTTATTGATTTTGTCCATTTGGAACAATAAAGTCGAGGTTTTCACATATAGTTAAGCTTGAAGATTCATACATGGCTGTGCTTACATGTGCATCAGTCTGGAATCCTCTGAAGACTCAGGGAACAGGAGGTCCTAAATATTTGAACTATAGAGCTCAGTTACCAGCTCCTTATCCATCCAAGCCACAGTCACATATTAGTTTATGAGATTTATCTATATATCATTTGATGTGTGGCATAGTATATATTTAACATTAACTTTTTCTTAAATTTATTTAAGTCAGGCACAGTGGCCTATACCTGAAATCCTAGCTACTCAGGAGTCTGGGACAGAAGGTCATGAGTTCAAGGTAGCATGAGCAACATAGTATGATAGCAGAAGTCCATTGCAAAAAAAAAAGAAGAAGAAAGAAAAGAAAAGAAAAAGTAAATTTGGTTGGAAATATCTTTTACCTTATCATCTAATTCTTTATATGCCTGTCCCACTTTCTGTGCCAGATAGTGATGATAGTTCTTTCTATTCAAATTCTTGATATGCAAAATCTCATTTTCCAAAAGCTAGTAATATAATATGTTGCAATATTTCTATACCCCTTTTTACTTGAATGCTTACCACAGAAATTTATAGAGCAAGTAAATTAAATAATATCATATATCTACACTGAATCCTGTAAAAATATATATTATGGATATGATTAGTAAGAACACACTTTTTAGTAAAATTGATAAAATGCCTGCAAAAGCAACTGACTAAATCATAACGAAAAGGAATATTCTGTAAATACAAGTAGCAATGGAATATATGTATTGAAGAATATAAAACAAATGGAGTTTTACTCAGTCTTGAAGAAGAATAAGATTATGCCATTTAGTGGTAAATGGATGGAACAGGAAAATATCATGAAACAAAGCCAGACTCAGAAAGTTAAGAGTCCCAGGTTTTCTCTCTTTTGTGGAAGGTATAACAAAATCAGGGGAAAAACATTTGGGGAGTGTCCCATGAAAACAGAGGAAAGACCAGTACAATACAGGAAGGGGATTGAGAGGGAGGGAGGAGAAATAGAAAAATAAAGAAACTGCAGAATGAAATTGACCAAATTATGTTACATACACATATAAATATATCACAGTGAATCCTACTGTTATGTATACCTCTAAAATATAAATTAAAAATAAATGAATTAATTGAAGATTAGTAGAGTAGATGAAGGGGAACAGGGTGATGGACAAGAAGAGGGAGAAAGGAGGCACTAGGGACTGAAATGGAGCAAATTATTCCATGCATGTGTGATTATGTCAAAATGAATCCAATGTTATGTATAACCATATTTTACTAATAAAAATATTAGACAAAAAGAAAAAAAAATGAAGACATGAAACAAGAAATAGACAAATTCACAGATACATTTGGATGCTTCATCCTCTTTTCTTGTTAATTAACCAAACATGCCAACATATAATCAATAAGTAAATACAAGACCCAAGCACCACTAAAAAATGGACATTTATAAAAGACAAGAAAAACAATACACATTCTTTGGTAGGACAAGGACACATGGAAAACTCACCAAAATAGATCAGATTATGGGCTATGTACAAACCTAAAAATACTCAATATAATCAAAATCATAAAAACTATGATTCTGAAAAGCAGAGCATAGTGGCACACACCTATAATCCCAGCGGCTCAGGAGGCTGAGGTAGGTGGAGAGCAAGTTCAAGGCAAGCCTCAGTAACTTAGTGAGGCCCTAAGCAACTAAGCAAGACCCTCTCTCTAAATAAAAAAAATATTTAAAAAAAACTAGGGATGTTGCTCAGTGGTTAAGCATCCCTGGGTTCAATCCCTTGTTTAAAAAAAAAAAAAGAGAAGAAAAGAAAAGAAAAAAGAAATATATGAAGAAAATCTACAGATATTAGGGAATTTAAAATAAACACTAAATAACTCATAGCCAAAAAGAAGTATAAATTTAAAATATTCTGAATTAAATGTAATTGGAATCAGTATATAGCCTATCTATGGGATGCAATTAAAGCACTGCATATTGCTTAATTTCTTATGGTGAAACCTATAACATCATATATATGTTTTTCTTTGAAACAACCAATATTTTCTAATATATTACCTTAACTTAAGAAACCAGAAAAAGAGAAAAATTAAATGCAAAGTAAGCAAAATAAAGAAAATAGTAGAGTTTAATAAAATTAAAGGAGAAACACAATAAAAAACAATGGTGGGCTGGGGCTGTGGTTCAAGCGATAGCACACTCGCCTGGCATGTGTGGGACGCTGGGTTTGATCCTGAACACCACATAAAAATTAAAAAAAAATAAAGATATTGTGTCCACCTAAAACTAATATATATATATATTTAAATCAATGGTCTTTTAAAAGGTCTTTCTAAAAGGTCAATATATTGCCAAGTCTAGCTACACTGCACAAGAGAGGAAGGGAGGGAGAAGGGGGTGGGGGAGAGAGAGAGAGAGAGAGAGAGAGAAAGAGAGAAAAAAATAGATGTAAATAACCAATAATCAGGAAAAATACTGGATGTTGTCAAAGATCTTATTGACATTAAAGTAGAATATGGAATACCATGAATAAATTTATATCCATAAATTCAACAACTGGGATGGAACAGATAAATTTTTAAATGATTTAAAACACTGAATCTCATTCAAGATGATATTTACAACTTACATATTTATGAATCTCCTAAGGAACTTGAAATCTTAATATTCTCCAATGTAAATAAATAAATAAGAAGCCCAAATGGCTTCTGCCCAAATTTACCAAGTATTTAAGTAAAAAATAATAGAAATATATGAAAAATTTCCAGAAAATGAAACAAGAAGTAACTCTTCCCAACTCATTAAACTATTGTTATTCTGATACAAAAGATACTACAGGACAAACATACTACAGGAAAAAAAAAATCCTGACCAAAATCATTCATTAGTATGATTTTGGTCAAAATTAGAAGACTCATCTGATTTAATTTCAAGTCTTACTATAAAAGTATGGAGCCATAAACACAAAAACCCTGCATAATATATTTTCATCTTGAAACTCCTAGTATATTAAAAGACTAACATATAACATGTAAGGGTACGGCGAAGCATCGGAGGAAGAGACCACCAAGAGACTGACTCATGCAATTGCAGAAGGGGATTTATTGGGGATCCATTCCAGCGCGCTGGGGCTGCGTGCTCACTCAAGAAGGGAGAGCAGCCCAGAGCCCCGGGGAGGGGTCGAGCAGTGCTTAAGTACACTTTTTGGGGAGGGCGGAGGCTTTGCATACATCAGGACAAATCATCATGAGGCATGGGAAAATCAAACAACAATTCTTAAACTTGATTAGTACATTCATTGGCGGGAACAGGTCGGGCGGGGGTGATTGGTCACTCCTAAGCTGGGTACACATTCAAACTGATTGGTTCGGGCCCTGTATGCCTACATGACAAGCTGCACAGGGCACTAGGCTATTAATCAACTAAATGGCCAGTAGGGCATTGTCTTAACTGCCTCAGGAATTTCAGGTTCTGGGTGTAGCAGAGGAACTTAACAATACCTGGTCCTTCACTTTTTAACTCAGGCCTTGCAGCTTAGAAACTTTACCCTTTCAACATGCAAGTGGAGAATGGGATACTTATCAAAGGAATCTAAGTTTGGTTAAACTTGAAAATCAGGAACTATGATTTATTGCCTCACAGAAAATAAAATGTGATTATCTATATATATATTATCTCAAATAAGAATTTGATAAAATTTGACACCCACTTATGATAAATAAAGGCTAATAGCAAAGTAGTAATAGAAAAAAACTTTCTAATTCTGATAAAAACATCTCCAAAAAGTTCTTGGTAACACTATAGCTAATCATTAAATACTACAGTGCTTGCTTTCCTCCAAAGCTTGGGAACAAGGAGAGGATGTCCACTCTCATCATTGCTATTAAGTACCATGCTAAATATCTTAGTTAATTAAAAAAGACGATAAACAAATAAATTCAAAATATTTGAAAGGAAGAAAATATAAGGTGGCTTGTCTACATAGGTTTTCCCAAAATTTCTATAAAATATGTTAACAAATATAAGAATGATTTTAGAAAGAATGCATGATACAAGGTTTACATGTAAAAACCAATATTTCTCTATAGTTCAATTAGCTATATAAAATAATTTAAATAGTGACACGTAGGATAGTATCAATTGGCAAATATTTAAATATACATTCTCAAAAATGTTTCTATGCTGCAAAGTATAAATAATAAGTATAAATAATAAAAATAGTATAAATAATAAAAAGTATAAATAATAAAAAGAGCCATGTACATATAGATAGATTCCTAGATCTACAGATTCAGCAGAATCTCTAATAAAATTTCAGCAGGTTTTATATAAAAATGGAATAAATTATTTAAAAATGTAATGGAAATGCAAAGAAATAATTTTAGCAAAGGTGATTTTGAGTAAGGTCAAAAATTAGAAGACTCATCTGACTTAATTTCAAGACTTACTATAAAAGGATAGAGCCATAGATCATTATCAAAGAGTAGAAAATTCAGAAAAGTTCCTAAATGAATATGGTCAAAAATTTTCAACAATATTGTCAAGTGAACTAATGAAAAAAACGTAGTCTTCTCTTCAAGTGGTATTTGAAAAAAATCAAGCATCAATACACAAACAAACAACATAAATAGCCAAGATCTTATATAACAAAAATTAACCCCAAATAGATAAAACATCTAGAATATAACACAGCAAAAAATACTTTCTTTTGGTTAGTAAATGTTTTGTCTATGGGACACAGAATTTAATTTTCAAGGCCAGATTTAGCAACTTAGCACAATTATGTCTCAAGGGCTGGGAATGTCGTTAATAAATACATATAAGAATGATTTTAGGGGCTATAGCTCATTGATAGCGCACCTGCCTTGCACATGTGAAACACTGGGTTCAAAGATATTGCGTCCAACTACAACTAAAAAAAAATATTTAAAAAAAAATAATGATTTTAGAAAGATTGAACCAGTAAAGCAAGATTGCACTGGTAAAGTGCCCCTCAGTTCAATCCCCAGTACCAAAAAAGAAAATTATAATATTATTATCATTTTTAGTATCATTATTATTGATACTTGAGATGGAACTCAGGGATGCTTAACCACTGAGCAACATCCCCAGCCTCTGTTATTTTTTGAGACAGGGTCTGTTTCAGTTGCTTAGGAACTAAGTTGCTGAGGCTGGCTGGCTTTGAACTTGCAATCTTCCTACCTCAGTCTCCTGAGTTGTTGGGATTAAAGGTGTGCACCACTGTGTCCTACAAGAAAATCATTTTAATTGGCAAAAATTCTATATTTTGTTGTGTATGTGATGTTTTCAAAACATATATATTTTGGAATGACTGAATTGAATTCACATGTATTATCTCACATACTTATTTACTTGTGATGAGAATACTTAAAATCTACCCCTTTAGCAATTTTCAAGAATCTAATACCTTGTTATTAACCATAATCCCCATATTGTACAGTATCTCTTGGCCTCATTTCTTTTATCTAACTGAAATTTTGTATCTTTTGAAAAATATCTCCCTAACTCCCTGTTTCCACCACCCCTAGCCTTGACCATAGATAGACACTTCCCATTATGATGGTAGAATCATTAATTAACTGTAGTTATGCAATAGCAAATGACCAGCACAAGAAATAACTCATTGATGAATACCCTAGACATCTCAAATCATGATATTATGAGGCTGTGAGATTATGTACATAGGTAAAATGTCACAGAAAAGGCCAAGAATTTGAATTTAAACATAGATAAAATTACTTAGAAATGATTGTTTGTTTGTTTGTTTTTCCTCCTGAGAAAATGCTATGAGGAAGAGTGACGATAGTACCCAACTTCGTAAGAAGTCTCTGGGGAAGCTGGTTGTGATGAAGGATAAAGTCTGAATTAGTGAGATCTCAAAAGTTACTCAAGGCAACTGCCTTTGTAATAGTTGGCCTTCATTATCCATGATTCTAGATCTGCAAATACAACCAAATGTGGATTGGAATATTATTTCTAAAAATCACACCTCTACTAAATATGTATAGAAAAAAATTTTGGTCATTATTTCCTAAAAAATACTATGAATACAGTTATTTGAGTAGTATAAAACTATTCCATAGCATTTACTTTGTACTTTGTATTCTAAGTTATCTCAAGATGATTTAAACAATATAGGAGAATGTGTGTAGATTATATTAGTTCATCAGCACAAAAAATATTACCAGGTTTTGTGTGTGGTATCAGAGACTGAACCATGTCATCAGACATCCTAAGTGAGTACACTACACTGAGATACCTCCCCATTTTTTTTTTTTTTGAGAGAGGGCCTTGCTAAATTGCCCAGGCTGGCCTTGGGGTTGTAATCCTCTTGCCTTAGCTTCTGAGTAGCTGGAATTATAGACATGCTTCACCATACCTGGCTCAGATTTCCTAAGTAAATTATCTGTTTTTACACTTCCCCTCCATTAGATCCTAACCATTTGCTCTATATTTAGCTTTAAATACAAATGAAATTATTGTTTAATAGCAATATGTAATTCCCTCTGGAATATCTTTAGCAAAACTCTGTAATACTAAGTTTCTCATGAGTGGATCTTCATTTTCTTAAGTGTGTTTCACACATTCAGCCCCCCAGTTTGCTCTCCTCTATCACCCAAACTGCCCTGCACTCCCCTTGCCATATTGCAGTGTATGCCTGTGTATTCATGACTTGTCAATGGAACGTGAGACAGCACCCACTGGCTCTTCTTTCCAGAATGTGCATCCCTGTTTTTGCTTCGGACCTGTTTATTTCTTGAGGCATATTTGCGTTCTGAGTGAAAAGTTCACACAACATAAGGGCTTGCACTGCTCTGTTTTTGTTACTCTTACCCTACTGTATCTTTTGTAGCATTTTGACAAATCTGATTGCTTTTGTTTCATCTTCTGCTTTCTTTTATATAACATTTATATTTGCTCAACTTAGGGAAGAAATCATGCCACAATAACCTTTTCAATACTACGGTCTAGCACAATGTATATGAAAATACCTGGTGCTAAATATATTTTTATTAAATGAATTAGACTGAACAAACAGATGTTATGAGCACTTGTAGTAAATGTTATCAATTATATAATACATATGATTATATTAATCACCAATATGCACTATTAAATTAGCAATATCTCTACAAGAGATATGGCACATCATTCACCTAAGGGTATTTTTTTCACAAGGTAAGAGTGCATGTTAGACCAGCTGTTCAGACTGTGTCCAATAATAAAATTGCTAATTTTCAGTTCTAGATTTCATTTTTTCCTGAGAGCAGTCAGCAAATTCTTTGGTACTTAGCACAGTTCCTATTAATAGTTGAAGTCAGCTGAATATTTTTATAACTTAATTTAAATTAAATATAGGTATAAGTGATGTTTTTTTTTCTAAATGATAGTTGTAAAACTGTGTCAGCACTAAATTGAGTGAATTTCAAGTTCACCTTCTTATATGATAGATTCTGTCAACTTCTCCAGCCCTGAGAATATTAGTATACCCTTTGATTTCTTTTCTTTCAGTTGAATACAGGTAACATTATATATGAGATCCAGTACTAACATATTAATGGTTGATTTATATGCATTATTTTTAATTGACTAAAATTAGCAAGAAAATATTTTAATCTTGTATTTTAAGTAAGATTATGACAGAGCATAGAACCAGATACAGGGAAAACAGCACAACCAATTGGTAAGCTGGAATAAAAATTCTGAAATCACTCAATCAAAATATTGATAACTAAGCTGACTTTAGTAAAATAAACTTAGTAAAAATAAACATGGAATTTAAAATAGAAATTATTAAAGAATATTTTAACAGTGAAATAATTACTCATATAAACATACACACAACAAAGTTATTATTTTTTAACTACTGAGGAAACCAGTAAAATGTTACAACTGATAAATGCACATTTAGACAATTAGTAAAACTGCAAATGTACAAAATAAAAACAAAACATGGAAATCATAATATTCACTGGGACACAGTTTACATTTTATGAATAAAAATCATCTGCAGTATTATGTTTTCTGTAACTTACAGAGCTTTAATAGATCACAATGACAATACAAAGTGGTACTAACCTGGAAGAATATGCTAGACAGGACACACAAGTCCTTTTCTGTCATTGCAAAACTATTCACACATTTTCTTGACAAATATCTATAAAACCATTTAGACTAACTCAGCACTTTATCTTACATAAATTTATTTTATGGTTAAATAGTGTATGTATGTACCTGAAACCTCACGTCATTTTATGATCACATGCATATTGACAGAATTTCAGGGAGTGAGTAGAAGATTTCAAAACATTCCATCTAAAAGACAAATCTGAGAACCATTAGGAAGAGTTCCAAACTTTATGCCATAATTGACTTTAAAACTATTGGACAATTTTTGATTTGATGTGAAAATGTTACATGTAGACTTTTTAGCAATGTAAAATTAGTTCTTAAAATATTTCAAATCAGAAATCATATCTTAATCTTTACTCAGGAAAAAAATCAATTATTTTTTATATAATCCTGCAATCTCATATTTGAGATTTTGCCTTGTAAGTGGGCTTAATTTTTGCAATATGGGTTGACAGGTGGCTACCCCCATCTGTGCTTAAAAATGTTTTACTTGTCATGTTTCAAAATAGGACTGGAGAGGAAGTGATCAAGATAATGAATTGGTTATGAAAAAAGTTTCATATCTTAAATACAAACAGTTAACGTATTTACCTCTATCTCAAGGGAAAAATAATCATGCCTGCAATAGAAGGAAAATATACCATTTGCCAAGAAGAACTGAAGAGTACTGATATAATTGCCTGGGAAAGGGGCCACTGTGTTGGACAGCATAATTAAAAGAGCTGTGATGCTTGGGTAGAATCCAGCCCCAGCATCCTAGCAGCTGCACATCTTCAAAAATCTGTTGCTAATTATTAGTCATGGAAAGCCAGGTATAATCATTGATGTTCATTATTATGAGTGCATGAATCAAAATTCTGACAGCTTTTTAATAATTTTATACAAAGTAGTGTATAGCCTTCTAAAACCAGCCTTGATTTTCGTTAGTACTCAAAGAATCTCATAGCAATAAATTAAGGCTACCTTTACATGTGCTTTTTCTTCCTTTGGAAAGGTGCAACCATATATAACACACAGAGACCATTTCATTTTGAGTTTTAAACAGTTTTGAAATAATTTCCAGCATTTAGAAATAGAATATTATTATAGTTATTTTGAAAAAAAAATCCTATATTGGGCATAGTGTTGCAAGCCCATAATCCAAGTGACTCAGCATGCAGAGGCAGAAGGATCACAAGTTCAAGTTCAGCCTCAGAAACTTAGGGAGGCTCTATGCAACTTAGTGAGTCACTGTTTCAAAATTTAAAATATATATCTATTAAAGGGACTAGGGGTGTAGCTCAGTTTTAAAGTACACATGGGTTTAATTCCCACTCCAACAACAACAACAAAAATGCCTGGTTAGGCTGAATAAAAATTTTAAAAATATCTATTCATAGAGTTCAAAAAATTTCGATAAATGAGGATGCAGTTGGGAGACAAGAGTGTCTATCAGATTGATTAGAGAGGAGAGTTTTAACTCCTTTCACATCCAAAGCTCACATGTATACTGCAGGCTGCATGGTACATTGTAGGTAGAGATGATACTGCTCAGAGTAATAAAGAGCCTGAGAGTTAGAGCACATGTGTCTGGAAATAACAGAGTAAATTATATAAGAATCCAGCCAAACTTACCTCTCTTGTAGCATGTATATTCAACATGGAGAAAAAAGAAAAGTGTGGTAGTTGAAAAAGGCATCTCATTAAGTTCTGCATGAAGTTCAAATGAATTCTTCTCTGGGACTACTGTTAGCAAGACAAAAGAATATTCCTGTTGCAAATCATGATTGGCCAAAGCAGAAGAGGTGGAAGAAACGTAAGAATATTTGGACAAGCATTAGATCACCTGAAAACTCTTTTCCAAATTGGAGGTGGCTAGGGTCATGTTCTAGCACGTGGGCAATAGAAAAGGACTGGTAACAGAACAAAGTTATTTCTTGAATTATTCTAAGGCAGTAACGCTGACAAGAGCTGCAGCATAAGCAATGAAGACCATCTTACTATTGTGTATCCCAGCAACTAAACCCATGAGTAGCCATTAACTCATGGCTACCCATCCTCATCTCCTCATAAAACAATAGAAATATTATTAGGCAGAGATTTGTCTTCAGTTTGCCAAACAATAGTGCTATAGAAGAAGAATGATCAAAACAAAATTGAAGACCTCTATAAAATATTCCTGGGGATGACTAGAAGTACTTGGGAGAAGATTAATTTCCAGGAATAAAGTTTCTTAATTGAGTGGTGAGGTCTTAAAACTATTAAGATTTATAAGCTAAAATTTAATGCAGCTTTATCTCTTCTTATAATTTGGTGAAGCTTAAGACATTCAGAATATGAATCTCCTTTTGAATATTTCAGAGAGAAACTACAATTAAGATTTCAGTGTAAACATTACTTGTGCTTGAATTCTAAGCCCCAGAAGAATAAACTGTTCATTTTTTGAATGGATGGAGAACATGCAATAGAAAATGGAAGTCAAGCCAGCTGTCCTATCTGTAATAAATACTAAATGCCCACTGAAAGCAATGCTACTATAAAATAGAATGCCATATATGGTAACACTTTTTTCAACATAACATACTAGGGAGTTACTTATAGTGTTTATCAAAGGATGGGAATTAAGGATTATTTGTTGTACAACTTAAATACTGGAGTTACCAGAAATTTACTTGCCATCCTGCTATGAAAATTTAGAAAACTGAAATGAAATATGGAAAATTTGTTTAAAAATATTGGTCAGCATGAATCAAAAGACTTGATTACTTGAAGAATAGAAAAAATATAAAATAGACAATATCAATAATCTCAATTTATGTCATGATTCATTTTTCTGACTTGTTCAAGAAGGACACAATCACCTTGCTGAGTTGGTAAAACAGATGGCTATTTGGAGAAGTTGACACTGCTGGAATTCAGAAGGCAGACTATAAAAAGAAAGATTTTAAGTAGACTAAATAAAGGATGTTAAAGTCTGTTGAATACTAAATTGTATTTGTGAAGGATAAAGCATCAAGAAGTTGTGAAAAGAACTACATTGTAGCTGAACAATTCAAAGAGCCCACAAAGCACTGGGAATTGTTCAAATTTTAACAACTCAAAGGAAAGATACACACCTACATATTCAAAAAATTCAGGAGACATCTTGTAGCTGTAAGAACTTAATCAAAAGGCTAACTTTTATTTTGAATAAAGACTTTGTAGAAATGCTACATAACATCAGAAAATAGTAGGTAAAGGCCTCTAAAGCTAACTACAAGTAACACAATTAAACTAACTTTCTTTCTTTCTCTCTCTCTCTCTTTTTTTTTTTTTTTTTTTTTTTTTTTTTTTTTTTT
>NW_026000242.1:30160268-30171613 GCF_001458135.2 Marmota marmota marmota | reverse complement strand
AATTACTGCCTAGAATTCTACATGGAGGGAATTCTTGCAATCTGGTAATCTGTCTGGATTTAATATCTATTCCAGAAGGAAGAATAAAGGTATTGCAAGAAGGAAAGCAATTAACATGGGAACTAAGGGCTTATTAATTCACTTGATGTTTAGGTAGGGATCAGATCAGGGGGCCATTTCTATTCTGATGTTCAAAAGGCTCAAACAGAACTACCATCCAGAGAAACCTGCTGGTTTTATTATATTCTAACTTTTATACTGATAAAGCTGGGGTGAAAGCATTGCCCACAAAGTCAAGCTGCCTCTGTTGTCTCCAGGTATTTGTCTCTATAATCTTTCTTGCCAGAAGAATCAGCAATAGTGAGGCTGACCTCATTATCTCTTTCCATATTTCATCTAAGTGTTCTTAACTGGTGCTCTGATTTAATTTACATCCAGAACTATAGCTCTGGAACAGTCTGGGAAGCTTTTTTTTTCCCTCTATTTCTTTTTTTAATCTTTTAAATTAGAAAGGAAGTAGAATGCAGGAAACCGGTCAATCTACAGTTGTTTACCACATTTTGTATCCTGAATCCGGTAACTTGAAGAGTAATGTATAAAACAAACACAGCCAAAAAGGGTTTCTCACATCAGTGTTGCTAAATGAATTGTTCTGACTTAATTTATACTTCTACATATCCTCATATTCTTTTTATTACTCATAATTTGAATATGAGAAGCCATCTGCTAACTGCTTCTTGCTAAAGATTGTTATTACTAACCATTTGATACTCTTCATTTGATTTTAGGATTTTACTCAAAATTTGCTTTTAAATTTATTAATAAATTTGTGCATTAGGCTTTCTTTACCCTTCCTCTATTCTATCTTTATTTTTTTTTCTTATGTATAGATTTATCACTGTAATCCTGAACAGTAATTCTTCCTTTGGCTTCAATAATACTATTAAAAGTTGTTTTGGATGACTGAGTGGAAGACACAGAGAATGGGTCTCTTTGAAAAAATTGCCCCTGAAAACTTCCCAAAGTTACTCATGGGGATATTTCCTAATTTAATTTCCACCCAACTTAACCATAAAGTTTTTGCTATGCAGTTTTAGTTTCTGAAAATAAAAGCACATATTTTGTTTAAAAATATTTATTGTTAAACATATACCATATTTCAATACTGAAAACATTAAGGAGAATATTCAGATGAAATAAGCTATTACTAGGAAAAAAGACAGACATTTCTTTAATTGTAAAATTCTGAGAAAATCTGCTGAGAAGTATGTTTCTCAATGCAAGTATGAAAAGCACAGGATTCAGAGGTGAGTTCATAATAGGGCTTACTTGGTAGATGGCCTTCCTTTGGTTCCCACTAAAGATGGATAACACTGGACTCTCTGTTGAGGGAGATAATTATGACTTGCCATGGATAAGGCTCTGGAATAATTATGTCCATTCATTCTATCATAGCAATAATTCTGCATTTTTGGAGTACCCATTCAAGTAGTAATTATAAAGATTAAAAATTGAATGAGGGTTAGGGCTGTAGCTCAGTGGCACAGCACTTGCCTAGCATTTGTGAGGCACTGGGTTCTATCCTTAGCACCAAATAAAAATAAATGAATTTTTTTAAAAAAGCATTCTGTCCATCTACAACTAAAAAAATTTAAAAAAAACTGGAATGAATGAGCTCTTAAATTTGAGAAATATATTTAGTAAGTAATATTGTTCAACATTTAATCACTTCTGAATATCCTTGATTCAAAAAACTAAGTTATCTAATCTACTTGCTTTTAGAAAACATTCTTTTCCATTTAGTTTTCTCCAAGATGTTTCTCCTTCACATTTCTTTCTAAATTTTGCACCAATGTGGAACAAAACTAAAGCAGGAATAACACCAACTACATATGAATGCAGCCTTAGTTTCTACTATATATTTTTTATGTAGGCCCACATCTAAGCCAACCATTGTGTAATGCGTTTGGGGCATGTAATCTTGTTCACTCTCCGCCTTTCATGCCACTATATCAACAAAGTTGTTGTATTTTAACATTTGCACATCATTGTTTTATGGAAATAGGCCTCAGAAAAAATATTTTTCAATCAAACTACCTATACTAATTCTATATCTTATCCATTTTCACAGCTCCAAGGCTGAGTCAAGTGGGGAGATTCAGCTCATTTCAATTTTGCATCTCAGCAAAGATCCTGTAGAGGTAAGAGAGAGGGACACATGCACTCTCACTTTGGGAAGTTCTCAAGAATTCAGATAAGAGAAAAAACTTTTGATATGGAATCATCTACATAGAAGAACCAGAAAGTGTTTAGGAAGCAAGATGTTTAAGAAGTGACTTATATATAATTTGCTTTATAAATGAAGCAATTCAGAACACTTGTGTTTTGTTTATAATGATGGTAATAAAGGTGAGGAATTGTCATGTGGAAACCACTCCTGAATTTACATTCTAGATCTAAAGCCCCCCAAATAAGGCAGTCTTAGGGAAATCAATCACTTTACATAATTATTATTTTCGTATTTCCAGTTGTTTTACTAGTGCTACTTATTGCAAAAGAAAATGGCACAGAATGAAATCAAGAATCATGCATTTTGTTTTTTCATGTCCCTTAATCTAAGATGTCCTTCAGCCTTTTCTTGTCTTTCAAAACCTTAACATAATTTAAAAATAACTCTTCATTCAAATATAGTTTTGATTTACATTAGTTTCAAAGACAGAACAGTTTTCTCATATATCCCTTATTTAGTTTCTGTATTAATAGTTCACCTTACTGTAATATATTTGTCACAGTTAGTTAACAAATGTTGACACATTTTTATTTTCTGAAACAGAATACATTACTCAGATTTTTTACATTTTATCTAATATTCTTTTTCTATCCCAGATACTCTCCATTACACTTAGTTATCATGCTTGCTTGGACTCCTCTATACTACTGCAGTTTCTCAGACTTTTCAGAATCATGAGGACCTTGACAGTTTTGAATAATACTGGCCAGGTATTTTGTAGTCTTCCAATTGTTTTTTTTATAATGTTTTCTATGGTTTCCCTGATATTATGAAGTTTTGTATGTTTGTTTTTGCTTGAGGAAGAATACAGAAGTAAATTGCCACAATCAAAATAAAATATCAAATGTTCATATTACCAATATGAATTATCATGGTTGATATTAAACCTCATCACCTGGTTGAGTCTGTTTGCCAGGTATCTCCATTAAAAGGCTGCAAAGTTACCCCCTCCACACACACCAATTTTCCATATGGTATTCTTTGGAAAGAAGCCACTAAATATAACCCTATTTAAAATATCCACATTTATGTTTCACTTTTTTGAGTGCAGAAAGTTTACATAAATCATTTTAAGTTCTCTTGTAATGAAGATTTGTTATTCTTCTGCATTTACTTAGTCATTTATTTATAGCAGAATAGGGTCCTGATTATTTCTTTGTACATTAGATTATTTTCCAGACACATTGCTTATTTTATTGCTCAAAATTTTCTACCCTTGATTAGACTTTGAGGTTGATTACTCTCTTTGTTATATGTCAATCATTGTGTGTATGGGTTTTGGTTTTACTTTTACTTCTTAGTACAATTTAATTTCTGGCACCAATGTCCATGCTCATATTTAATAGTCCTATCCCCACAACTAGAATCAACCATTTCTTCAAAAAGCCCTAGTTTATTCTGTAGGAGAATAGTGGGCCTTAATATTTCTGAAGAGTTAGCAATCTTATTTTGTAGAATATTCCTTTATTTGGATTTTTGTGTTTCTCAAAATTATGCTCATATTATGAAATTTGGGCAGGAATTCCAACCACAGAGATGATATTGTGATCTTTTAGGTCATCCTATCAGAAAGCATATATCATTTGTCCCATTACTGATCCTGCTCCCTTTATAATTTAGTTAAGATGGTTTATGCCAGATTTCTCCAATGAGTCAATTCTGGGGAAGGCATTTGGAGATCATATAAATATCTTATTAACATTAAACTTTTATCTCCTAATTATAAAACATATCAATGATCCTTGCCTGAATCCATTACTACAATGTTCACCGACACATTTTGTTTTCATAATTTCATCATTTCTACAACATTTATTAGGTGACCAGTTAGCATTGAAAAGTTTTTAAAAAGTTATCTCAATTTATTAACTAATCAATCTATTCACATATGCCAGTATAGACTCATGATATTTTGTTCTAGTCAATCTGTTATAATCATTAATGTCATTGTTTATGTGTCTGTAAACATATTAGCTAATCAAAGTCCTTTCAGCCTGGATCCTGTATCCTCTTGATATTCCCTCTATNTTATCAAGTAATTTTAGTTTCAAACACATTTTTTCCCTAGCTTTTAAGTTGTTACTCAATCAAAGAATTTAAAGTAGGTATTAAGTTGACTATAGTTAGTTGATGGTGCCTAGATTTTTTTTCTTCAGAAAAGAAAAAAAAATGAAAACATAGCAAACACCTTAATAACAAGTTCAAGGCAAATATGGAATGAGAAGACATCACATATTTACTTACTATAATGACTAAGCTTTTACTAATTTCAAGGAGAGATGCAAGTACAAGGAACTTAAGCTCTTTACTTATTTTTTTTATGTTGTATACTTTTAACATTTATATCTCATTAAATATATAACAATGATATTTGTATCCCCAGAAAATGTGGAGAAATTCATTGCTTTTTGTATAATTTCAAGTTATGTGTAGAAGATGGTATAGACATTCAATGAAAATAATCACCCTTGCTTTATTCAACACTTCCAATCACTGCTGACTACTAACAAAACTGTCTTCCATTAAAAAAAGGAATATTTTATTGACCAAATTTATTAAAGCTTGTGTTTGCTAATGTATTTGTGTTGTAGATCTGGAATCTTAGTCTCGGAATTTTATGTGATTATTTTCATTCTAAGGCTATAATTTTAAAAGAAAAAATAATCTGTCCTGACTTTCCACTGAAAAACTAATAAAAAAGGTTTGATCTAAATTGAAGCTTATAGACTTGAAGTTAGATAGAGCTAAAAGTTTAACAGAATTATGGAGAAACCTTCATTATCTTTCAGTGAAAATGCTTTAATTTTAGAGATATAGAAAACAAGGTGTGGAGAGTTTAAGTGGCTTACAGAATACCACATAGGTAAGGATAAACTTGTTGCTTAAACACTATTATACCAACATCCTATCTAGTCACAGCTTTATGCATTTATTGACATGTTGTTAGACATTTAAAGGAAATACCAGAAGAATTTATGTAGAGTCCATGTTTCTTGACACCTCAACAATGAAATGTGCCCACATACAATGAACCACTTTTTACTAGAGTTACCATAAATACAGAAGAATAAAATAGAATACTTCAAGAAATATGTATCATGTTGCTATCTCAATTTCCTTTTGTACTGTACAAAACATAAGGAAAAACACCTAAACCTTCAACATCTAATTTTGAAGAAATCACTACAACAAACTGAGTTATATTTTTTATTTATAATTAACTAAACAACATACATTTCTACAAATGGAGGCAAGAATTAGGAAATATATTATCTTTCTTTGAAAATCTAACTTATCCTTAACTGATATTTAAATATTACCGTATCTCTTCCTGACTCAATTTCTTCTATTGTAAAATGAAGTAATAATGTGCCCATCTGATAAAAAGTATTCTAAAGAATAAATGGAAATATTTTAACATATAGAAAGTACTAAGGATCCTGCCTGATTAGCAGTCATGGCACATGCATCCATATGCAGTTGCTTTCCTTACAATGAAATGAGCATTATTCCTATAGTTAGATATGCATTCAAGCTCCTGGTTGATTAATTGCAAATCACATGTGTTTAACTGGAGTCTTGTACCCCTCTGAGTGTACTTTTTCATCCTTGAAATAGTATAATTAGTCATGGGGTTGCTCTAATGATATTTTCTTAATGGTGAAGATTTCCACCTACTGCTTATTAAATCCTCTAAAATTATTACATTATCCTTAACCCATCGAACAGATATTTATATAGGAAGCCAGGATTTTAATATTCAGTCCTAAATATCCAGTTGTGAGTAAATTAACTCCTGAGGTCCTCTACAAAAAGGATGTACTGAGACATTCATAAAACGTTAGACTAGAGCAGAAATAGTCGATGATATGTGCATCTTTATAAAAAATGGAGAAAATGGTAACTTCTGAAATGAAAAGCTTATCAACATATCTTTGCTATTTAAAAAAAAAACTACACTATTTGTAGGAAATGTAATAAGACCTCCAAAGGTAAAACATGACATTGTCATTTTAAGTGAAACACTGAAGATGTTGGAAGATGCAAAAGAAAAAAAAATGTATGAAGAAATTATAGTTATTACTTCAAGGTTTCTGGAAATAAGATATGATATAAAAGTATCCATTTCTTATTCTTAAAGTAACTTTCAAACTGAGCAGCTAATCAAATATCTCAACCTAAATCCATGTCCCCAAAATTTCTCCACAAACTCAGGACACATAGGTTTCTTATTTTTTTTTAGGCCAATCTGAATTGCACAGTTTTCCTAGTGGGGTTATTTGGCAAAAGCATGAATTTCCCCATGAATTCAATTACAGGCACCATTTCAGGTTTGTGTCCAAAACACATTTAAAAATCTTTTTATTTCAACTATGTGAATACTTGTTTCATTTTTATCTTCTGTCTACAATACACACCCCAATCCTTTGTTTTGTTTTGTTTTGTATCTACAAGTTCAGCACAATGCTTAGTTTGAGTTAAAAGATATCTTTAACTATTCTCTCCCATTCTAAAAGATAATTTAGCTGTCATCCCCCTCACTTGTTGTTTTTCTAAACCTTAAAAGAAGAAATTAGGATATAAGGAATGACCAGCAATGAACAACTTTCCTTGAATATGTCCTAGGATAGAAAGAAGGGAGGGTATGTCTTCAATAAAATTTTAAAAACTTAATTTCCAAGAAATATTTAAACATTCATTGATTCAGTTAGTTTACTTGTGATTATCCCTATCTGTATCTCAGAACCCTGTGGAAGGATTAAATAGTTTATGAGAGGCTAGTTGTTCACGTATGATATTTTCATGTAAACATGAAGAAAATTAGAAATAGGAGAGCAATTTGATTTAATACACTTAATTTAACAAGATGGTTTGTGCTAGTGTTAAATAAACTGAACACTCAGCAAAGGCTAGGTATGCTCCCAGGTAAAGATGATTTCAGGTGAGAGTTGTCAAGAAAGCTAAAAAGGGCACGTAATTAACTCAACACTTTATGCTCAACCCTACTCAGATGATGTCGCTAAACAAATTCTTTTATATTTTGTGACATATTATTAAAATTTCTCCTATCATTATTCTCTACAGCATACACAAATTAAAAGTTTTGTTTAATAGTATGACTTATGATAATAATATATAGTAGACTAGTTCCACTCATTTTTTCATCATTTAAAAATTGTATATTGATGTGTAAATACTAACATCATAAAAGCCATTCTTCTAGTGTTTATTTCAAAACAGTGGCAAGAACAGAATTAACATTTTAGTCACAAAGCTCATGTGCCAGTGGGTGTGATATTTAGTAAGAAAGTAGAGAAGCACATGAGATTATGAACTTCCTGTGCAATGTTTCATGAATGAATAAACTGTTTAACAAGATGTGGAGGACTTCAGAGGGAGAATTACAGTAATATTAGTGGGTGAGGACACTCTTCTAAGGAAGTACATTTGACTGACCTCTGAGAAATGAGGATGGGAGGAGAATTTACAGGTAAAACAATGATGATCCTAAGTACTAGATTATGGAAAAAGGCTTAGTTCCCTGAGAAACGGGAAGGAAGCTGCTGTGACCAAAAAGCAATGCACCATTGGAAGATCATGAGATGGGTCTAGGGAAATGAAGAAAAATTGGATCACAGAGGGTTTGTAAGCCTTCAAAAAGTATTAGAAGTTACTTGGAGAATAATGTGAAGTGAATTTACAGGTATAATGCAAAGTAGAATTTGAGGCACAAATGAAATAGAGAAGTAATGTAGTGTGATTATTGCTTGTGAAGATTACTGGACTGCTGGGGAATGAGTCAAAGGATAGAGTGAGAATGGGAGACCATATAGGATACAAGTGATTGATGTGAACAGAAGTGAGATAATCGTGACCAGAATGAGGCTGGGGCATTAGAGGTAGGGGGTCATGTTGGCTTAGAACTATCAGGGCCCACTATGGCTAATCTCATCCAGGAAGAACAGTTGCTATATAAGGAGACCAGGCAGAATGGTCATTAGGGGACAATCACAATAGCACACATAAAAATATTCTTCAAAAAATATTTAAGTTATTACAAAAGACAAAGCCTGACCATTGGTTGGATTTTGCATTCATATGCAAAAACAGAACTTTATGATGAAATTTATTAACTACAAAATTTGGCATACTTTATAAGGTAGAACACCTATCAACATCTTATCAAATATTAGTGCTCAAGAGATCATTACTATAGAGAACACATTGCAATAATGAAGTGCAGTTAATAGGTAGTTTGTATTTCCTTTCAAAAGATAAGGTTCTGTAAATACAATGTGGTATAATTTCCCAGTGTTTGACACAATGTCACTGTACATCTGAGCAGATGGGCAGGTAACTGAGATTAAACATTTAATTAACAGCTGTGTGGATATTTTTTACACACCAAATAATTAGTTGTTTGTCAGTAATGCATTGGATATAGGATATATTTATCACTTATTTTCTTCTCTTGATTTAAGTCTGCCATGTATCTAGCATTGGTATGATTGTTGCTCTTAAGTTTTAAGGAGTTATTTGTTCCTGCAAATTCTGTACAGGTAGTACATTAGTAGATTCCTTCCTGATGACATGTCTTATCTGCATATTCAAAATTTCTTTGCCAATAGTGAAGACCAACCATCTGGATTAGAAGACACTGAATCCATATCTGTCCTTACATGCTGCTCTGCTCAGTGATATTGGACTATATATTTCCTGCCTTTGCTCTCAAGATTATATGAGTGACAATAAGAGAGAACAGAACAATTAATAACCTTGCAGTACTGCTACTACAAAACCAACTCACTATTCTTGTTGCAAAATGAATTTGCCACCGAAGGATTCTTAAAAATAAAATAACATTTAATTTCCCTTACTTTCAAACCACTCTGCCAATATACTGAAGAAATTAAACCAAGTTTAATTTCTTCAAAATTAGTAATTAATATGGAATCAGTGTTTGATAATTTTTATTTACTTTTGACAAGTATTCAGAACTCTATAAGTTGAAGAACTCAATATGGTGAAGAGCAACTTTAAGACTTTGTGAATTCAGTGAACATATTCCCTAGAGGTAATTTGCAATTTCACCCATGAGGATACAGAAGACCAGAGAAGGTGCTATACTTTATCTAGGCAGAGATAAGTTCTATTTAGCCCATAAAATGAATCACTTTCCTCCAGAGGGAGGCTGACACAACTTGACCTAGTACGATCTGAAATGTGTACAGGGTTAGTCCTCTAAGAGAAAATAATAAAAATCATCAGGATATTATTGAGTATGAAATATTAATACTTACCAGAGTGAGAATACATTTTAAAACTTTTAAAAGTTTGAAGACTGAAACTATCATACCAATTAAGAATCCCATGAAAGTAACAGAGTATTTTCGATAGTTATTTCACAACACACACCTTTAATTCTTACTTCCTACACTTTTCTGCTATTATTTCATCACTCATTCATATGACAAAATTTTGTAGTTTTATAGAGTGAATTAAAAGATAATTCAATTTTCCCCTAGAATTTTTTGAACTAAGATTGATAATTCAATATTTCCTTAGATTTATTGATTTACAAATGTTTATATCCCACAACAGGAAAGAAATATTGTTTCTTTATTGGATCAAAAATATAAAAGGAGGTAGGCATTCTAGGACTGGCATAAACGCATACACATATACAGTGGACAGGTAATTTACACAGATTATTGCAACTTATCCTTGCCTACCATATATAAGGCCCTGAACTCAATCCCCAGATTCACACAAGAAGTTTGTAAAAATGTGGGGCTAAAAAAGATCAGATAATTTTTAAAAATTCATAAAAATACCATGTGTTGGGTTGATATTCAAGCATCCCAACTAAAAATCTCATTCTTATCCACCATAACATTTTGCTGCATCTTAATGTAAGATAATGGAAAGAAAGGGAAGTAGCTTTTCATATGGAAAGGAATAAAATGAAGCACTCAATTTCCATATATCAAAATTTCAGGCCTTTCTTTAGATCTCACAGCTTTTGGATGGCAAATGCTTTCCTTCTCTTCACAGGCCAGGCATGTCTTCTTTAGTAGTCAAGACATGATGATGCCCAAATCATTCTGGTTATTCTAGATCCTTTATTCTCACATTCTGTTACTTGAATTTTTCCTGCAATGACTATTTATTTTTGACAGGAAGGGCAAGTATCTTCCTATCCTCTCAGATGACCCAGATTCATATTGCTGGGGAATTTGGAGTTCCCCCATAGATACACTTGATGGAAATGTAGCTCATTTAAAATGCTTCTTTTATGTTTACTAATTGGCCATAGCCACAGTTGTGCTAAATAACAACTACAGAGCTGGAATACAAAAAATGAAAATCTGTTTTCTCTTGGTAAGATTAAAGTCCTTCTGTAAAGAGAAAAAAATCTAATAAACCCACAGAGGAGAAAAATAGTTTTAAAAGAAGTAAGCTCTAAAACTGTTTATGTACTTCTTATTTTCAGGGGAATGTTTATATAAAATAATTATGAATATGTAATTGTCAAATCTTTTTCTTTACTTACATAATCTTTTTTTCTTAAAGTGCCTTTAGGATTTGTGAAGAAAATCAACTCTGAAGTCTCCTTTTCAAAATGCTTTAATTTTTGTATTTTCCTATATTTTAGATATTTTAGTTGTGCTTATATTCTGACTTATCCTAGAATTTGCAATTTCTATTTTCTATGGCAATACCATTTAAAGCTAAAATTACCTCTAAGGAATATGTTCACTGAATTCACAAAGTCTTAAATATTATGTAAGTTATTTTTGTGAGTATTGAAATAACTAAACTTTTAAAAGTTGCTGAAATTTAGACTATGTATGACTTTAACAAGAGAAAAATGTTTCACCAAATGGTGTAGTTGTTATTTTAATTAATATAGTACACGGTGGGGCTAGGATGTGGCTCAGTGGTGGAGAGCTTGTCTGGCATGTGTGATATCTTGGGTTCAATCCCTAGATTTTATATATATAAAATCTCCTTTCTCTCTCTCTCTCTCTCTCTCTCTCTCTCTCTCTCTCTC